>NW_028270176.1:90500577-90814147 GCF_037043375.1 Chiloscyllium plagiosum
CAACAGGGTGGAAACTGAAGGCTATAAGAATCATGAAGTTAACATTAATAAGGGGAATATTAGACAGAGAACAGATGAACGCAAAGAACTGGTCGCTCAAGTGCATATACTTTCATCCAAGGAGTATAGTGGGCAACGCAGATGAACGTAGGACTTGGGTTGGTGCCTGGGGTTATGTCGTTATTACAGTCACAGAGACTTGGTTGAAAGAACGGCCTGATTAGCAACTAAATGTTCCAGGATATAAACGCTTCAGACAGGGCAGGGAGAGAAGTATAAAGGGTGGGGAGGAGTTACATTGCTGCTCAGGGATGATACCACGGCTCTGCAAAAAGAGGGCATTATGGTGGGCTTTAGTAGTGAAGCATTACGGGTGGAAACGAGAAAAAAGAAGGGTGCAGTTACATTGTTGGAGGGAAAAGTACTAAACTGGGCCAACGCAGTTATATCAAAATTAGGCAGAAGCTGGGAAATGCGGATTGGGAGCAGCTATTTGAAGGGAAGTCAACATTTCATATGTGGGAGGCTTTCAAATATAGTGTAAAGATAGTGCAGGATAAGCACGCCCCGTTGAAAGCAAAGGATAGGAAAGGTAAGATTCGTGAACCGTGGATGACAGGAGAAATGGGACGAGTAGCCAAGAGGAAAAGAGAAGCGTACATAAAGTCCAGATAGCGAAGAATAGAACGGGCCGTCGTGGAATATCGGGAGAGTAGGACCATTCTTAAACGAGGAATTAAGCGGACTAATAAGATTGAAGAATTCATTGTTGGGCAGGTTTTGGAAAAATGCATATGTAGCAAAGTTGTTGTTTTGGGTGATTTCAACTTTCCCAAAATCAACTGGAATCTCCTTGGAGAAGATTGCTTGGATGGAGCCGCTTTTTGTCAGGTTTGTTCAGGAGGGGTTCCTTACTCAGTATGTAGACAGGCCGACGAAGGAAGAAGCTATTTTGGATTTGGTGCTCGGAAATGAGCCAGGACCGGTGCAAGATCTCGCGGTGGAGGACACTTTGGTGATAATCATCATAATTGCCTCACATTTATCAAAGTCTTGGAGAGGAAAGGCAGCAGTTACAGGAAGGGAAGATACTTTATTGGGGAAAAGGAAATGATGACGCTATCAGACAGGAGTTGGGAAGTACAGCATGGGAGCTATTGTTCCACAGAAAGGGCACAGCAGACATGTGAAGACTGTTTAAGGAGAAGTTGTTGCGAGTGATGCAAAAACTTGTTCCTCAGAAAGGTAAGAAGGGGACAACGAGAACACATGAACTTCGCATCCAGAGGAAGAAGGCAGCTTACGTAAGGTGGAGGAAGCAAGGATCTACCACAGCTTTAGAGAATCACAGGCTTGCTAGAAAGGAGCTCAGAAGTGGACTGAGGAGAGTCAGGACTGGGCAGGAAAAAGACCATTTAACTCATACGTGAGGAATAAGAGATGATCAGGATTAAAGTCGGGCCGATCAGGGACAGCGTAAGGAACTTGTGAGTAGAATATGACCAGACACGGGAAGCCCTAAATGAGTCTTTTGCTTCGGTTATCACAAAGGAAAGGGACATTGTTTCGAATGGGAGATTTGAGAAACTCGTATACATGCTTGATTCGATCAAGATCGATGAAGCTGATGTGCTGGAAGCTTTGGCAAACATTAAGATTGGGGAGTCCCCAGGGCAAGGCCAGATTTATCCCAGCTACTCCGGGAATCGAAAAAGGAAGTTGTTCCACTTTTTAAGAAGGGTACGAAGGAAATACCTGGCAATTACAGACTAGTTAGTCTTACATCTATGGTCAGCAAAGTTTTGGAAAGAATTCTGAGGGATAGGATTTATAATTGGGAGAAAGTGAGAACTGCAGATGCTGGAGTACCAGAGTTGAAAAAAGTGGTGCTGGAAAAACACAGCAGGCCAGGCAGCATCCGCGGAGCAGGAGAGTCTACGTTTCGGGCATGAGCCCTGCTTTATTCCTGAAGAAGGGCTTATGCCCAAAACGTCGATTCTCTGCTCCTCGGATTCTGTCTGTCCTGCTGTGATTTTCCAGCACGACGTTTTTCAACATAGGATTAATGACTATTTGGAAAAGCATAGCCTGACGAAAGGCAGTCAGCATGGCCTTGTGAGCGGAAGGTCATGCCTCACAAATTTTATTGAGTCCTTTGGGGAGGTGACGAGGCAGGTCGACGAAGGTCGAGCAGTAGATGTGGCATTTGATAAGGTTCCCCATGGTAGCCTCACTCATAAAGTCAGGAAGTATGTGATACAGGGAGACTTGGCTATCTGGATTCAGAATTGTTTGGATGACCAAAAGCAGAGAGTGCATGTAGGTGGAAAGAATTCTGCCTGGAGGTCAGTGTTGAGTGGCTTGCACAGAGCTCTGTTCTTGGGCCTGTGCTCTTTGTACTTTTTATAAATGTGTTGGGTGAGGAGTTTGAGGGGTTGGTGAGTAAATTTGCAGAACACACAAATGTTGAAGGTTCGTTTATAGTATCGAGGGATACTGCAGCTGCAGCGTGACATAGGTAAAATATAGTGCTGGGCTGAAAATGACAAATGGAGTTCAATCTTGACAATATGAGGTGATACATTTTGCAAGGTCAAACTCGAAATCTGAATAAAGGATTCCAGACAAGATTCTTGGCAGTGTGGAGGAACAGAGAGATCTTTGTGTTCAAGTAGATAGATCCGACATAGTTGCGACCCAAGTGGATAGGAGTGTTAAAGAGCATATTGTGATTTGGCTTTCCTTAAAAAGGGGATCGAATTTAACGCAACGAGGTTTTGTTACAGCTCTACAAGTCACTGGTGAGACCACACATGGAACATTGTGTCCCGTTCTGGACGCCGAACTGTAGGAAAGGTATAGAGGCTTTGGAGACGGTGCAAAAAAGGTTGACCAGGATGCTGCCTGGACTGGAGGGCTTGCCTTGTGAAGAGAGGTTGACCAAGCTCGGACTTTTACCTCTGGAGATGAGGAAGAGACGTGACCTGATCGAGGTATGCAAGCTAATTAAAGAAATAGATAGAGTTAATAGCCTGAGACTTTTTCCCAGAGCAGGATTGACTGGTGCTCGTAGTTTTTAAGATATTAGGAAAAAGGTATAGAGGGGATGTCAGAGGAAGGTTCCTTTCGCAGAGAGTTGTGAATGCAAGGAATGCGTTGTCAATGGTGATGATGGAAGCGGAGTCATTCGGGACATTAAAGCGACTGCTGGCATGCAAATAGATCGCAGACAACTCAGGGATGTGTAGCTTAAGTTATTTGATTTTCATTAGGATTAATGCTCGGTACCACACCATGGGCCAAAGGGCCGACTTTTCTATGTTTTATGTTCTAAATATGGTAATGAAATAACTTTAGTGAGCACAATTAATGAGAATTGCAAAGAAGCAACCGGGTAACTGGAGAAAGGATTGGTCCACTAAATGATAAGGAAGAAAGGCTGCATTTTTAACCTGAGAATATGTATGAAATTCTGAATGATTTCTTTGCATCCGCGTTCACTGAGGAGAGAAGAGATAGAAGTTTAATTACTCTGAATCACGCTCACATAAGTATGTAAGATTTGTTTGGTAGGCTCGAGCTTATTAAGGTGGACAAATCCACAAGACCGGGTGGGATGTATTCCAGGTTGCTCAGGGAGGCAAGAGAGAAAATGCCTAGGCCCTGTCAGCTATCTTTGTAGCATCCTTAAACACAGGTGACGTGCTGGAAGAGTGGAAAATTGATCATTTTGCCCTCCAGTACAAGAGGGTACTCTGAACATTTCGGTTAACCACAGACCAGTGAGCCTGACATCAGTGGTGGGAAAGTTGCTGAAGAAGGGACTGAGGGGTAAAATCTATTTATATTTGGAAAAGAACGGACTTATCAATGATAGGCAAAACGGTTTTGTGCGGGAGAGATCATGCCTTACCAACTTACTCGAATTCGTTGAGTAAGTAACTGTATTGATAGATGAAGGAAGGACTGTAGATGTCATATACATAGACTTTGACAAGGCGTGTGATAAGATTCCGATAGTAAACTAACGGAGAATGTGAAGTCACATGGTGTGCAGAGTTTTCCAGCTAGGTGGCTAAAGAACTGATTGAAAAACAGGAGACCGAGAGTCATCGTTGAAGGGAGTTTCTCGAAATGGAGAAAGGTGACGAGTGGTGTTCCACAGCGATCAGTGCTTGCGCCAGTGCTGTTGTTGATGTACATAAATGATCTGGAAAAGGGCACTGTTGGTATAATCAGCAAGTTTGCAGATGACACGAAAATTGGTGGAGGAGCAGAAAACGTAGGACACTGTCAAAGAATGCAGGAGAATATAGATAGTCTGGAGGGTTGGCAGAGAAGTGGTAGATGGAGTTTAATCCAGGAAACTGTGAGTTGATGCATTTTGGAAAGTTTAATTTTAGAACGAATTATACAGTAAACAGAATGGCATTGTGAAAAGTTGATGAGTAGAGAGATAGGGGAGTGCAAGTCCATTGTACGCTGAACGTCGCTCACAGATGGATGGATTGGTCAAGTAGGCATATAGTATGCTTTCCTTCATCGGATGGGCTATTGAGTATAAGAACTGTCAGGTCTGTTAAAATTGTACAAGGCATTGGTTCGACCGCATTTGGAATACTGTGTACTTTTCTGGTCGCCACATTACCAAAAAGATGTGAAGGCTTTGGAGAGGGTGCAGGCAAGGTTTATGAGGATGTTGTCTGGTATGGAAGGTACTACCTATGAAGAGCGGTTGAGTAGCTTCGGATTGTTTTCATTAGAAAAAAGGAGATTGAGGCGAAACCTTATTGAGGTCTACAAAATCATAAAAGGTATAGACAGGGTACATCGAGATAAGCGTTTTCTAGAGTGAAGGATTCAGGAATGAGATGTCACGCTTTCAAGGTGAGAGGTGAAAAGTTTAAGGGGGAGACTCGCGGCAAATACCTTACACAGAGGGTGGTAGGTGTCCGGAATGCGGTGCCAGCAGAGGCAGGCACGTTAGATTCATTTCAGATGCGTCTGAACAGATGGATGAGTACATGGGGAGCAGAGGGACACAGATACTTCGGAATTGGGTGACAGACTTACACACTGGATTTGGATCGGCTCAGGCTTGGAGCGCCAAAGGGCGTGCTGGCTGTAAATTTTCTTTGTTCTTTGTTCTCTTTGTTTTATCCAGGCTACCATTATACCTCAAGACCTCCAGTCTCTTTCTCATCATTGAAATATGTTGCACCCTTTCCGGGTTATAACATTCTTCGTATATCAGGGCAACACGAATTGTACACAGTACTCCAAATGTGACCTTACTGTCCTCTTGAACAGCAACAGCATCATGTCCAAATTACTATATTCACTGCTCTGACTGATGAAGGTAATCGTACTTACTGCCTTCACACCAACCTGTCCACATGTGTAAGTCCTGCTCTGATTTGTCTTAATAAAGGCAGTACCTCATATTTATCTGTAGGAAGCTCCGCCTGCCAATCCTCAGCCGACTGCTGCAGTTAATTATGATCTTATTTTCCCTTTAAATGACCTTCTTCACTGCCATTTAACCAGCAATCCTCGGAATTCTAGTAGCACACAAACCCACCAACACTCTCAAACAAGAATTAACAAACTTAAAAGACCCAGTATATCCCATGGACAAACTCAACGTCATCTACAAAATTCCATGCAAGGACTGCCACAAACACTACGTAGGACAAACAGGAAGAAAGTGAGGCACCAGGATACACGAACACTAGTTAGCCACAACAAGACACGACCCTCTCTCCCTCGTAGCCCTACACACGGATGACAAAACCAAAACTTCGACGGGGACAACACATCTATCCTGGGACAGGCTAAGCAAAGACATGCCAGAGAATTCCTAGAGGCCTGGCACTCCAACCACAACGCCATAAACAAACACATAGATCTCGATGCCATCTATCAACCCCTCAGAAAACGAACACGAAATGACATCACCACAAACCCTAGGAACCCTATCCAGGAGAAAGATACAAATAGAAAGCAAGAGACAACAGTTTCGCTTCACTTGGAGGTCGCTGCTGGTGATGTTACCTAGCCAGGTAATGAAACGTCTGGATATCAAACCTACAGCTCAGCGAACAAACCTACACCCTAAGCCTCAACCTGAGCTACAAACCTTCATAAACCTTGCAATAACCAGCAATTTGGTATCGTCTACAATGTTACCATCCATCCTGTGTATATTCTCATCCAAATCATTTCTCAAAATAACAAACAACAGTGGCCCCAGCACTGGTCTTGTGTCACATCGCTGGTCACCACAAATCTCTCCCTGCACCATCTGTCTCCTACTTTCATTTCGAAGCTCTTCCTGATCCCCTGTGATCTAACCTTATTAGCCAGGCTACCATGTGGCATCTTGTTAGGTCTCACGAAGGTCCTCGTAGAAAAACGTATGCTTGAACAGGCCCTGGGTGTTTATCTAACGTTGTGCATTTTCAAAATTCCGGTACTTCCTCTTCTGTAAGGAAGCCGCATTTCAAAACATCACTGCATTGATTTATTTCCGTAAGTTCCCCAGTTTCCATGTCTTCCTCCACAGTAAATGCTGACGCATTTTGGGACCTGGGAACATAATTCTATTAGTATGATAATAGTCCTGAAAAACGAAATGTCTGTTCCACAAGTTTACGTAATAAATTGGGGCAAGGCCAGTTCTAATGGAATTGGGCAAAATCTTTAAGAGTTGAGTGGAGGAATCTGTTGAAGGTGAAAGAACATCAGAAAAGTGGGAGTCATTAAAAAGCGAGACAGTGAGATTTCAGGAATTACATCTGCACCTTAGTGTGAAAGGCAATGCTAACAGGAGCAGGGCACAGGATATGTCAGGGCACATTGAGGCTTTGAACAAGGAAAAAAAGGAGGCATACAAGCAAGACGTTGTACAAGCTTGCTGGTACAAGCAAGACGTTGATTAGATTCCCAACAGTATGGAAACAGGCTCTTCGCCCCAACAAGTACACAACAATCACCCAGACGCATTCCTCTACACTTTACACTATGGACAATTTAGAATGACCAATCACCTAACCTGCACATATTTCGACAGTGGGAAGAAACCGGAGCACCTGGAGGAAACCTACGCAGATACGGGGAGAATGTGCAAACTCCACACAGACAGTTGCCCGAGGCGGGAATTGTACCCGGTTCCCTGGTGCTGTGAGGCAGCAGTGATAACTGCTGAGCTACCGTGCCGCCCTTCATATATGGAAACACTATAAGTTGCACAGTATACATATATCCTCAAGGCGCATATAGCAAAAGGGTAAGATGACTCAACCATGATTAACAGACGAAGTTAAAAATTGTATTATATCAAGGGAAAGTCGTTCAGAAAAATAGCAGACATCATGGATTCATTGGAACAAGGGAGGACCAAGAAATTGATAAGGACATTAAAAAGACAGCAAGAATGCAAACTAAATAGAAACATAAAGACTGATGTAAAGCTTCGGACAATATTTGAAAGGAAAGTTAAAGCCACGTGAAATGTTAAGCAGTGTGGAACAAATGTGGATAGGATAATTTATTGCTGATAAAAGAGAAATTGCAGTGAAACTAACTCGTTATATTGTGTCTGTCTTCGTGGAGGAATACATAACATCTCCCAGAAATACAAAGTGACCATGAGACTTGTGTAACTAAAGACTCAACTCCTGCATACTAGTAACGTGGTGTGTTAGAAAACATAACCGGGTTAGTGATAAGTCTGACAGACCAAATGTACTTCACAATGTAATTTCAGAGTAAGAAGCAATGGATAGATTGATTGCATTGGGCAACACAGTACTTCTCCTGTGCAATTTGGAAGGTTAGAAATGTATTCCACGATCCAAAAAGGGAAGAAGAGGATAAGTGGGGAAGTATAGACCAAGTAACTTGTCATGCACAGGAGAGAATCTGTTTAAATCTGTTCTAACAAATGTGGTATTGGCCATTTAGAAATTAATAGAAAACTTCAAGAGAATGCATATATGAAAGGGAAGTTATAATTTTCAGACATTTTTCTTGAAGATATCGCTTGTAGGTATAAACAATGGAGAACGAACAGATTTGATATAATTGTCTATTCAGGAGGATTGTTGTGGTTCTGTTCGCCGAGCTGGGAATTTGTGTTACAGACGTTTCGTCCCCTGTCTAAGTGACATCATCAGTGCTTGGGAGCCTCATGTGAAGCGCTTCTGTGATGTTTCCTCAGGCATTTATATCGATTTGAATCTGCCGCTTCCGGTTGTCATTTCCAGCTGTCCATTGCAGTGGCAGGTATATTGGGTCCAGGTCGATGTGTTAATTGATTGAATCAGTGGATGAGTGCCATTCCTCTTTGGAATTCCATGGCTATTCTCTGTTTGGCTTGTCCTATAATAGTAGTGTTGTCCCAGTCGAACTCATGTTGCTTGTCATTTGAGTGTGTGGCTACTAAGGATAGCTGGTCGTGTCGTTTCGTGGCTAGTTGGTGTTCATGGATGCGGATCGTTAGCTGTCTTCCTGTTTGTCCTATGTAGTGTTTCGTGCAGTCCTTGCGTGGGATTTTGTACACTTCATTGGTTTTGCTCATGCTGGGTATCGAGTCCTTCGTCCTGTTGAGTTGTTGTCTTAAAGTAGCTGTTGGTTTGTGTGCTGTTCTGAGTCCTCGTGGCTGTCAGTTCGGAAATGTTTTTGATGTATGGTAGTTTGGCTAGTTCTTTGGGTTGTGGCATATCCTCATTCCGTTGTCTTTTCCTTAGGCATCTGTTGATGAAATTGCGGGGGATCCGTTTTTGGTGAATACATGGTATAGGTGTTCTTCCTCCTCTTTTTGCAGTTCTGGTGTACTGCAGTGTGTTGTGGCCCTTTTGAACAGTGTCCTGATGGAACTTATTTTGTGTGTGTTTGGGTGGTGCTTTCGTAGTTTAGGACTTGGCCTCTGTGTGTGTGGCTTTCCTGTATACCTTTGTGGTGAATTCTCCGTTAGGTGTTCTCTGTATCATCACGTCTAGGAATGGGAGGTGGTTGTCCTTTTCTTCCTGTCTAGTGAATTGGATGCCTGCGAGGCTGGCGTTGATGATCCGGTGTGTGTTCTCTATTTCTTTGTTTTTAATGAATACAAAGGTATCATAACATATCTGACTCAGAGTTTGTGTTGAATGTGTTTAAGACTGTTTGTTCTAACTTTTGCATTACCATTTCTGCCATGAGTCCAGAGATGGGTGAGCCCATGGATGTGCCGTTGATTTGTTCATATATTTGGTTGTTGAATGTGAAGTGTGTTGCGAGGCACAGGTCCAGTAGTTGGATTATGCAGTCTTTGTTGATATGTTCCCAGTCTTGTTGTCTGTTCTGTATGTACAGCAGGCTGGCTATTGTTTCTCTGGCTAGGGTTGTGTCGATAGAGGTGAAAGGTGCCGTTACATCGAATGAGACCATAGTTTCTTCCTTGTCTATGCGTATATTTCTAATGATGTCCAAGAATTCCTGTGTTGACTGTTTAGAGTGGCTGGATCCGTTGATCAGGTATATTAAATAAGTATTAAATAAGTGCTTCCCCATGTCCTCAGTTTCAACTAACACTTCCCACTACGATCTTTCATTGGACCAAGTCCTACGAGCGACATTATACAATATCTAGTCTCGAGACTGTCGACCATACCAGTTTCAGTCGGCAGACCACACCAGGCTCAGTCTTCAGACCGCACCGTGCCCAGTCTCAAGGCCTCACGGGGCCCAGACTCCAGACGATACCAGGGCCAGTCTCCATAACACACCGGGCCAAGTCTCCAGACCGCAGCAGGCCCAGTCTCCAGGCCGCAGCAGACCCAGTCTCTGGGATATACTGGGCCAGACTGCAGAACATTCCAGGACCAGTCTCCAAACTGCATCGGGCCTATTGTACAGACGACACCGGGCCAAGTCGCCAGGCCACACTTGGCCCAGTCTCCAGACCACACGGGACCCAGTCTTCAAATTGCACCAGACACAGTCTCCAGACTGGCCCTAACCCAGTATCCAGACCGCACTTGGACACTCCAGGCAGCACTGTTCTTTAAATCTTGAAACCTTGATTCCCCTCGCGATCCTCTGGTCTGGGACTCATTTCCTCTATTCCCAAAGGAGTCACGTTAAAAAGACAATAGTTTGGCAAGAAAATACTCTCAAGAAAATAGAATAAATAAAGAAGACACAAAGTGTGAGCGGAGCATAGGTGTTCAACCTGGAACATTCTGACGCTGTCACCATCTTTACGACATTCCACGCTGTTTCCTTCTTCAAAGAATGTCTTTGAAGACTCAGAGCAGTTTTCTATGATTCCTTGCAATGTTGTCCTTGAGGTAATAACAGAAAGACACAGACATACCCTTCGGTGGCCCGTATGCTGCCATTGGGGTTGTTTCATGACTTTACAATCTATTTTCACTATTCTTTCGAAGAGTATATCCAAAAAAACATTCAAAGTTATAGAAAGCGAACTAAAATTAAACTCAACCTCTCCTAAATTACTTCAGTCAGGGTGACCTCGATGCAATTTAACTGTTTGGTCTGCATAGCTCCATGTGTTGGACAGATATCGAGTCCGCATGTGTAGGTAAATTCACTGCTGTGGTCTGCATAGATTCTGGTGCTGGAAAGATAAATTTTCTAGGTCTATAGATCAAAGCACTGCGGTGGTCTGCTTAGTTCCCCATGCTGGACAGATATTTTTTCCAGCTTTATAGATCGCTGCAGTGTTGCGGTCTCCCTAGCCCCCAGTGTTGTACAGAGACCTATGAGAAAGTGAGGATTCAGATGCTGGAAATCAGAGTCGAGAGTGTGCGGCTGGGAATGTACAGCAGGCCAGTCAGTATCCAAGGAGATGGAGAATCAACGTTTCTGGCATAATACCTTCATCAGAAATCTGATCAGGGCTTATGCCCGAAACTTCGATTCTCTTGCTCTTGGCATGCTGCTTGGCCTGATGTGCGTTCCCAGCATTCTAATCTGTGTTTAAAGGTCAATGCAGATCTTGATCGACACAGTGTCGTGTGCTTGACAGATATCTCCTCTGATTTAATTTTCTCTGTTATGGATTGAAAATGTATTATATCTAACAATTTCAGCTGATTTATAATGCCTTTCATTCTCATTTTGTGAATGGATCCGCCGTTTCTCACTTCATTAATGTTGCAGTGTGCCTATGTACAGTACATCATGTTGGTAAATATCTACTGTACTGGCAGCAACCACAGCCTCTTCATTCAGAAGCAGTCAACCATTCCCATCGTCTTCAGGTCTCCACGTTGCAAGAAATGATAGCCTTCTGAATAAAGGCCATCCACTTGGAACACAGCTCAAAACGCAGCACCCCTCACCACCCCCCCGCCCCCAACCAACCACTTCAAAATATTCCGTGTGTAACGAGAGCAGTGGGGCCACTGGGAACATTAGGGAACAGATCATCAGGGAGATGGAGCAACACTTGCCATGACTGAAAAGGTCAGACTGAACATAACAGTACACACTGTGTCTCTACGTCCTGTTATCTCCTTACATTTATTTAATATACAGACTGTAATTCTTGCTGAAAAATATCATAGTTTTACATATACCCACGTTACATTCCAGCTGCCAAGTCACTGTCCATTGCTTATCCAATTAGAGATTCTTTACCTCCTCTTGATAGCTGAGTTTTCTGACTATCTAAGTTAGAATACATCTGTTGCATTTCTCCAAAACATTGCAAATCCTTGAGGTCCCACTACTGGTCACTGTGTCACTGCAGTCGTTAATTTGTGCTAAACTGATAAAGACTCAATTATCCCTAACTTATCCCTTCTCCCGGCTCAATAACCAGTCCTCCCATACGCCCGTGTGGCTGTTTTGAAAGGATGAATGTTCCCTGCAATTTCCAATGGACCAGGAATGAGATATTAAAAGATCAGCTTCAATTACTGAGCAACAGGCTCGAATAGCTGAATAGCCTCATTCTGTTCCTGTTTAAAACTCTTGATGGGCAGAATAGCCTGCTTCAGTTTACTTCTGACATTATGATGGAGGGAACGCCATTGATGTGGCAGCTGCTGATAGACCATGTTGTCTCATGGAGGACCAGCTTCCATTTGCTTGGTCCTTTCGAAGTATGTCCTACTTCACAGGCGGGAGTGCCACATAACACAGTGGGCAGGATCTTCAATATGAGGCAGCTGAGATATTCCCTCCACCAGGACTGTGTGCTGGCTGCTCCAACAGATACAGTTAGAGACAGATCCATCTGGAAAAAGGAGTTTGGTGAGAATGTTTCCTTCATTTTGGTTCCCCCATCAGTTGCCGCAGTCTGGTTTTTGTGTATTTGATGTCTCTCCCTGCTCAGTCAGTGGTGGACCTCTGGAGACACACTTGGTGTTGGCCATGAAGTCCCAGACCCAGAGTATGTTCTGTGTCGTTCTCACCCGCAGTGCTTCCTTTGATTTGTTTTCAAAGTCAAGGGGAACTGAGTTACCACTGAGAGGTGGGGAGGAGGGGAGCAGGATATATCCATCCTCAGGCGATTTCCTTGACCACCTTTGACCTGTTAGCAAGAGATTTCCGGGGTCCTGAAAATAAATATTGGGGAATTGCACGGTAACCTCTTCCCTAACTTTAACCCAGTGAACCCCCATCACATTTGGGTCTGTACTGCCGGTGGGACAAGATATACCCAGGGATGGTGATAGTGCTGCATGAAACATTACCCATCAGGCCTGATTCTTTGAAGAGGATGGTGTCAGTCTGTTTTCTAACTGGAAATGTAATGCTCGAAAAGCACAACAGATCAGGCAGCATTCGATGAGCAGGGGAATCAACTTTTCGAACATCAGCCCTTCAACAGGAATGAGGCTTCTGGGCTGGGTGGCTGAGAGACAAATGGAAAGAGGTTGGGGGTGAGGGCAAGGTAGCTGAGAATGTGATAGACAGGTGAAGGTGAGGTAGAAGGTGAGAGGTCAGAGAAGAGAGCCGAACAGAAAAAAGGGAAAGATGAAGGACAGGTCAAGGGTGCGGTGCCGAGTTGGAGGTTTCGGATTGTGATAATGTAACGCGAGAGGAAATGCGAAAACTAATGAAATCGACATTGACCCTGTTCATTTGCAGTGCCCCACAGCGGAATATGAGGCGTCTTCCACAAGGTTTCGGCTGGTTATTGTTTCCCGATAAAGAAGCCAGAACCTGCATGTCCATGATGGAGTGGAAGGCAGAGTAGAAGTGTTCAACATGTGACAGTGGTGGTGATTGCTGCGGGTGTTCCAGAGATGTAGGCTGAAATGATCTGCAAGATGGTGTCCAGTACCCCCGATGTAGAGAAGACCAATTGAGTGCAAAGGACACTGTAGATGACATTGTCGTAGGCACAGATAACTTTCTGTCGGATGCGAAAGGATCCTTTGTGGCCGGAGATGGATATCAGTCGGAAGGTGAAGGCGCAGATTTTGCAGGTCTTGCGGTGGCAGGGGAACGTGCCGGGAGTGGGATGAGGGCTGGTGGCAGGCGTCATTCTGACAAGGAAGTCGCAGAGGGAATGGCCTCTGATCAGGGTAGGGAGGGAACTTCCTTCCAAGTTGTGGCGTCTGTTTGTAATTGGCGGAAATGGCGACGGATGATGCGATATATACGAACGTTGGTGGGGTGGAAGCTGAAGGGTGTCTGTCCTTGTTGCGTTGGGAGCACTGGGATTGGATGGCGCAGATGCAGCAAGTGGAAGAGATGCGCTGGACGGCATCAACAAACATTTGGGAAGGGAAATTGCAATCTTTGAAGAAGGAGGCTATCTGGGTTTTTTTCTGAGGTGGAATTGGTCCTCCTGGGAGCAGTTGGGACGGATAGAGAGCAATTGTGAATCAGGAAAGGCGTTTTTACAAAAGGCAGGATAGAAGGAGGTGTAGTCTCTATGGAGGTAAGTGCGCTTGTAGGAAATGTCCTTTGTTAATTGGTCGCTAGAAATGGAGGTGGAGAGGTCTAGGAAGGGATTAGGTTCCAAGAACACCCAGGTGAACTTGAGGTTGGCTCGAATATATTTGTGAAGTTGATGAGCTGTTCAATCTCCTCGTGGGAGCACCAGGTATCTCCAATACTGTCACCAATCTAGCGGAGTAAAATATGGGGAATGGTGCTGAAGTACCTGAGGAAGATTTCGTGGAATATTCTGTACCAATATTTTATAACGGACTTTCACCGAACATTCTATCCCTAATATTATTTGTGAACGGCCGGACGTCAGTGAATTGCACAAACGGTCAGATGCCGAGGGAAATGATCCCGTTCCAAGGAGAAGGAGACAGTGTTCTGAAGTCCTTCAGGCAGTGAAAGTGTTGAGTACATTTTCCCTGCGTTTACATTTCTTCACGATACAGGATCGACCACAACTTAGACGAAAAAGCAGAAATTTCGAAACTCCGTTTGTCCTCAAAGAACTGGGAATGAATCCTCAGGTTAGCAAATTTTTCACCCTGTGTATTAGGTACTGGAAAGAAATGACCTTTGCCTGCTCTCGAGTTATCGAGTTTGTGGGAATTTCTCATGAACCATCTGTTCTTGCGGACGTGTCTCTGTGTGTTTGGGAAGGGAGGGTTTCTTGTGATTTGTGACATTTTTGTCAGTAATTCAGAATTTCCCATTCGTTATTGCAGCTCCAATTATTTCAGTAATAATTCTCTGAGTAATTTTACACATTTGATAATCTCACTGGGTCCTCAGTCAGACTAGGAAACTTGCGTACAGGCTGATGGATAATCTGCTTGTTTTCCTTCCTCACAGTTAACGCACTGACAATCTACGTCCTACATGAGAAAGATTGTGGATTGTCTCCATGTGTGAGACGTTACCTGGTGGCTATGGCAGCGGCAGATCTACTGGTCATTATCTTCGACCTGATACTGAGAAGGATTCCCGTTGTTTATGCAGAGTTGTTTTATTTTTTCACGTCCATTCCCGTGTGTAATATCCACGCCGTCCTAGTTAATGCATCCATTGACTGTTCTGTCTGGTTCACCGTCACTTTCACCTTTGATCGGTTTGTGGCAATTTGCTGCCAGAAACTGAAAAGCAAATACTGCAGTGAGAAAACAGCAGTTGTGGTGCTGGGAGCAGTGATGGTGCTGAGTTGTTTGAAGAACATTTTCTGGTATTTTATGCTCACAACTCAGTATCGGCTGATGAACCGCCCCTGGTTTTGTGATGCAAAATATGGTGTTCAATCCTCCCATGTCTGGGTCACAATCCAGTCCATCCACTACACTGTAACCCCGGCTCTACCATTTCTCCTGATTCTGCTGCTCAATGGTCTCACAACCACACACATTTTAGTGACCAGTAGAGCCCGCAGGAGATTCCGAGCTACGACCAATGGGGACGCTCAGTCGGACACAGAAATGAAAAATAGAATTAAATCCATCATTTTACTATTTTTGATCTCGGCCAATTTCATCCTGCTATGGTCAATATTTATGATGTATTCTATGTGGGTCCGGATTAAGGAAATTGTGAATACTCCTGTACATTTCCATCGTTATCTGCGGGAATTGGGCTTCATGCTGCAGCTCCTCAGTTGCTGCACAAACACCGCGATTTATGCAGTGACACAGAATAAGTTCAGACAGCTTCTGAAGAATGTGCTGAAATATCCATTTACCTAAATTCATCAATCAATCAAATTCAATCGTTAATCAATCCATTCAGGATTTCCTCATATCAGTTCAGAATTTCAGCGATGAAGGAGTCTGTCTCTCTGTTAACAGACTGAGGGTAGCTCTGGTCTGTCCAACATTATCCCACAGTGGGTTTACATGGACACATTAGAATGTTCCTCACAACTTAATGACCAATGGGAAACCGCAACATCCAACTGACTGTCCTCCATCACTTCAAATTGTAAAAAAAAGTTCATTAAAAAGTGCCAAGCAGCAGAGTGAAAGGTATTGTTGTTTGCCTTTGATTTGAAGAAGCTGGGCTGGATGGAGAAAGAGTCAGCCCCAAGTCCATCTCTACAGGAAGGGGAGGGATTGGGCCTGAACTCAGCAGTTGGGTTTAAGTCATTCTGTCCTTGCTTTTAACTCTGTACCTCCCTAGTCTGACCTGGCCTTCTGCACAAGTCAGTTCTCTGCCTTTTTCCTTCTGCCTCCATATCTCCCTCCCATGCTCACAGTGTTCCTCTGTTTCTGTCACTCCGCCTTCCATTTACACAGTCTATTTCACTGTCCTCCGTTCCCCATTCTCCTGCGCTCTCTGCGTTCTGCACTCGTTACATCCTAATCTCCGTCTCTCCAATTCTGTCTTCCGTGAATCCTCTCTTTACATTCCGTTGCAGGGGGAACAGAAGATGGGTGTGGATATTCAGACCGATTCTGGGGGAGAAAAGATGAATGTGGCGTGTCAGGCTGTTGCTCACTTATCAGCCTGGGGCTTGGGACCAATGTCCTTTCTCGGGGATACAGTAAATGCGAGAGAATTCAAGGAGGTAATAGTGGGGGAGACACCATCGGCTGTGGAAGGGGCTGAAGGGTGGGAGTTGGACAACAGGCTGGTTCACACGGCAGAGACTGTGTGGAACCCATTGTAGATACTCATTGATCTGAGTGGGAACGTGATCAAAGGCCATTTCGTGAGAATTAACGAGGGAGTGGTATGTGACCAATGTTCAGGGTAGGGAGTGTGCGGGTGAGTGAGTGTGATTGTGAGGGAGAATTCAGGCGGATGTTCGTGACGGTGTGGACTGTGCACTAGTAGCGTACAATAGTGCTGGAGTTTACGAAGAGTGAAGATGACGGGAGGAGACTGTGCATGGAGATTGTGAGGGAGCATGGGGTAGTGTGCAGGAGACTGAGTGCAATGGTGCGGAAATATGCAGGGGGAGTGAACATGATAGTGTGGGCGTTTGCGGGGGAGAGCGCGTGATGCGGTATGAGTGTGTGGGGAGGGATAGTGATGGTGTGGGAGTGTGTTGGGAGTGAGTGTGACGATGATGTAGCATGATGGTGGGGAAGAGTGCAGATGAGTGAGGGCTATCGTGTTGGCGTGAGATGGGTAGAGCGTGTCACAGTGGAGGAGAGTGTAGGGGGAATAAAAGTGATGGTGAGAGAGTGTGAGGGGGAGTGAGTGCAAAAGTGAGGGCGGGTGCAGGGGATTAAGCGTGTTGGTGGGGAGTGTGTAGCATGGTAGGCGTTATAGTCATGAAGTTTACGAGGATTGAGCAAAATGTTGGGGAATTCCGTGGGGGAGAGTGCATGGTAATGTGGGCATGTGGGAGGAAAGAGAGCGTAACGTTGAGGGGAGAGTGTGGGGGAGGCAGTACATTGGTCGGTGAGTGCGGGGGTGAGCGTGACGGTGACAGAGCTTGTTGGAGAGTCAGCTTGACTGGGTGAAGCGTGCAGGAGTGTGAACATGATGGTTTGGGCGTATGCGGGGAAGAGAGGGTGACAGTGGAGAAGAGGGTAGTGGAAGTGAATGTGATGGTGGGGGAGTGTGCACTGACGTGACAATGATGGTACAGTACTGTGCAGGGGAGTGAGTGTGACTGTGATGGAGTTTCTGGGGAATGAGTGTGATGGAAGCAAGTTTGTTGAGGAGATGGTATGACAGTGGGAGAGAGTGCAGAGGAATGGATCTGATGGCGGGTCTGTGCATGGAAGAGTGAGCGAGACAGTGGGAAAGTGTGCAGGGGAGTGATGTGACGGTAGGACAGTCTGCGGGGTATTGAGCATTACGGTGTGGCGGTGTGTAAGGACGTGTGTGTGTTGCTGGGGGCTTATATTTGGTAGTGAGTGTGATGGTGGGGACGTGTGGAGGGGAGTCAATGTGACCATGGACGATTGTGTGACTGTGGGGAGCATTCAGGGGAGTGAGCATGATGGTGGAGAGTGTGTGAGTGAGTGAGCGTGATGGTGGGCATATGTGTGGGGAGTAGGCTTGACGGTGAGGCATTGTGTGGTGGAGCGAGCATGATAGTGGGGGAGTATATGGAGGAGTGAGCATGATGGTGGAGGGATTTGGGAGATGTGATTGAGATGGTGGGCAAACATATGGGGAGTAAGTGCAATGGTAATGGAGTTTGTGATGGTGTGAGTCTGACAGTATGGGAGCCTGCAGGGGAGTAAGCATGACGATGTGGGAGTGCAGGTGGAGTGAAAGTGACGTTAGCATTTGTACACCTGAGCGAGGCTGTCCATGGGTGAGAGTGCAGCAGAGTAAGTTGACAGTGGGGGAGTGTATGGGTGCATGCATGACAATGGCAGAGAGGGCGAGGGAGTGAGCAGAATGGTGGGGCAAAATGTGAGGGAGTGAGCGTGATGGTCGGGGAGTGTGCGGGTGAGTGAGTGTGATGGCGGGTGTATATGCGGAGGAGTGAGAGTGAAGGTGGAGAAGTGTGCGGGTGGTGAGCATTACAGTGATGGAGAGGATGGAGGAATGAGCGTGATGGTTTTGGGAATGTGCAGGGAATAGGCAGTGACGGTGATGGGGAGTGCGTGAGAGTGAGTGTACAGTGCGGCAGTGTGTAGGATTGAGTGTAAAAGTGTGGACGTATGCAAGGCAGTGAGGGTGATTGTGGGTGATTGCGAGCGTGACAAGGGGCAAATGTGCGGGGAGGTGAATGACAGTGTGCAGTCATGTTTGGGAGAGAATGTTATGGTGGAAAGATTGCGGGAGTGAATGTGACCATGGTAAATGCCGCCGGGAGTGATCATGATGATATTGGAGTATGCAAGGGAGTGAGTGTGACGTTGTTGGAGACTCCTGTTGAGTGAGTGCGACATTGAGGGAATGTGAGGCAGAGAACGTGACGATGGGGTAGCGTGTGAGATGAGTAAGCATAACAGTGGAGGAGTGTTCGGGGGAGTGAGTGTGACGGTGGGTGTGTATGCTAGTGAATGAGTGTGACAGTGGGGGTGTGCATGGAGAGTGAGCATGATGATGGGACAGTGTTTGGGGAGTGAGTGTGACGGTGGCATAATGCATTGGGGAATATATGAAATGTTGGCGGCATTTGTGGGGAGTCGGCACGATGATGGGAGAGTGAGTTTGATGGAGGGGGAGTATATGGGTGAGAGTAATGGTGGGGGTGCCCGGGGGAGTGAGCATAACAGTCGGGAAGCAAGGGGGTGTGAGTACGATAGTGGGGGATTGTGTGAAGGATTGACTCAGAGGGATTGACTCTGACAGTGTTGGTGTGGGCGGGGTAGTGAGCGTGATGGTGAGGGAGTGTGCGGAAAGAAGCAATGACGATAGAGCAGTGTGTCAGGGAGTCAGCGTCAGGGTGGGAAGTGCGTGAGGAGTGAACACGAAGGTGCGTTAATGTTTGGGATAGTGACGGTGGGAGAGTGTGCAAGGCTGGGGGTCTGATGGTGGGAGAATGCAAGGGGAGGGAGAGTGACGTTTTAGAAGTGTGGGGGTGGGGGAATGAGCGTGATGATGCTGAAGTGTGCAGGTGAGTGAGTGTGACGGTTCGGGAGAGTGCGTGAAAGTGAGTGTGATGGTGGTGGATTGTGGGGAATGACCAAAACGCAGAGCAGTGTGCAGGGCAGTGAGTGTGATGGTGGGGGAGTGTACCTGGGGATTTACGTTGTGCAGGGTGTTTGTGGGCGGCGAGTGAGCGTAATGGTGGGGCAGTGATCAGGGGTGTGAGTCGAATGGGGGAGTGAGCATGACGGTGGGAAAGTGTCTGGGACATTGATTGTGACAGTGGGTGTGCGTGTGTAGGGGATTGTGTGTGACGGTGTGGGAGCATGCAGAGGAGTAGGTGTGATGAGAGGGGTGTGTGCAGGGAGGTGAGAGTGACTGGGTAGTGTCTGATGGGGAGTGAGCAGTGTGCACAGAGAAGAGAGCGTGATGGTTCGGTGTGCACGGTGGAGTGAACCCAACACTGGGGCAGGGTGCGGGGAGTATGAAAATAACAATAGAAAGCGTGCGGGGAGTGAGCATGACATTGCCGTATATGTGGGGGAGTGAGAGGGACTGTGGGGGAGTGTGTGGGGAAGTGAGTTGGACGTCTGGAGATCAAGTGCGGGAGTGAGCTGGATGGTAGTGGAGTGCACAGAACTGAGGTGTGATGGTGGATGAGTGAGCGGGGGAGTGTGCATGATGGTGATGGAGTGTGTAGGCAAGAATGTTTGAGGGTGAGTGAGTGTGTGCAGGAGTCAGTGTGATGGTGCGTGAGTGTGTAGTGGTTTGAGTGTGACTGTGGGGGTGTATGCCAGGGGAGGGAGCGTGATGGTAGGACAGTGCGTGGTGGAGTTTGTGTGATGCTGTAAAAGTGTATAGGGGAGCGACTGTGACGGTGGGGAAGTGTGGTGATAACGGACTGTGACACTGGGACAGTGTGTGGGAGAATGAACTTTATTGCGTGGAAGTATGTGGGAGAGTGAGCGTGAGGTGGGAGAGTGTGCGGTCGACTAAGTGTGACGGTGCAGGAGTGTGAGGGCAAATGAGAATGACATTGAATGAGACTGCAGGAGAGTGAGTGTGAAGGTAGGGGACCTTGTGGGAGAATGAGCATGTTGGTGTGGGTGTGTGTGGGCGGTGAACATGATGGTGGGGGCGTGTGCGTGGGATTGCGATGGTAGGGGCATGTGGGCGTGACCGCTACGTTGGGGTTGTGAGAGTGTGAGGGTGGGGGAGAGTGTTGAGGAATGAACATGACGGTGGGTCAGTTTGCAGGGTAGTAAGCGTGACAGTGTGGAGAGTGTGGTGGGGTGAGTTTGATAGTGAGTGTGCAGTGTAGTTAGTATGATGTGAAGCAGATTGTGGGGAAGTTGGCTTGGTGTTGTGGGAGTGTGCAGCGGAGTGATGGTGATGGTGGTGGACTGTATCGGGGACTGAGCATTGTCTTGGGAAATGTGTGGGGAAGAGAGAGTGATGGTGGACGAATGTGCAAAAATATGAGCATAACGGTGGAGGCGTGTGCAGAGAAGTGCGCATGACGATGGGGGAGTATGCAGGGGAGTGAACGTGATAGTTGGGGTGTGTGCAGGCAAGAGAGCATGATGGCTGGAGACCTTTTGCTGGAGTGAGAGAGAAGATTGGAGAGCACGCAGGGAGGGATTGTGCAGGTGAGTGACTGAGACTCTGTGTGCATGTACACGAGAGTGAGTGTTCGTGTGGAGCAATGTGCAGGGGAGTAAGTGAGAATGTAGGACAGCGTGTAAAGGAATGACTTTGGTGCTAAGCAAGTGTGCGGGAGAGCGGGAGTGAGGGTGGGGAAGTGTACACGTGAGTGAGCTTGACAATGGGGGATATGCACGGGAGTGAGTGAAACATTGATAGACCAAGCGTGAGATGGAGCATGACGGTAGGAGATCATGTGGGGTGCTGGCGAGGGGGCACAGTAGTGATAATTATAGTGGGGGATTGAGTGAGGAAATGAGTGTGATCGTGCAGGGGAGTGAGGGCGGTTGTAAGTTGGACAGTGCAATGAAGTGAGCGCGAAAGTAAGCGAGACTATGACGGAGTGAGTGTGAGGGGGTCAAAGTGGCAGTGATGAAGTGAGTCTGAGAGGTTCAGAATTACATTCAATGAGTGAGAGAGACGAGGTCAGGGTGAAAAGTGATGGAGTGAGTGTGAGGTGGTCAGGAAGATGGTGACAGAGTGAGTGTGAGGGGTCAGGGTGACGGTGATGGAGTGAGTGTGAGGGTTCAGGAAGAAATTGACAAAATGTGTAGGGTTCGTGGTGATGGTGATGGAGTGAGTGTGAGTGGGTCAGGGTTCTTCTATTTGAGTGAGTTTGAGGGGTTCATGGTAACAGTGACGGAGCGAATGTGAGGTGGACAGGGTGACAGAGTGAGTCTGTGGTCTTTAGGATGACTTTGAGAGTTTGAGTGGGAGGGAGCCAGGATGGCGGGGCGGACTGGATATGATTGGGTTTGTGTGACAGAGAGAATGTGATGTGTCAGGGTGATGGCGACGAAGTGAGGGTCAGGTGGTCAGGGTTACAGTGCTGGAGTGATTAGGATGGTACAGTGTAGCAGTGCTGGAGTGAGTGTGAAGTAGTCGGGGTGAAAGTGAGGGATGGAGTATGAAGGGGTCAGGGTGAGGGGATACAGTGAGTCTTAGGGGTCAGGGTGACGGAGGGATTCTGATGGGGACAGGGTGAGAGTGACAGACTGAGTGTAAGGAGGTTAGGATGAAAGTGATGGAGTGCGTGTGAGGGAGTCAGCTTGTCAGTTACAGAATGTGTTTGAGTCTGATAGGGTCAGAGTGATAGAGGCAGAGTGAGAGTCAGCGAGTGAGGGTGAAAGTGACTGAGGAAGTGTGATCAGTTTAGATGACGGTGACAGAGTGAGAGAGAGGCGTTCAGGGTAATGGTAACGGAGTGAGTGTGACGGGGTCCGAGTGTCGGTGATGGAGAGAGTTTAAGGATGTCAGTGTTAAAGTGATGACGTGAGACTGATGGGTTCAGGGTGGCAGTGACGTAGTGAGACTGAGGACGTCAGCGTAATGGTGATGGAGTGAGTGTGATGGCGTCAGGGCAATGGTGATAGAGTGAGTGTGAGGTGGTCAGAGTGATGGTGATGGAGAGAGATTGAGGGTGCAAACTTTACTGTGATGGAATGAGACTGAAAGGTTCAAGGTGATCGTGATGGACAAAGTGTGAGTGACCCAGTGTGATGTTTACAGAGCGATTGTAAGGGAATCATGGTGACAGTGATGGAGTGAGAACGAGGGGGTCATTGTGACAGTAATGGCGTGAGTGTGAGTGGATCAGGCTACATTGATGGAGTGAGTGTAAGGAGAAATTTGTGATGGAACGGACTCAGTGTGATTGGGTCAGGGAAACAGTGACAGAGAGGGTGTCAGTGTGTGCGTGGACCAGTGAAAGTCTGATTATAAGGCGGTAAGTATAACGGGGGTGGAGTGATTGTTAGTGGATCATGGCAAAGGAGTGAGTGTGAGGGGGTCAGGGTTGCAGTGATGATGTGAATGTGATCAGATCAGGGTGTGGGCAATGGAATGAGAGTGAAGCGGGTAAGGGTAATAGAGCCAGAGTGTGTACGAGGGAGTCAGGTTGATGTTAACAGAGTAAGTGTGACAGGGTCAGGCTGACAACAGCAGAGAAAGTGGGAGGCGGTCAGGATGACAGAGTGAGTGTGAGGTGGTCAGGGTGACAGAGAGAATGTGAGGGGTGCCGGTGATGGTTATGGAGCGTGTGTGAGAATATCAGGGTGACAAAGTGAATATCAGGGTGTCAGGGTGATGGTGAAAGAGTAAATGTTGGTGAGTCAGAGTGACATCGGTGGAGTGAGTGTGAGGGAGTCAATGTGTCAGTGTGTGGGGACCAGGGTGATAGAGAAGGAGTTATTGTGACATGTTCTAGGTGACTATGATGATGTTAGTGTGAGGGTGTCAGTGTGGCGGAGTGAGTGTGAGGGGGTCATGGTGACGGTGATGGAGTGAGATTGAGGTGTTCAGTGTGACAGTGGTGCAATGAGTTTGAGAGTGTCTTGGTGAAAGTGACCGAGTGTGTGCGAGTGAGGCAGGTTAGGCTGACAGTGATAGAGTGAGTGAGGAGATCCCGATGACGAAGGCGGAGTGGTTATGAGGAAATCGGGTTGAAGGATGTGGAAGGATGTGGAAGGATGACAAAGATGGAGTAAGTGTGATATGGCCAGGGTGACGTCAATGGAGTGAGTCTGAGGGGTCAGGTTAATAGTTCCAAAGTGAGTGTAAGATGGGGTCAGGGTGACAATGACCAAGTGCCTGTGAGTGGGTCCGAGTGACAGTAACAGAGTGAGCGTGAGGTGGCCAGGGTGACATTGCCAGAGTGAGTGTAAGGGGTCAGGGTGATAGTTCCAGAGTGAATGTGAGGGTGTTAGGCTGACGATGATGGGGTGAGCGTGAGGTGGCCATGTTGACAGCGATGGAATGAGTGTGAGGGGTTCAGGGTGACTTTGGTGTAATAAGTGTGAGGTGGCCAGAGTTAGAGAGATGGAGTGAAAGACTGTGAGTGGCCAGGGTGACATCGACAGAGTGAGTGTGAGGGCCATGATGGTAGTTCCAGAGTGAGTGTGATGGTGTCACGGGGATGGTGAGGGAGGGAGTCTGATAAGGTCAGGTTGATAGTGATGGAATGAGTGCGACGAGGTCAGGGTGACAGTGATGGAGTGAGTGTGATGAATTCAGGGTTATGGCGATGGTGTGATTCTAAGGGGGTCAGGGTGACGGTGAGGGAAAGAGTGTGAGCGGGTCAGGGTGACTGTGCGCATACGACGGTGGGCAGGGTAGGGATGATGAAGTGATCAGCGGCGGGACAGGGTGCTGGTGATGGAGTGATGTGAGGGCGTCAAGGTGATTGACGAAGTGTGAGGAAGCCAGGGTAGAAGTGATCGAATATATGTGATCACGTCAGGGTGAGGGTGATGGAGTGCGTGTGAGGCGGGTCAGTGTGATGGTGAGCTAGTGACTGTGAGGAGGTCACTGTGATAGTGACAGAGTCAGTGTAAATGGTCAGTGTTGCAGTCATGGAGAAGTGTGGAGGGGTATCAGGGTGACAGTGACAGAGGGAGAGTGAGCGGTTCAGGGTGAAGGTGACTAATTGGGAGTAAGTGGGTCAGGTTTACCTGTGACACAGTGAGTGTGAGGTGTCAGTGTAACGGTGACGCAGTTGAGTGTAGAGTGTCAGGGTGTCGGTGATGAAGTGAGTGTGAGGAAGGAAAGGTGACAGTGATGGTGATGGAGTGAGTGTGAGGGGTTCAGGGTGACAGTGATGGAGAGCGTTTGAGGGTGCTAGTCTTACAGTGATGGAGTGAGACTGAGGGGTTCAGTGTGAAAGTGATGGCGTGAAACTGAGGGTGTCAGGATGGTAGTGCTGGAGTGAGTGTGAGGGGGTCAGTGTGACAGTGACAAAGTGAGCGTGTAGGGTTCAGGGTGATGGTGACAGTGTGAGCGTGAGATGGTCATATTGACAATGGCGGACTGAGTCTAATGGGGTTAGTGTGACATTGACAAAGTGAGTGTCAGGGAGTTGAGGGTGACAGTGACTGAGTGTGTGTGGAGGTATAGTGTGATGGAAATGGAATTAGTGCAAAGGGTCAGGGTGACAGTGAGGGAATGAGTGTGAGGGAGACACAACGACAGTGACTGAGTGAGTATGAGGGGGTCAGGTTGCCTGTGACTGCGTGAGTTTGAGGGTTTCAGAGTGACAATGACTGTGAGTGTGAGGGGATCTGGGTGACAGTGACGGGGTGTTTATGAGGATGGTCAGTGTGATGGAGTGAGTGTGAGGGCTGCGGGTGATACTGATAGAGGAAATATGAGGGTTTCAGGGTGATCCTGGGAGAGTGAGTGTGAGGAAGTCAGCGTGACTCTGAGGGATTGATTTTGATGATCCAGGGTGACAGTGAGTGAAACAGTCAGGGTGATGGCGTGAGAATGAGCGATTCAGATTGATGGTGATGGAGTGAGTGTGATGGGCTCAAGGTGACTGTGATTGCGGGAGCCTGATGGGGTCACGGTGACGGGGACAGAGTGAGAGTCAGCAGGTTAGCGTGACAGTAACAGAGTAAGGCTCATCAGGTGAGATGATGGTGACCAAGTGAGAGATGGCAGTTCAAGGTGATGGTAACTGAGTGAGTGTAACGGGGTCAGGGTGTCGGTGATGGAGTGAGCGTGCGGGTGTCAACCTTGTTGTGAAGAAGTGACTATAAGGAGGTCAGAATGACGATGAAAGTTTGAGTGTGAGCGGGTTAGTATAACAGTGACAGAGTGAGTGGAAGGGGATCAGTGTGTCAGTGATGGCGTATGTGTGTGAGGTGTTAGGGTGACAGTGATGGACACAGTTTGAGGGTGCCAGCGTTAATGTGATGAAGTGAGACTGAGGGCGTCAGTATGACACTGATGGAATGAGAGCAAGCGCTTCAGTGTGACGTGGCAAAATGTGCGTTGGAGGGTCAGGGTGATAACAACAGAGTGAATGTAAGGGGTTTCAGGGTGACGGAGTGAGTGTGAGTTCATGAGGGTGACGGAGAGAATGTGAGGGGGTCGAGTGACAATGACAGAGTGAGTGTGAGGTTGTCAGGGTGGTGGTGTCAGAGTGTGTGTGAGAGGGTCAGGATGACAGTGGCACAGTGAATGTGAGGCTATCACGTGACAGAATGTAGTGTCTGTGAGGCTGGACAGCGGAATAGTTACAGAGAGAGTGTGAGGGTTTCAGGGTGACAGTAACTGACTACGTGTGAGGGGGTAAGTGGGTCGCTGAAGGAGTGACTGTGATGGAGTCAGGGTGACAGTGATTGATTGAATGTGAGTGGGTCAGGGTGGAAGGGAGGACTGAGTGTGTTTGGGTCTGGGTGACAAAGTGAATGTAATGAGGTCAGGGTGACAGTGACGGAGTGAGTGTGCGGGGATCATGGTGACAGAGATGGAGAAGTCTGAGGTGGCCCAGGGACAGAGTAATTTTGAGATGGTCAGGATGACATTGAGGGTCTGAGAGTGACAGGACAGGGTAGCGGGGAGCACTGAGTGTAATTGGTCTGGGTGATGGTGATGGAGTGAGTGTGAGGGCGTCAGGATGAAGGAGTGATTGCGAGGAGGTCAGGGTGACAGCGAAGGAATGTGTGTGAGGGGATCAGGGTGACAGTGAGTGAGTGAATGTGTGGGGGTTAGGTTGATTGTGTCCGAGTGAGTGTGAGGTATCAGGGTGATGATGATGGAATGAGTGTGAGGAGATCAGGGAAACGGTGATGGGGTGAATATGAGGAGTAAACGATGATTGTGACTCAGTGAATGTGAGGGGTCAGAGTGCTTATGACTGTGACTGTGATTGTTAGCGGGTCAGGGCAACTGAGTGAGTATAGGCAACAGTGATAGAGTGAATGTGATCAGATCAGGGTGAGGGCAATGGCCTGAGTGTGAGGGGGTCAGGGGTTCAGTGACAGTTTGAGTGTGCGGGTGTCAGGCTGATGGGAACAGTGACAGTTTGCATGTCAGGCTGTGACAGTGACGGAGTGAGAATATGGGGGTCTGAGTATCTGCGATGGAGTGAGTGTGAGAGTGTCAGGTGACATGAGGGTGTGTGTGTGAGATGCGTTCAGGGTGACGGTGATGGAGTGAGTGTGAGTGGGTCATTATGACAGTTGCAGAGTGAATATGAGGGTGCCAAGGTTACGGTGATGGAGTGAGTGTGAGGGTATCATACATTACAATGATGGACTAATTGTACAGAGCTAAGGAGGGGTTGGAGCGAGTGTGAGGCGATCAGGATGACCCTGATGGAGTGAGTGTGCGAGTGTCAGGCTGCTGGTGAACGAGGGAGTGTGAAGGGATCAGAGTGACGATGACAGATGGAGCGTCAGGGTGTGAGTGTGACAGTAAAGGAGTGAGTGTAAGGGGGTAGGTGTATCGGTGATGGAGTGTGTGCGAGGGGTCCGGTCCCCATGCGTTTGTGAGTGTGAGGGGGTCAGGATGACAGAGTGAGTGTGAGGGAGTCCGGATGACGGTTACTGAGTGAGTGTGATTGAGTCAGGGAACACAGTTAATGCCGGGGTCAGGGCGATTGTGACAGATTGCGTGTTAGAGGGTCAGTGTGACAATGTAAGAGTGAGTGTGAGGGGACAGGGACGATAGAATGAATGTGAGGAGGGCAGAGTTACAGCAACGGAGTGAGTGTGCGGGTGATATGTGTGACAGTTACAGAGGGAGAGTGAGGGAGTCAGGGTGACAGTAACGGATTGAGTGTGAGGTGGTCAGGTTACAGTGATAGAGTGACTGTAAGGAGGTAACGGTGACGGAATGGACTGAGTGTTCTTGGCTCAGGCTGACAGTGACAGAGTGCATGTCAGGGTATGCTTGGACCAGTGACAGACTGATTTTATTGGAGTAAGTGTTATGGCGGTGGAGTGAGTGTGGCTGGGTCAGGGCGACTGAGTGACTGTGAGGGTGTCAGGAAGATATTGATGGGCTACGTGTGAGGGGTCAGAATGACACTAAAGGAGTGAGTGTGAGGGAGTCAGGTTGACAGTGACTGAGTTAGTGTTCGGGGGTCAGGGTGGCAGAAATGAGTGCATGTGAGGAGGTCGGGGTGATGCAGTGATTGTGAGGTGGCCAGTGTGACAGAGATGGAGTGTGCGTGAGGTGGTCAGGGGACAGAGTAAATCTGAGGTGGTCAGGATGACATGGAGGGTTTGAGTGGGAAGGTGTCAAGGTGGCTGGGCGGACTCAGTGTGATTGGGTCGGGGTGACGGTGATGAGGTGTGTGTGAGGGGGTCAGGATTAATTAGAAATTGTGAGGAGGTCAGGGTGATAGTGATGGAGTGAGAGTGAGGGGTACACAATGATGGTGACTACGTTTGAGGAGGTAAGGGTGCCTGTTACTGTGACTAGTCAGGGTTACTTTCTCATACGGTGTGTCATAGGCTCAATGTGACAGAGACAGAGTGAGTATGAGGGTGTCAGGGTGACGGCGAGGGAGTGAGTCTGATGGGGTCAGTGTAATTGTGACAAAGTGAGTATCGGGAGTGAGGGTGATAATGACAGACTGAGTGTAGGGGTAATAGTGTGATGGTGATGGAGGGAGTGTGAGTGGGTCAGGTTGATTGCGAGTGAGTGAGTGTGAGTTATCAGGGTGATGGCGACGGAATGAATTTGACGGGTTCAGGGAAACAGTGACGGGGTGAGCGTGAGGGGGACACTCTGACGTTGACTAAGTGAGTGTGAGGGTTTCAGTGTGTCGCTGAGGGAGTGAGTGTGAAAAGCTCAGCGTGACAAAGATGGAGTGAGTGTCAGGGACTCAGTGTGACAGTGGCAGACTGAGCGTGGGGCGATAGTGTGATGGTGATCGAGTACGTGGGAGGCGGTCAGAGTGACAGTGAGGGAGGGAATGTGAGGCGGTCAGGGTGACGGTGACTGAGTGAGTGTGAGGGGGTCCGGGTGACATTGAAAGAGTGTCTATGATGATGGTCCGTGTGATGGAGGGATTGTGAGGGCTCCTGGTGACGGTGATGGAGAGAGTGTGAGGGGTTCAGGTTGATACCGGGAGAGTGAGTCTGAGGGATCAGGGTGACAGTGATGTAGTGAGTGGTAGGGGGTAATAATGCGGGTGTCAGGCTGATAGTGAAGCAGTGAATGTGTGTGTGTCAGAGTGACGATGACAGATTTACTGTCAGGTTGTGAGTATGACAGTAATGGAGTTAGTGTGAGGGGGTTGGTGTGTCAGTGATGAAGTGAGTGTGAGGGTGTCAGGTGACAGTGAGAGTGTGAGTGTGAGTGGGTCAGGGTAACAATGAAGGAGTGAGTGCGACCGGGTCAGGATAACGATGACGGAGTGATTGTGATGGGTTCAGAGTAAAGGTGATGGAATGAATGTGAGGGGTCAGTGTGACGGTGATGGAGTGAGTGAGAGCGGTTCAGATTGATTCTGGGAGAGTGCGTGTGTGTGTATGTGAGGGGCCAGGGTGACAATGATACAGTGATTGTTTCGGGATAACAATGACGTTTACGAAGTCAGTCTGAGGGAGTCAGCGTAACACTGAGGGATTGATTTTGAGGGTTCAAGGTGTCAGGGAGAGTGTGTGTGTGTGTGACCTAGTCAAGGTGATGCCGTGAGAGTGGGCGATTCCGATTGACGGTGATGGAGTGAGTGGAATGGGCTTAAAGTGATTGTGATTGTGGGATTCTGATGAGGTCAGGGTGACGGGGACCGAGTGAGAGTTAGCAAGTGAGCATGACAGTGACAGAGTAACTGTGATCAGGTTCGATGATGGAGACCAAGTGAGAGATAGGCGTTCAGGGTGATGGTAACGGAGTGAGTGTGAGGAGGTCAGAGTGTCAGTGATCAAGTGAGAGTGTGAGTTTCAAGTTGGTAGTGAATGAGTGTGATGGGATCAAGTGACGATGACAGATTGAGAGTTAGGGTGTGCGTGTGACAGTGACAGAGTGAGTGTGGGGTGTCAGTGTACCGTTGATGGAGTGTGTGTGAGGGGTTAGGGTGATAGTGATGGAGAGAGTTTGAGGGTGCCAGCGTTACTGTGATCGAGTGAGACTGAGGGGTGCAGGGCGACAGTGACAGAGTGGGATTGAGGGAGTCAGGGTGAGAGCGATGGAGTGAGTGTGAGGGGATCAGTGTGATGGTGACAAAGCGTGCGTGAGAGGGTCAGGGTGACAACAGAAGAGTGAGTATGAGTGGTTTCAGGGTGACGGATTGGGTGTGAGTTGGTCATGGTGACAGAATGAGTGTGCGAGGGTCAGTGTGATGGTTATGGAGTGCATGTGAGAAGGTCAAGGTGAAAATGCCAGAGTGAGTGTGAGGGGATCGGGGTGACAGAATGAGTGTGAGGAGGGTAGGGTGACAGTAATGGAATGAGTGTGAGGTGGACAGCATGACAGTTACAGAGAGAGTGTGAGTGTTTCAGAAAGACAGTGAATGTGTGAATGTGTCGGGTTCAGATTGATAGTGATGGAGTAAGTGTGTGAAGGTCAGGGTGATAGTGACAGAGTGAGTGTGAGATGTTCAGTGTGATGGTGATTGACTACGTGCAGTGGGTAAGGTTGTCGCTGACAGAGTGAGTGCGAGTGGGTCAGGTTCATAGTGACAGAGTTAGTCTGAGGTGGTCAGGATGATTTTGAGGGTTTGAATGTGAGGGGGTTCAAGGTGTCTGGGAGACAGTGAATGTGATGGGGTCAGGATGACGATGACAGAGTGAGTGAAGTGGCCAGGATGACAGAGATGGAATGAGTCTGAGATGGTCAGCGGACAGAGTGAGGTTGAGGTGGTCACGATGGCATTGAGGTTTTGAGTGTGAGGGGGTCAGGATGGCGGGGTGACTGAGTGTGATTGGGTTTGGGTGATGGTGATGGAGAGTATGTGAAGGATCAGGATGACAGAGTGATTGCGAGGGCGTCAGGGTGACAGTGACGGAGTGAATGTCAGGTGACGGTGACTGAGTGAGTGTGAGGGTGTCAGGATGCCTATGACTGTGACAATCGGGGTTATTGTAATGCACTAAGTGTGATGGGGTCAGCGTGATAGAGATGGAGTGAGTGCGAGGGTATCAGGGTGTGCGTCAGGCGGTGATTTTGATGGGGTCATTGTGACGGTGACAAAGTGAGTGCCAGGGAGATGTAGGTGGCAGTGATGGAGTGAGTGTAGGGTAGGTCGTGTGGTGGTGATGAAGTTAGTGTGTGCGGGTCAGGGTGACAGTGAGTGAAGGAGTGTGAGGGTGCCAGGTTGATTGTGACCCAGTGAGTATAAGGGGATCAGGGAAACGTTGACGGGGTGAGTGTGGGTGGCACATAATGATAGTGACTGAGTGAGTGTGTGTGGGTCAGGGTGCTTGTGACTGTGACTATCAGGGTTACTCTGACGGACTGAGTGTGATGGGCTCAGCGTGATAGAGGTGGAGTGAGTGTGAGTGTATCCGAGTGACGGTGACTGACTATGTTTTATGGAGCCAGTGTGAACGGTTACAACGTGAGCGTCAGGAATTGAGGGTGATAGTGATGGACTGAGTGTGTGGGGGTAGTGTGATGGTGATGAGGTTAGTGTGAGGGGTTCAGGGCGACAGTGACGGAATAAGTGTGAGGGGGTCAGGGTGACAGTGAGAGTGTGAGGGGGTCAGGGTTATGGTGATGGAATGAGTATTGAGGAAGTCAGAGTGATGGTGATGGAGTGAGTGTGGGTAGCAGGATGACCGTGACCAAGTGAATGTGGCTCGGTCTGGGTGACAGTGGTGGAAGGAGTGTGAGTGGGTGGGAGTGACAATGATGTGGTATGTGTGAGCGGTCATTGTGATATTGGGAGACTGAGTATGAGGTGTCAGAGTGACAGTGACGTGGTAAGTGGGATAGCTTAATAATGATGACGAGGAAGTCAGTGTGATGTAGACAGGTTTACTGTGAGTGTTGTGGTTCAGCGTGACAGTGAGGGTTTGAGGTTGAATGGTCAGGGGAACAGGGAGGGAGTATGTGTGACAAAAACAGGGTGACGGTGTGACAGTTCATTGTGACGTGACGGTGTGAATAGGAGGTTGTCAGGGTGACAAATGGGGTTTGAGTGTAAGGACGTAATGGTCACGGCAATGGAGTGAGATTGCGCATCAGGGTGATGGTGAGGGAAGGATTCTGATGGGGTCAGGGTGACGATGACAGAGCTGATATCAGGGAGTTAGAGTGACAGTGACAGGATGAGTGTGAGGGTGTCAGACTGACGGTGACAGAGAGAGTGTGCGGGGATCAGAGTGAAAGTGATGTAGTGACCGTGACGGGGTTATGTTGACAGTGAATGAGTGAGTGTGAGGGAGTCGGTGTGACAATGGCAGAGTCAGTGTGAGGGGTTTTGGGTGACGGTGAGAGAGTAAATGTGAGGGGGTCAGTACAACGGTGATAGAGTGCGTGCGAGTGGGACAGAGTGACGGTTACTGTGTGAGTATCTGTGCGTCAGTGTGACAATGATGCAGTTAATGTGACGGAGTCATGGTGATGGTGACTGAGAGATTGTGACCCTGTCAGGGAAACTGTGACTGAGTGAATATGAGCGGGTTAGGGTGACAGTGAGTATGTGGCTGTGAAAGAGTCAAAGTGATGGTGACGGAGTGAGTGTGAGGGGGTCAGGCTGACAGTGACAGAGCGAGTGTAAGGTAGTCAGGGTGACAGTGACCAAGTGACAGATGGTCTGTGCATTTCAGGCTGGCGGTACAAAATGAGTGTGAGTGGCTCATGGTGACGGGCACTTACAGAGTGTGAGGGGCTCAGGATGACCGTGATTGTGTGTGCTTCAGCATGACTGTGTGTGCTTCTGTCCTTGGGCCTCTATTGTTTGTAATTTTTATTAATGACTTGGATGAGGGGATTGAAGGATGGGTCAGCAAGTTTGCAGATGACACAAAGGTTGGAGGTGTCGTTGACAGTATACAGGGCTGTTGTAGACTGCAGCGGGACATTGACAGGATTCAGAGATGGGCTGAGAGGTGGCAGATGGAGTTCAACCTGGATAAATGCGAGGTGATGCATTTTGGAAGGTCGAATTTGAAAGCTGAGTACAGGATTAAGGATAAGATTCTTGTCAGTGTGGAGGAACAGAGGGATCTTGGGGTGCAGGTACATAGATCCCTTAAAATGGCCACCCAAGTAGACAGGGTTGTTAAGAAAGCATATGGTGTTTTGGCTTTCATTAAGAGGGGGATTGAGTTTAAGAGTCGTGAGATCTTTTTGCAGCTCTATAAAATTTTGGTTAGATTGCACTTGCAATACTGCGTCCAGTTCTGATATCCCTATTATAAGAAAGATGTGGATGCTTCGGAGTGGGTTCAGAGGTGCTTTACCAGGATGCTGCCTCGACTGGAGAGCTTATCTTATGAGTTGAGGTTGACTGAGCTCGGACTTTTTTCATTGGAGAAAAGGAGGAGAAGAGGGGACCTAATTGAGGTATACAAGATAATGAGAGGCATGTGTAGATTCGATAGCCAGAGACTATTCCCTAAGGCAGAAATTACATACACGAGGTGCCATAGTTTTAAGCTGGTTAAAGGAAAGTATAGAGGGGGTGTCAGAGGCGGGTTCTTTACACAGAGAGTTGTGAGAGCATGGGATGCGTTACCAGCAGCAGTTGTGGAAGCAAGGTCATTGGGGACATTTAAGAGACTGCTGGACATGCATATGGTCACAGAAATTTGAGGGTACATACAAGAGGATCAGTGGTCGGCACAACATCGTGGGCTGAAGGATCTGTTCTGTGCTATACTGTTCTATGTTCTATGATAAGGACAGAGTATGTATGTTCAGGTTGACACTGATGCAGTGGTTGTGACGATTGTGACCCTGTAAGGGAAATGGTGATGGAGAAATGTGAGGGGGACAGAGTGACGGTGACTGAGTGAGTGTGAGGGGGTCCGGTTGTCAATAACTGAGTGAATGTGAAGGCGCCAGGGTGACAATGATGGAGGATGCGTGTGGCGATCCAGGTGGAAGTGACGGATTGACTATGAGGATATCAGGGAGACAGTGGTGGAATGAATGTGACGGTATCAGTATTACGGATTGGGGTGATGGTGATTTAGTGATTGTGTGGGGGTCTGGGTGGTGGTGACAAACTGCATTGAGTGCTCTAGCTGATAGTTATGGAATGAGTGTGATGGGGTAAGGTTGATGATGACATAGTGAGTGTGGGAGGGTTAGGTTGCCGGTGACCAAGTGAGCGTAAGAGGGTGACAGCGATAGAAACTGGGTGAGTGTGAGGGGTTCAGGGTGACAGTGACAGAGTGAGTTTGAGGTTATCAGGTTGACAGTGATGGAGTGCGTGTGACGGGGTGAGGGTGATGGTGCTGGAGTGAGTGTGAGGGTTTCAGCATAGTGCTGACGGAGTGAGTGTGAGAGTGCCAGGGTTACGATGCTGGAGTGTGTGTGAGGGTGTCATAGGTTATGGTGATGGAGTGAGTATAAGGACTTAAGGGAGACAGTGATGGATGAGTGTGAGGAGGTCAGAGTGATGGTGATGGAGTGAGTGCGACGGGGCCAGGGTGATGGTGAATGTGAGGGGGTCAGGCTGACAGTGACTAAGTCAGTGTGAGGGCGTAATAGTGACGGTAACTGTGTGAGTGTGAGGGCTTCAGGGTGACCCTGATGGAGAGATTTTGCAGTGGGCACGGTGACAGAGATGAATGAATGTGAGGTGGTCAGGTTAATGGAGAATGAGTTTGATGGGGTTATGTTTACTGTACTACTGAGTGAGTGTGAAGGGGTCAGGGTGACGGAGACAGAATGACGGTGTACGAGTGATTGTGTGGGGATCCGGGTGATGTTGGTGGAGTGAATCTGTGGGGGTTAGGGTGGCGGTGAAGGAGTAAGTGTGAGATGTCAGGCAGACGGTGATGGAGTGAGTGTGAGGAGGTCTGTGTAACAGTGATGTAGTGAGTGTGAGGTATCAGTGAGATGGTGACGGAATAAGTGTGAGGGGTGAGGACGAAGGTGACGGAGTTAATGAGGGGGTGTCAGTGTGATAACCTTGCCATCCTCACAGTCACTCCGTCACTGTCACCCTGACCATCTCACACACAGCTGAAAATGGAATCCTGAAGAAGGGCTCATGCCCGAAACGTCGATTCTCCTGCTCCTTGGATGCTGCCTGACCTGCTGCGCTTTTCCAGCAACACATTTTCAGCTCTGAGCTCCAGCATTCGCAGTCCTCACTTTTTCCCATCTCACACACACTCCGCTAGGGTAACCATGATACTCTAACACTCACTACATCCCCTTCACCCTGACCTCCTCACACTCATCAGTCACTGTCTTCCTTACCTCCTCACATTCACTCCATCACCATAACCTATGACACCCTCACACTCACTCCGTCAGTGTTACCCAGAAACCCTCAGAATCTCTCCTTCATTCTCCCTGACGCCCTCAAATTCAGTCACCGGCATCTTGACCCCTTCACACTCGCTCAGTCACTGTCACCATGTCCTCCTCACACATACTCATGTACTGTCACCCTGACCCACTCGCACTAATGCCATCACCATCACGCTATTCCCCCTACCCTCGCTCTGTCACTGTCACCCTCACTCTGAAATTCACATTGTCACCGTCACACTGATCCCATCAGACTCAGTCCCTAACCGTCACCCTGACACCCTCACACTCACTCAGTCTCTGTGACGCTGAGCCCATCACACTCAATCCATCAAAGTAAACCTGTAGTCACAGTCACAGGCACCCTGACCCCTCACACTCACTGAGTCATGATCACCGTGTACCCCTCACATTCACTCCATCACCGTTTCCCTGATCCCGTCACACTCATTCCATCACCATCATCCTGATACCTCACACTCACTCGGACACAATCAACCTAACCCCCTCACATTCACTCACTCACTGTCACCCTGATCCCCTCACACACATTCCTTCGCTGTCATCCTGACTTCCTCACAATCACTGTTTCATTTGAGCCCCTCACATTCACGCCATCATCATCACCCTGATCCACTCACACTCACTCCGTCACTGCCACCCTGTCCAATTCACACACACTCCGTCAGGGTCTCCGTGATACTCTCACACTCATTTCATCCCCCTCACTCTGACCTCCTCACACTCATTCGTCACTCATCCACCTCACACACACTCCATCGCTGTCACCCTGACCTCCTCGCAAACATTCCTTGATCCTGAGCCCCTCACAATCACTCCATCATCATCACCTGATCCCCTCACACTCACTCTTCACTGTCACCCTGATCATCTCACACACACTCCATCAGGGTCACCGTGACATTCTCACACTCACTCAATCCCCCTCACCCTGACCTCCTCAAACTCCTCCGTCACTGTCATCCTTACTCCTCACATTTACTCCATCACCGTAACCGAAAACACAAACACACTCACTCTGTCGCCCTCAAGCTCAGTCACAGGCACCTTGGCCCCTTTACACTCACAGTCTCTGTCATCCTGTCCACATCATACACACTCAATTACTGTCACCCTGACCCACTCGCACTAACTCCATCACCTTCAACCTTTTCAACCTACACTCGCTCTGCCACTGTCACCCTCACTCCGGAACTCACATTGTCACCGTCACACTGATCCCATCAGACTCACTCCCTCACCATTACCCTGTTACTCCCACACTTACTCTGTTTCAGTCACGCTGAGCCCATCACATTCAGTCCATCATCATCACTCAGACCAATTACACTCAATGCACCCCGCCGCCCTGACCCTGTCACACTCAAACCCTCCATGTCATCCTGAACATCTCAAACTTACCCTGTCCCCGGGCCACCTCACACTTCTCCATCTCTGTCACAATGAACCCCGCACACACACTCCATCACTGTCAATCTGACGTCAATACATTCACTTTGTCACCCAGATGCAACCACACTCAGTCCTCCCTTCCACCCTGACCCACTCACACTCAATAAATACCGTCACCCTCACTCCATCACAGTCACTCCTTCAGCGACCCTCTTAACGCTCGCACATAGTCAGTTACTGTCACCCTGAAACCCTCACAATCTCTGTAACTGTTCCGCTGTCCAGTCTCACAGCCATTACATTCTGTCACCTGATCCCCTCACATTCACTGTGCCACTGTCATCCTGACCCTCTCTCACACACATTCTGAAACTATCACCCTGACACTCTCACACTCATTCTGTCACCCTAACCCCCTCACACTCACACTGTCATTGTCACTCGACCCCCTCACATTCTCTCTGTCACCCTCAAGAACTCACACTCACTCTGTCACCCTGAAACCCCTTACATTCACTCCATTGTTATCACCCTGACCCTCTAACGCACATTTTGCCACGTCACACTGAAGCCCTCACTCTCATTCCATCCTGACCCCCTTACACTCACTCAGTTACCGTCACCCTGAACGGCCATGTCTCACCTGATGAGCCTTACTCTGTTACTGTCACGCTAACTTGCTGACTCTCACTCTGTCCCCGTCACCGTGACCCCATCAGGCTCCCGCAATCACAGTCACCTTGAGCCCATCACACTCACTCCATCACCGTCAATCTGAATCGCTCATTCTCACGCCCTCACCCTGACTCTTTCACACACTGTCACCCTGAACCATCAAAATCAATCCCTCAGTGTCACGCTGACTTCCTCACACTCACTCTCCCAGGATCACCCTGAAACCCTCACACTTCCTCGATCAGCATCATCCGCAGCCCTCACACTCACTCCATCACACTGACCATCCTCATAAACACCCGTCACTGTCACCCAGACCCCCTCACACTCACTCTGTCAATGTCACTCAGAAACCCTCAAATCCACGCAGTCACAGGCAACCTGACCCCCTCATACTCACTCAGTCACTGTCCCTGTGTCCCCTCACACTCATTCACTCACTGTCACCCTGACCCCTCGGACTAATTCCATTACCATCACACTATACGTCCACACTCAGGCAGTCACTGTCACCCTCAACTCCCTGGCACTCACTTTGACAACGTCACACTAACCCCATTAGACTCAGTCCGCCATTGTCACCTTGACGATCTCACGCTCACACTGGCACCATCACCCTGATCCCTACACGTTCACTCTGTCACTGTCAAACTGACCCCCTCATACTCACTCCATCACTGCCGTCCTGGAACCCTCAGTTTCACGTGGTCAATCTTACCCTGAATCCCTAAGTCTCACTCCATCACAGTAAGGCTAGTACCCTCAAACTCTCTCCATCACTGTCACCCTGAAACCCTCACACTCACTCCGTCACCGTCAAGGTCACCTTTCCTTCCTCACACTCACTCCATCACCACCACCCTGACACCTCCACACTCAACTGCGTGACCGTTACACTGACCCCGTCACACTCACTGTGTCACAGGTATTTTTTTTTAGATTACATTACAGTGTGGAAACAGGCCCTTCGGCCCAACAAGTCCACACCGACACGCCGAAGCGCAACGCACCCACGCCCCTACACCTACCCCTTACCCAACACTACGGGCAATTTAGCATGGCCAATTCACCTGACCTGCACATCTTTGGACTGTGGGAGGAAACCGGAGCACCCGGAGGAAACCCACGCAGACACGGGGAAAACGTGCAAACTCCACACAGTCAGTCGCCCGAGGCGGGAATTGAACCCGGGTCTCAGGCGCTGTGAGGCAGCAGTGCGAACCACTGTGCCACCGTGCCACCCACAATCTTGACCAATTAGTCACCTTCACCCTGAACCGCTCACACTCCCTCTGTCACTGTCACCCTGATCCCCCTCCACACTTCTCCATTACTGCAACCCTGACCAAGTACACTGACTCTGTCACTGTCACAGAGACCTCCACACAGTCACTAGCTCACCATCACACTGACTCGCCTCACACGCACTCCATCACCCTCACCCTGACGTGATCACATACAATCCATCACTCCTACCCTGGCTCCCTCACCCTTAGTCAATCACATTGACGCTCTCACAATCACTCCATCACCGGCACGCTGTCCCGCCGCTGATCACTTCATCAACCCTACCCTGCCCACCGTCATACTCACACAGTCACCCTGACCCACTCACACTCTTTCCCTCACCGTCACCCTGACCCCCTTAGAACCACACCATCGCCATAACCCTGAATCACTCACAGTCACTCCATCACTGTCACACTGTTCCCCTCACTCTCAATCCATCACCGTCACCCTGACCTCCTCGCACTCATTCCATCACTATCAACCTTACCTTATCAGACTCCCTCCTTCACCATCCCCGTGAACACATCACGCTCACTCTGGAACTACCACCATGGCCCTCACACTCACTCAGTCGATGTCACCCTAGCCACTCACACACTCTCACTCCATCTCTGTAACTCTGGACACCTCACACTTACTCCAGCAAAGTCACCCTGAACCCCTCACACTCATTCCGTCGCTGTCAATCTGGCCAACTCACGCTCAATCCGTCATCGTCATCCTAACTCCCTCACACTCACTCCAGAACTATCACCCTGACCCCTCGTACTCACACTGTCAATGACACCCTGGCAACCTCACGCTCACTCTGTCACTGTCACTCGGACTCACTCACAGGTACTTGGTCATTGTCACCCTGATCCCATCTTACACTCACTCAGACACACTCCATTGACGTCATCCTAGCCAAATCGCACTTATTCCATCTTTGGCATCCTTGCCACATCACATTCACGGTATCCACCCGATTTCCTCTTAACCACTCCGCCTTAGAACATAGAACATGGAACATAGAATAATACAGCACAGAACATGCCCTTCGGCCCACGATGTTGTGCCAAACATTTGACCTCGCTTTAGCACCTACCCATGTTCCTATCCAATTGCCGCTTAAAGGTCACCAATGACTCTGACTCTGCCACTCCTACAGGCAGCGCATTCCATGCCCCCACCACTCTCTGGGTAATGACCCTACCCCTGCCATCGCCCTATACCCTCCACCTTTCACCTTAAATTTATGTCCCCTTGTAACACTCTGTTGTACCCGGGGAAAAAAGTCTCTGAATGTCTACTATATCTATTCCCCTGACCATCTTATAAACCTCTATCAAGTCACCCTTCATCCTTCGCCGTTCCAATGAGAAAAGGCCTAGCACACTTAACCTATCCTCATACGACCTATTCTCCATTCCAGGCAACATCCTGGTAAATCTCATCTGCACCTTCTCCAAAGCTTCCACGTCTTTCCTAAAATGAGGCGACCAGAACTGCACAATACTCCAAATGTGGCCTTACCAAGGTCCTGTACAGTTGCAACATCACTTCACGACTCTTGAATTCAATCCCTCTGCTAATGAATGCTAATACACCATAGGCCTTCTTACAAGCTCTATCCACCTGATTGGAAACTTTCAAAGATCTATGAAAATAGACCCCAAGATCCCTCTGCTCCTCCACCTTACTAAGAACCCTACCGTTAACCCTGTATTCTTATTTGTCCTTCCAAAATGTACAACCTCACACTTTACAGAGTTGAACTCCATCTGCCACTCCTCAGCCCAGCTCTGCATCATATCGAAGTCCCTTTGCAGCCGACAACAGCCCTCCTCACTATCCACAACTCCACCAATCTTCGTATCGTCTTCAAATTTACTGATCCACACTTCGACTCCCTCTTCCAAGTCATTAATAAAAATTACAAACAGCAGAGGAGCCAGAACTGATCCCTGCAGAATTCCACTTGTAACTGGGCTCCAGGCTGAATATTTACCATCTACCACCACTCTATGACTTCGACCGGTTATCCAGTTCTCTATCCAACCGGCCAAACTTCCCACTGTCCCATGCCTCCTGACTTTCCGCATAAGCCTACCATGGGGAATCTTATCAAATGCCTTACTAAAATCCATGTACACTACATCCACTGCTCTACCCTCATCCACCTGCTTGGTCACCTCCTCAAAGAATTCAATAAGACTTGTAAGGCAAGACCTATCCCTCACAAATCCGTGCTGGCAGTCCCTAATCAAGCAGTGTCTTTCCAGATACTCATAAATCCTATCCCTCAGTACACTTTCCATTACTTTGCCTACCACCGAAGTAAGACTAACTGACTTGTAATTCCCGGGGTTATCCCTATTCCCTTTATTGAACAGGGGCACAACATTCGCCACTCTCCAACCCCCTGGCCCCACCCCCATTGACAGTGAAGCTGAAAAGATCATTGCCAACAGTTCTGCGATATCCTCACTTGCTTCCCACATAATCCTAGGATATATCCCGTCAGCCCCGGGGGACTTGTCTATCCTCAAGTTTTTCAAAATCCCCAACACATCTTCCACCCTAACACGTATCTCCTCCAGCTTACCAGTCTGTTTCATACTCGCCTCTTTAACAATACAGTCCCTCTCATTTGTAAATACTGAAGAAAAGTACTCATTCTCTCCTATCTCTTCCGACTCAAGACACAGTCTCCCACTACTTCGTCATCGGGATCCCCTCACACTCACTCCGTTACTGTCAGCCTAACCTTCCTCCCTCACACACACTCGGTCACTTTCACCAAGACACTCTCACACTCATTGCATCACTGTCACCCTGACCACCTCAATCTCACTCATCACCGTCACCATGACCCCCTCACACTCACTCCGCCACACTGACACCCTCACACTAACACCATCATAGTCACCTAGACCTTGTCACTATAACTCCTTCTCCATCACCCTGATCCCCACACAGTAACTCCATCACCGTCAGACGGACCCCCTCACACTTACTGCGTCACTGACACACTGACTCCCTCACACTCACTCCACCGTTGTCACTCTGACTCACCAACATTTACTCTTTCACCATCACCCTGAAACCCTGATATTCACTTTGTCACCCTGATATTCTCACACTCACTCCATAACCGTCACCATCACCCCTCACATTCTCTCTCTTACTCTGACCACCTCACACTCACTGTCAGCCTGACCGCCTCCCACTTTCTCTGCTGTTGTCAGCCTGACCCTGTCACACTTACTCTGTCACCATCAACCTGACTCTCTCGTACACACTCTGGCTCTATTACCCTTACCCGCTTCACTCTCACTCCATTGCCCACACCCTGATCTGATCACATTCACATCATCACTGCAACACTGACCCCCTCACACTCACTCCGTTGCCTTGACCCACTAACAATCACTCCACCCCCGTCATACTTATCACTTTATACTCAGACCTACACTGGTCCACGCGCACACTGAAACCAGTCTGTCACTGTTACCGTGACCCAGTCACACTGAGTCCGTTCCATCACAAATTTCTCCTTACACTCACTCTGTCAATGTAACATGAGCCACTCACACTCACTCGATTACTGTCACCCTAACTCCCTCACGCTCACTCCATCACTGTTGCCTGAGTCACTCACACTCACTCCATTCCTTTCACACTGACCCCCTCGTTCTCACTTCATCACTGTCACCATGACCCCCTTATAATCACGTTGTAACCATCACACTGAGTCCCTCACACTCAGTCCATCACGGTCACCTTGAACCTTCAGTCTCAGACCATCGCAGTAAAGTTTGCACCCTCAATCTCTCTCCATCACCATCACTCTGACCACCTCACACTCACTCTATCACCATTGCCCTGACGCCATCACACTCACTCCATCACCATGACGCTGACGTCCTCAGTCTCACTAGGTCTCTGTCACCCTGAACCCCTCAGTCTCACGTCATCAAATTAACGCTGACAACCAGAAACCCTCTCCATCACCGACACTCTGACCCCTCGCACTCACTCCGTTACCATTATCCTGAACGCCTCCCTCACAGTCTGTTACCGTTATCTAAACTGATCACACTTACTCAGTCACTTTCACCCTCAATCGCTGACTCCCACTCTGTCTCCATCACCCTGACCCCAACAGACTCGCACACATTCTGTAACTGTCAAGCTGACCTCCTTACATGCACTCCATCACTTTCATCCTGACCTCCTTAAACTCTGTCTGTCACTCTCACCCTGTCCCCATCAGAGCTTCTCCATCACCCTGACTGCTAACACTCACGGTATACCCCTCACCCTGACCCCTTCACACTCCACCCCTCACTGTCACCCCGACTATTTCACACTCACTCCAGCACTGTAACCCAGACCACCTCACACACACTTCATCACCATCACCCTGACCCATCACATTTACTCTGTCATACAAACCCAATCACACCCAGTCCGCCCCACCATCCTGTCTCCCACTCACTCAAAGTCTTAAAGTCATCCTGATCACCTCAGACTCATTCTGTCACCCTGGCCACCTCACATTCGTTCCATCACTGTGACCATGAACCCCTCAAACTCACTCAGTTATAAGAACCCTGACCCACTCACACACACTCCATCACCATCACCACGAACCCCACACACTCACTCCGTCACTGCCACCCTTACGCCCTCAAACCCAATCCCTCATTTCACCCAGACCCCCTCACACATACTCCATCACCATCACTGTGAACACCACACACTCACTCCATCACTGCTACCCTCATCGCCAAATACTCACTCCGTCACAGTAACCATGACCCCCTCACACTCTGTCAATTTCTTGCTGACCACCTCACACTCACTCCATCACTGTCACCCTGGCCTCCACATGCACATTCCGACACCATCACAATGAACCCCATACACTATCTCCATTCCAGTCACTCTGACCGCATCACACACACACTCCATCACAGTAACCCTGACTCCATCATACTCACTCCATCACCGTCACCCTGACCCCTCACACTCACTCCATCACTGTCATCTTAACCCCCTCACTGTCACACCCTCTCTTTCACCCTGATCCCCTGACACTGACTCCATCACCGTCACCCTTACCCCCCACACTCACTCTGTCACCGTCTTCCTGACCACCTCACACTCACTCCATCACTGTCAACCTGACCTCATCCCTCTCACACAGTGAACGCAACTCTGAACCTCTCAGACTCACTTCATCACTGTCACCTTGACCCCCTCACACTCACTCCATCATAGTCACGCTTACATTCACGCTCACTTCATTGCACTGTCACACTCACAACCGCCCTCACTCCCCCGCAGCCTCACACTCATTTCCTCACTCAATCCCCCACTATCATACTGTGCCCCCTCACCAGCACCCCACATGATCTCCTACCGTCACGCTCCATCTCACGCTTGGTCTATCAATGTGCCGCTCACTCCCGTGCATATCACCCCACTGTCAAGCTCTCTCACCTGCATATTTCCCCACCCTCACGCCCGCTCTCCCGCACACTTGCTTAGCACCAAAGTCATTCCTTTACACGCTGTCCCACATTCTCGCTTACTCCCCTGCACACTGCTCCACAGTAACATTCACTCTCGTATACATGCAGTCACTCACCTGTACAATCCCTCCCTGTGTGCTCCCCAATCTTCTCTCTCACTCACGCAAAAGGTCTCCATCCATCATGCTCTCTTGCCTGCACACACCGCAACCATCACGTTCACTCCCCTACACACTCCCCCATCGTCATGCTCACTTCCCTGCACACGCCTTCATCGTTATACTCATATTTTTGCACATTCGTCCGTCATCACTCTCTCTTCCCTGCACACTCCCAACACAGTGCTCACTCCCCTACACAGTCCGCCACCATCACTATAACTTCGCTGCACATTTCCCCAGCATTTGCCTCACTCGCCCCACCTTTCCCACAGTCTACTTCACATCATATTACCTAAATTGCCCACTCACCCACTATCAAACCCACACCACCACACTCTCCACACTGTCACGCTGACTACACTGCACACTGACACACCGTCATGTTCATTCACACACACTCTGCCCCACCCTCACACACTCAAAACCCCACCGTAGCGCTCACTTGTCCACAAGCCCCATTCATTGCACTCTCATGCACACGCCCCAACCATCATGTTCACCGCCCCACACACACCCACACCAACATGCTCACTCTCCCACAAAATCCCCCCCATTCACACCCACTCCCCTGCTGTTTCACCCAATGTCATTCTCATTTGCCCCCACACTCAGCCGACCGCACACTCTCCCACCCTCACGCTCACTCTCGCACACACTCCCACACAATGAAGTTCACTCACCCACTTTCAAATCACTCCCCTATACACATTCACACTCTGACAGAAACACCCCCACGCACTCTCCTACCATCACACTCCCTCCCTCACACGCACCACTTCCTTTGCACTCAGTCCCTGGCATACTCCCCCACCGTCACACTCAAACCACTACACACTCACCCACAATCATGCCCACTCCCCCGCACGCTCACCCACCATCACACTCAGTCACTCGCACGTCCACTGCTGTCCACCTCACTCCCGCACTTGATCTCCAGCTTCCCACTAACTTCCCCACAAACTCCCCAGAGTCCCTCTCACTCACTCACATACACCACAATGTCATGCTGACTCCCCCGCACGCTCTCTCACTGTTATTTTCATACTCCCCGCACCCTGCCCCAGTTTTGCGTTCACTCCAACGCGCACACCCCACAATTATGCTCACTTCTCCGTGCACACTGCCACTATCATGCTCACTCCCCATCAGGCACTACCCAGACACTCTCACCTCCCTGCACACACCCCAACCATCACACCTACTCCTCTGCATGCTCCCTCACCGTCACACACAATCTCCTACACACGCACACCTACTGTCACAATCAGTGTCCCAGATACTTTCCCACCGTCATACTCACTCCCCCATCAGACTCACTCCCCTGCACACTGCCACACCGTTACGCTAACTCCCCTCCCACAAACACCCCTACACAACGTTCATTCCCAGGTACACTCCTCCACCGTCACATTCACTGCTCTGCACACTGCCCTGCGTTGCAGTCATTCACCCACAATCCACCACCATCACACTCACTTTCCCGCACTCTCCCCCACCGTCAGTCTCAAAAACCTGCACACTTAAGCATCATCACACTCACGCCCCCCACACTTGTAAAACATCACTCTCCCTCCGCGTGCATTCTCCCACCATCAGACCCCGCCCTTGCACACTCTCCCACTGTCACGACCCCAAACATTCACGCACCTTCATGCTAACTCCTCACACACTTCCCACCCTGACGCTGACTCCCTGACACACTCCTCTACCGTCATTGCTACTCTCCGCACACTCCCTCACCATCACGCTCATTACCCGCACATACCAACACTGCCAGAGTCAATCCCTCACACAATCCCACTCTATCATACTCACTCCCTCTTGCTTCCCAACTGTTGTGCCCACTTGCCCGCGCACCCCCATCATTACTCTCACCCATATAGTCCCCCTCCATCAAACTCACTCTCCCATCATCGTTCCGACTCCCCACAAACGCCATTTCACGTATTCCTCACTGAAATATGCCACCGTCACACTCACTCCACAAACACTGTCCCATCATTTCGTTCAATCTCCATGCACACAACCACTGTCACACTCACTCATTAGCATACACTCCCACAGTCACACTCACTCCCCCGCACACTCCTCCACTGTCATGCTTACTCATCCCACACGCTACTCCATCGGTCTCTGCCTCACATTCCCCCAGTGTCGCACTCACTCAGCAGGAATTTCCACCAACGTCACACTCACTCTCCTGCATACTCCAATGTCATCATGATCACTCCCTGCAGTCTGTACCATGGTCGGACTCACTCCCGCAATCTTTCCACCATCACATTCACTCCCAAACATTACTGTGCACTGTCATTCACTTCTCCGCACATTTGCCCACTGTCACACTCACAATTATCTACAATCACCCTCACTGCCTTGCGCACATCCCCACTTTCACACTCAGTCCTACACACTGCCGTAGTGTACACTCACTCTCACGCACTCTCCCCCACCGTCACTGCCTCTTCCCTGCACATTCCCAAAACCATCACGCTCATTCCTCCTTCTCCTTCATCACTGTAATGCTCACCTTCCGCACACTTCTCCACCTTCACTCTCACTCCTCCGCACATACACCCGCCATCACACTCACTCACCCGCACACTCCCGACCATCAAGCTCACTGACTCACATATTGCCCCACCATTATGCTCACTCCCTCGCCCTCTTTGCCGACGTCATGCATGCACCCATACACTTCCCCACTGTCACACTTACTCTGCTGCACTCTCACCCATGGACAGGCTCGCTCAGGTGTACAAATGCCAACGTCACTTTCACTCCACCTGCACTCCCACATCTTCATGCTTACTCCCCTGCAGGCTCCATACTGTCAAACTCACAGCATCACAAACTCCATTACCATTGCACTTACTCCCCATACGTTTGCGCACCATCTCACTCACATTCCACAAATCCTTCCACCATCATGTTCACTCTCCCATACACTCCCCCACTGTCATGCTCGCACGACCACACACTGCCTCACCGTCAAGCCTACTCCCCCCACCATGACGCTTACTCACTCACACACTCTCCACCATCATGCTCACTCCCCTGAATGCTCCCCACAGTCACATTCACACTCCCACACAATCCGCCATGGTCACATTGACTCCCCTCCACACGTCCCCACCATGACACTCACTACCATACATACGCCCCTACCGACACGCACACTTCCTTACAAACTGCCACACCGTAATATGCAATACCCCGCACACTGTCCTACCGTCACATTACTCCCCTGCACACCTCCCCACTGTCCCGCTCACTCTTCCACACGCAGCCCCGCTGTCAGACCCATTCTTCAGCGCTCTCTCCCACAGTCATGCCATCTCCCAAAAAACTTGCTTCCATCACACTAATTCCCCAGAAACTCCATCACAGTCTCACTCATTCCCCTGCATACTACTGCACCATCATAGTCACTTCACGACACTCTCCCCACCATCACATTTACTCCCCTACCCTCTTCTCCACTGTCACCCTCTTTTCCCTGCACACACCTAAATCATCATATTCACACTCCTGCACACTTCCCCCAGTCAAGCTGACTCTCCAACAAGCTCTGTCACCGTCACGCTCACCCCCGCACTCACCGATCAACGTACTTCCTCCCCCACACTCTCTCCTCAGCGTTATGCTCTCTTTCCTCCCACATGCCCACATTTCCATGCTCACTCACCCACGGAGTTCCCCAACATTATGCTCTATCCTCGTAAAATTTATCACTATAACGCCTACCGTGCTACACACACCCCACGATCACGCTTACTCTCCTGCACCCGGCGTCACTGTTGCAGTCACTCCCCCTCACACTCCCTCAGCATCACTTTTATTTACTCTACACTCTCCTCCACTGTGACACGCTCTACCATTCCCACGCCAACACCATAGCCCTCACTCCTCTGCACACTTCCCCACCACCATGCTCCATCATCATCACACTCACTCCCCGACACACTCCCACACCATCACACTTCCTCCCCACACACTCATACCGCATCACGCGCTCTCCCCCGCAAATGCCAAAAGTATCATGTTTGCTCCCCCTGAATATTTCCCCACCATCGCACTCAGTCTCCTGCACACTACCCCACGGTCCCTCTCAATCTCCTACCGTCATGTTCACTCCTCATACACTCCAGCGCCGTCACACCAACTCTACTTCACAGTCCACACCGTCACGCTCATCCGCCCGAATTCTCTCTCACCATCACGCTCACTCACCCGCACTGTCCGTACCCTGAGCATTGGTCACGTACCCCTCCCTAGTTAATTTTCTCGAACTGGCCTTTGATCATATTCCCACTCAGATGAATGAGTATCTACAATGGGTGCCACACAGTCTCTGCCGTGTGAAGCAGCCTGTTGTCCAACTCCCACCATGCAGCCCCTTCCACAGCCGATGGTGCCTCCCCCACTATTACCTCCTTGCAATGACTAATGCTCTCACATTCACTGTATCCCCGAGAAAGGACATTTGTCCCAAGCCCAAGGTTGTTAAGTGAGCAACAGCCTGGCACGCCACATGCATCTTTTCTCCGCAGAATCGGCCTGAATATCCACACCCCTTTTCTGTTCCCCCTGCAACGGAATGTAAAAAGAGGATTCGAGGACGACAAAATTGGAGAGACAGATTAGGATGTAACGAGTGCAGAACGCAGAGAGCGCAGGAGAATGGGGAACGGAGGACAGTGAAATAGACTGTGTAAATGGAAGGCGGAGTGAGAGAATCAAAGGAACAGTGTGAACATTTGAGGGAGATATGGAGGGAGAATGAAACAGGCAGAGAGAGGAATTATGCAGAAGGCCAGGTCAGAGTGGGGGGACGCAGAGGTGAAAGCAAGGACAGAGTGACTTAAAGCCAACTGCTGAGTTCAGGCCCATTCCCTCTCCTTCCTGTGGACCAGGACTTGGGACTAAGTCTTTCTCTCTCCAGCCCAGCTTCTTCAAAGCAAAGGCAAACAACAATACCTTTCACTCTGCTGCTTGTAACTTGTTAATGAACATTTTTGTTGTTTACAAATTGAAGTGATGGAGTACAGTCAGTTGGATGTTGCCGTTTCTCAAGTTGTGAGGAACATTCTAATGTGTCCATGTCACCCCACTGTGGGATAATGTTGGACAGACCAGAGCTACCTCAATTTGTTAATGTAGAGACAGACTGCTTCATCTCTGAAACTCTGAACTTATTCTGCGTCACTGCATAAATCACGGTGTTTGTGCAATAACTGAGGACCAGCAGTATGAAGTCCAATTCTCGCAGATAACGATGGAGATATGCAGGGATATTCACAATTCCCTAAATCCGGACCCACATAGAATACAGCATAAATATTTACCATAGCAGGGTGAAATTGCTCCTGCGGGCTCTACTGGTGACTAAAATGTGTGTGGTGGTGAGACTATTGAGCAGCAGAATCACGAGAAATTGGAGAGCCGGGGTTACAGTGGAGAATATGGATTCGATTGTGACCCTGACATGGGAGGATTGAACACCATCTTTTGCAGCACTAAACCAGGGGCTGTTGATCAGCCAATACCGAGTTGTGAGCATAAAATACCAGAAAATGTTATTTAAACAACTCAGCACCGTCACTGCTCCCAGCACCACAACCGCTTTTTTCTCACTGCAGTATTTACTTTTCAGTTTCTGGCAGCAAATTGCCACAAACCGATCAAAGGTGAAAGCGACGGTGAACCGGACAGAACAGTCAATGGATGCATTAACTAGGACGGCGTGGATATTACACACGGGGATGGAGGTGAAAAAAAAAACTCTGCAGAAACAACGGGAATCTTTCTCAGTATCAGGTCGAAGATAATGACCAGTAGATCTGCCGCTGCCATGGCCACCAGGTAACGTTTCACACATGGAGACAATCTACAATCTTTCTCATGCAGGACGTAGATTGTCAGTGTGTTAACTGTGAGGAAGGAAAACAACCAGATTATCTATCAGCCTGTACAAAAAATTCCTATTCTGACTGAGGACCCAGTGAGATTATCAAATGTGCAACTGTACTCAGAGAATTATTACTGAAATAATTGGAGCTGCAATAACAAATGGGAAATTCTGAATTACTGATAAAAATGTCACAAATCACAAGAAACCCTCCCTTCCCAAACACACAGAGACACGTCCGCAAGAACAGGTGGTTCATGAAAAGTTCCCACAAACTCGATAACTCGAGAGCATGCACTGGTCATTTCTTTCCAGTTCCTAATACACAGGGTGAAAAAGTTGCTAACCTGAGGATTCATTCCCAGTTCCTTGTAGACAAACGGAGTTTCGAAATTTCTGCTTTTTCGTCTAAGTTGTGGTCAATCCCGTGTCGTGAAGAAATGTAAATGCAGGGAAGACGTACTCAACCCTTTCACTGCTTGAGCGACTTCGGAACAGTGTCTCCTTCTCCTTAGAACGGGATCATTTCCCTCGGCATCTGACCGTTTGTGCAATTCACTGACGTCCGGCCGTTCACAAATAATATCAGGGATAGAATGTTTGAGAAATGTCCGTTATAAAATATTGGGTACAGATTATTCCACGAAACCTTCCTCAGCTCCTTCAGCACCATTCCCCATATTTTCCTCCGCTACATTGGTGACTGTATTGGAGTTACCTGGTGCTACCACGAGGAGATTGAACAGATCATCACTTTCACAAATATATTCTTGCCAACCTCAATTTCACCTGGACCTTCTCGGGCACCTTATCCCTTCCTAGACCTCTCCATCTTCATTTCTAGCGACCAATTAACAATGGACATTTCCTACAAGCGCACTGACTTTCATAGAGACTACAGCTCCTTCTATCCTGCCACTTGTAAAAACGCGATTCCTTATTCACAATTGCTCAATATCAGTCCCAACAGATCTCAGGAGGACCAATTCCACCTCAGAAAAAGAACAGATAGCCGCCTTCTTCAAAGATTACAATTTCCCTTTCCAATATTTGATGATGCCGTCCAGTGCATCTCCTCCACTTCCTGCACCTGCGCCATCCAACCCCAGTGCTCCCAACGCAACAAGGACAGATACCCTTCACCTCCCACCCCAACAACGAGTATATACATTGCATCATCCTTCGCCATTTACGCCAACTACAAACAGACCACACAACTTGGAATATAGTTCCCTCCCTACCCTGATCAGAGGCCATTCCCTCCGCGACTTCCTTGGCAGATTGACGCCCGCCACCAGCCCTCATCCCACTCCCAGCACCTTCCGCTGCCACCGCAAGACCTGTAAAACCTACGCCTACACCTCCCGACTGTTATCCATCTATGGCCACAAAGGATCCTTTCGCATCTGACAGAAACTTATCTGTGCCTTAGCCAATGTCATCTACAGTGTCCTTTGCACTCAATTTGGTCTCCTGTACATCAGGGATACTGGACGCCATCTTGCAGATGATTTCAGACTACATCTCTGGTACACCCGTAGCAATCACCACCACTGCTCCATGTTGAACACTTCTACTCCGCCTTCCACTCCATCAAGGACAAGCAGGTCCTGGCTTCTTCATCGAGTGAGAATAACCAGCTGAAATCTTGAGGAAGACGCCTCATATTCCGCTGTGGGACACTGCAACTGAACAGGGTCAATATAGACTTCAACATTTTTCGCATTTTCTCTCGCCCTACATTATCACAATCCGAAGCCTCCAACTCGGCACCGCACCCTTGACCTGTCCTTCATCTTTCCCTTTTTCTGGTCGGCTCTCCTCTCTGACCTATCACCTTCTATCTCACCTTCACCTGTCTATCACATTCTCAGCTACCTTGCCCTCAGCCCCAACCTCTTTCCATTTATCTCTCAAACACCCAGCCCAGAAGCCTCATTCCTAATGAAGGGATGATGTTCGAAAAGTTGATTTTCCTGCTCCTCGGATGCTCCCTAACCTGTTGTGCTTTGCGAGCATTACATTCCTAGTTAGAAAACAGTCTGACACCATCGTACTCAAAGAATCAGCATGATGGGTAATGTTTCATGAAGCACTATCACCATCCCTGTGTATATCTTGTCCCATCGGCAGGACAGACCTAAATGTGATGGGGGTTCCCTGGGTTAAAGTTAGAGAAGAGCATACCTTGCAGATCCCCGACATTGATTTCAGGACCCGGGAAATCTCATGCGAACAGGTCAAAGGTGGTCGAGGAAATCGCCTGAGGATGGATATATCCTGCTCCTCTCCATCCCACCTCTCAGTGGTAACTCAGTTCCCTTTGACTTTGAAAACAAATCAAAGGAAGCACTGCGGGTGAGAAGGACACAGAACGTACTCCGGGTCTGGGAATTCATGGCCAACACCAAGTGTGTCTCCACACGACCACCACTGACTGAGCAGGGAGAGACATCAAATACACAACAACTAGACTGGGGCAACTGATGGGGGAACCAAAAAGAAGCAAACATTCTCACCAAACTCCTTTTTCCAGATGGATCTGTCTCTAACAGTATTTGTTGGAGCAGCTAGTACACAGTCCTGGTGTAGGGAATGTCTCAGCTGCCTCATATTGAAGATCCTGCCCTCTGTGTTATGTGGCACTCCCGCCTGTGAAGTAGGACATACTTTGAAAGGACCAAGCAAATGGAAGCTGGTCCTCCATGAGACAACATGCTCTATGAGCAGCTGCAGCATCAATGGCGTTCCCTCCATCATCATGTCAGAAGTAAACTGAAGCAGACTATTTTGCCCATCAAGAGTTTTGAACAGGACCAGAATAAGGCTATTCAGCTATTCGAGCCTGTTGCTCACAATTGAAGCTGATCTTTTAATATCTCATTCCTGGTCCATTGGAAATTGCAGGGAACATTCATCCTTTCAAAACAGCCACACGGGAATACGGGAGAACTGGTTATTGAGCCGGGAGAAGGGATAAGTTAGGGAGAAATGAGTCTTTATTAGTTTAGCACAAATTAACGACTGCAGTGACACAGTGACCAGTAGTGGGACCTCAACGATTTGCAACGTTTTAGAGAAATGCAACAGATGTATTCTAACTTAGATAGTCAGAAAACTAAGTTATCAAGCGGAGGTAGAGAATCTCTAATTGGATAAGTAATGGACAGCGACTTGGCAGCTGGAATGTAACGTGGGTATATGTAAAACTATGATATTTTTCAGCAAGAAAAACAGTCTGTATATTAAATAAATGTAAGGAGATAACAGGACTTAGAAACAGTGTGTACTGTTGGGTTCAGTCTGAAATTTTCAGTCAAGGGAAGTGTTGCTCCATCTCCCTCATGGTCTGCTCCCTAATGTTCCCAGTGGCCCCACTGCTCTCGTTACACACGGGATATTTTGAAGTGGTTAGTTGGCGGCGTGGGGTGGTGAGTGGTGCTGTTTTTGATCCGTTGTCCAAGGGGATAGCCTTTATTCAGAAGGCTATCATTTCTGGCAACGTGGAGACCTGAATACGTTGGGAATGGCTGGCTGCTTTTGAATGAGGAGGCTGTGTTTGCTGCCAGGACAGTGGGTATTCACCAACATGATATACTGTACATAGGCACACTGCAACATGAATGGAGTGAGAAACGGAGGATCCAATCACAAAATGAGAATAAAAGGCATTACAGATCAGCTGAAATTGTTAGGTATAATACATTTTCAATCCATAACAGAGAAACATTAAATCAGTGGAGATATCTGTCCAACACACGACACTGTGTCGATCAAGATCTGCTCAGTCCAACCCAGAAATCTACCGAGTGCAGAAAACTGTGCAGACCACAGCAGTGCATTTCTCTATAAACCCAAACTAGACATCTGTCCAGCACGCGGAGCTGTGCACACCACAGCATTGCCTCGATCTTGAAACTCGGACTAGATGTATGTTCATCACTGGGAGCTATGCATAACACAGCAGTGCATTGATCTTTAAACACAGGCTAGATATCGGTCCAGTTCGCCGAGCTGTGCAGAGCACAAATCCACAAATCCGGACGAGATGTCTGACCGGCACCGGGAGCTATGCAGACCACAGTAGTGCATTGATCTATGAACCCTAAATGGATATCAGTCCAGCACGCGGACCTATGCAGAACACAGCACTGCATTGACCACAGGTATCTGTCCACAGGTATCTGTGCTGCTGGGACCGTACATCAGGCCGGGCAGCATGCAAAGAGCAAGAGAATCGAAGAGAACCCTGATCAGTTTCCTGATGAAGGGATTATGCCAGAAATGTTGATTCTCCTTCTCCTTGGATACTGACTGGCCGGCTGTGTACTCCCAGCAGCACACTCTCAACTCTGATTTCCAGCATCTGAGTCCTCACTTTCTCATAGATCTCTGTCCAGCACTGGGAGCTAGGGAGACCGCAACACTGCAGTGATCTATAAACCTGGAAAAGATATCTGTCCAGCATTGGGAGCTAAGCAGACCACCGCACTGCATTGATTTACACACCTGGACAATTTTTCTGTGCAGCACCAGAGTCTATGAAGACCACAGCAGTGCATTTACCTACACACGCGAACTCTATATCTGTCCAACACAGGGAGCTATGCAGACCACAGCAGTGAAATTGCATCGAGGCCACCCTGAGCGAAGCAATTTAGGAGAGGTTGAATTTAATTTTAGTTCGCTTTCTACAATTTTGATTTTTTTTTGGATATACTCTTCGAAAGTATAGTGAGAATAAATTGTAAAGTCATGAAACAACCCCAATGGCAGCATACGTGCAACCGAAGGGCATGTCTATCGCTTTCTGTTATTATCTCAAGGACAACATTACAAGGAATCGTAGAAAACTGCTCTGAGTCTTCAAAGGCATTCTTTGAAGAAGGAAACAACGTGGAATGTCGGAAAGATGGTGGCAGGGTCAGAATGCTCCAGGTTGAACGCCTATGCACCGCCCACACTTTGTGTCTTTCTTATTTATTGTATTTTCTGGAGAGTATTTTCTTTCCAATCTATTATCTTTTTAACGTGACTCCTTTGGGAATGGAGGAAGTGAGTCCCAGACCAGAGGATCGCGAGGTTAATCAGGGCTTCAAGATTTAAAGAACAGTGTTGCCTGAAGACATGTCCAAGTGCTGTCTGGATACTGAGCCCGGGGCAGTCTGGAGACTGCGTCTGGTACAGTTTGGAGACTGGGCCCCGTGCAGTCTGGAGACTGGGCCAAGTGTGGCCTGGCAACGTGGCCCAGTGTCGCCTGTACAATAGGCCCGATGCAGTTGGGAGACTGTTCCTGGAATTTTCTGTAGTCTGGCCCAGTGTGTCCCAGAGACTGGTTGTGCTGCGGCCTGAAGACTGGGCCTGCTGCCGTCTAGGGACTTGGCCAGGTGCGCTATGGAGCCTGACCCTGGTATAGTCTGGAGTCTGGGCCCCGTGAGGCCTTGAGACTGGGCACGGTGCAGTCTGGACACTGAGCCTGGTGTGGTCTACTGACTGAACCTGGTGTGGTCGCCAGTCTCGAGACTAGATATTGTATAATGTCGCTAGTAGGATTTGGTCCAATGAAAGATAGTCGTGGGAAGTGTTCGTTGAATCTGAGGACATGGGGAAGCACTTATTTAATACTTTTCGTCAGTATTCTCATTGGAACAGGGCAATGTCATTGAGAATACGGAGATTCAGGCTACAAGATTATATGGGATTGATGTTGACAAAGGGGAGGTTTTCGCAATTTTGGAAGATCTGAATATAGGTATTAACCCTGGGCCAGCGGGATTTATTCTGGGATCTCTGGTAAGCCAGGGAGGAGATAAAGGAGTCTTTGACTTCAAAATATATGTCATCGTTGTCGACAGGAGGAGTGCCAGAAGACTGGAGGATAGCAAAAGTTGTTCTTTTGTTTTAGAAGGGGTGTCGGGACAACGCTGGTAATTAAAGGGCAGTGCGCCTTACACCATTTGTGAGTAATATGTTGTACAATTTGTGAGCGATAAGATGTGTAATCACCTGGAAAGGAATAATTTGATTAGAGATAGTCAACATAGTTTTGTGAAGGGTAGATCGTACCTCACTCACCTTATTGAGTTCTTCGATGAGGTGAGAAAACATGTGGGTGAAGGTAAAGTGGTTGGTGTGGTGAACAAGGACTTCAGTAAAACATTTGATAAGATTCCACACGATAGGGTATTGCACAAAATACTGAGTTTTAGGATGCAAGGTGACTCAGCGGTTTAGATCAGAAATTGGCTATCTGAAAAAAGACAGAGGGTGATGGTTAGTGGGAAATGCTCATTCGGGAGGACAGTTACCAGTGTTGTGCTACAAGGACCTGTCTTGGGGCCACTGCGGCTTGTCATTTTTATAAATGATCTGGATGTGGGCGAAGATGGATGGGTTAGCAAATTTGCGGGCGACACGAAGGGAGGCAAAGTTGTGGATCGTTCTGACCAATACATAAGATGCAGCGATAGACTGAGAAGTGGCAATTGGAGTTTAATGCAGGCAAGTTTGAGGTAGTTCAATTCGGAATAAATGACAACAATGCAGATTATTGAGCTAATGGTAAAAGTCTTGGCAGTTTAGATGAACAGAGAGATCTCAGTGTCCAGGGGCATACATACCTGAAAATTGCCACTCAGTTTTATAGGGTTGTTAAGAAGACATATGGTGTGTTGGCGTTTATTCGGAGGGGGATTGAGTTTCGGAGCCAAAAGGGCAAGGTTCAACTGAGAAAGACACTGGTAAGGCCGCACCTGGATTATTGCCTGTAGCTTTGGTCAGTGCATTATATGAACGATGTGGAAGCATTGGACAAGTACTAGATGAGATTTATGAGAATGTTGCCTGTCATAGAAGGAAGGTCTTATGAGGAAAGGGTGAGTGAGGACTTACACTGTATCTGTTGGAGAGAAGAAGGTTTAGAAGGGACTTCATCGAGACGTACAAGATAATCAGAGGGTTGGATAGAATGGACAGTGACAGCCTTCATCCTCGGATGGTGAAGGCTAACACGAGGAGGCATAGCTTTACATTGAGGGGTCAGATACATAGGACTGATATTAGATATTAGATTTCTTCACTTAGAGTGCAATAGGGGAAAGGAATGATCTGCCTGCAACAGTAGTCGAGTCGCCGACATTAAGCGCATTTAAATGGACCATGGATAGACATAAGGATAATAATGGAACGGTGTGGTTAAATGTGAATCAGATTATTTTCACCGTTCGGTGTCATTGAGTGCCGAAGGGCCTTTACTCCGCTGTAACTCACTATGTTATTTGAGTGTCGGCCAGGTGCAGCCTGGAGACTAGTCATACTGCATTCTGGAGACTGGGCCTGGTGCAGTCTGGAGACTGGGCCTGGTGTGGTCTGAAGACTGCGCCCAGTGCTGTCTGGATATTTGTCGCTGGCACAAACTGGGTTGTAATTCGAGTCAGTTCTTTCTTTCATTTTTATTCTTCTGTTGGCTAAATGTTTATAGGAGCTTCTGGGAGGCAGGATTTACATGCATTGGGAAAAACAAGGACTGATTAGGGATAGTCAGCATGGCGTTTTGTGTGGTAGAACTGGTCTTAAAAATTAGTTTACATTTTTTGAAGAGGTGACCAAGAAGATAGATGAATAGCAATCAGCATACATTGTATACGTGGACCTTAGCAAGCCTCAACATTTGGGAGAGCTAGCCAGTTATATACAACATTGCCTTAACAGTCGGAGGCAGAGGTTCCTGGGAGAGATTTGTTGTTTCTACTGGTTGCCTGTGACCAGTGGTGTGCCAAAAGGAGCAGGATGCTCCTTTGCATTGTTTTTCTAAATGATTTGGATGGGAATGTAGGAACCTTGGAAAGTAAGTTTGACGATGAAACCCCAAAATTATTTGTTATAGTGGGCAGTGAAAAAGGTTCCGGAAAAGAACGGTGGCTCAGTCGTTAGTACTGTTGTCTCACAGCACAGAGGATCTCATGTTCGATGCCAGCCTCGGGCAACTGTCTGTGTGGAGTTCGCACGTTCTCCCTGTGCCTGCGTGGATTTCCTCCCACAATCCAAAGATGTGCCAGATGAATTGGCCATGCCGAATTGCCCATAAGTTGGTGCATTAGTCAGGGGGAAATGTGTCAGGGTGGGTTAATCTTCGGAGGGTCGTTGTGGACTTGTTGGGCAGAAGGGACTGTTTCCACACTGTAGGTAATCTAATCTTGGTCCAATGGGCCGAGGAATGGCAGATGGAGCTTCTTTCTGTTTAATGTAAAATGCTGCATTTTGTTAGACACACCAGAGCAGGATTTACACAGTTAACGGTTGGGCCCTGGGCAGTGTTGTTCAACAGAGAAACCCAGGTTGCAGGTACATCGTTCTTTGAAAGTGGAGTCGCAGCTAGACAGGGTACGCTTACCTTCAACTGACACGCCATTGTGTGTAGGATTTGGGACATCATGTTGAGGATGTGAAAGAGAATGGTGAGGACACATTGGTGTATTGAGTACAATTCTTGTCGCCCTTCTATAGGAAGGATGTTATAAACTGGAAAGGGGACAAAATATTTTAAATGATGTGACGGAGACGGGAGGTTTTGAGAGATATGGCAAGTCTGTGATTTTGTTCCCTTTGCATAGGAGGATGTGAGGTGACCCTACAGAGGTTTATAAAATCATGAGGGGCACAGATAGGATGCACGGCCAAGGTCTTGTCCCCACAGTAAGTGTGTCTGAAACCAGAGAGGACAGTTTCAAGGTGAGAGGGAAGAGAGTTAAAAGGGATCTAAGAGGCAGTTGTTTCTCACAGAGGGTTGTACTTACATGTAGCCAGCTATCAGAGGAACTGGTATTGCTGAGTACAATTACAACATTTAAAAGACAATTGGATGGGTACATGTACAGGAACGAGTTGGAGGAGTACGTTCCAAAAGCAGAAAAAATGGAAGTAGTTCAGTTTAGGAAACATGGTATAGACAATTCCTGATGCTGATGTGGTGCGACAGACCACAGCAGCAGCAGACGAATGATTATATTCAACCACAATCTGCAACTTTTTCTTCTGGGGATAATTCCTCAGTCTGTCATTCCTACCAAGCTGATATATGGTTCGGTGATGAGTGTGAGTGAATATTCGAGACAGAACCATGTGTACCTAAACCTGATGGCAAACCATTAAAACTACCGCACTTGCTACTTATATTCCAAACTGTTGGACTAACATCTGACAGGGCGAAATAACCCCAAGACAACAGACCAACAGTCCGACCACATTCGGTCATAAGTGGTAATGGACGGTTAAACAACTCACTGGAGAAGATGGCTCACAAATATCCCCATCCTAAATAACGGAACAGCCCTGTATCTCAGTGGAAAAGACAAGGATGTAGTATCTGCAGCATCCCAGCCAGAAGAATTGAAGAATTGATCTTCCTAATTCCAGCATGATGCCCATAGCATCACAGATGCCCGTCTTAAATCAATTCGATTTTCTGCACGTGACGTGAAGAAACAACAGAACACAGTAAACTGACAAAGTCAATGGGCCCTGACATCATTCCTGCAATAGAACTGAAGACTTGTGCTGCATAACAAGCAGTATCACTCGGGAAGATGTTTCATTCCAGCTCCAACTCAGCTTTCTCTCTGGCAATGTGGAAAATACTCAACTGTGTCCTATTCCCCAAGAGGGGAATAATTTCAATCAGAACATGGACCACACCCTCAGACTCATTACGGCAGTTAAATTCGTGTAAAGTCTTCTTGACAGCTGTCGAGCTGCACAGAAACGCCAAGCAAGGTGATCAATTTTATTAAATTGCCCCGAGGTCGAAAGGATAAACCCAGATGGAATCAACGATTTTGAGATGCCGGTGTTGGACTGGGTTTTACAAAATTAAAAAATCACACAATCCCAGCTTACAGTCCAACAGTTTTAATTGGAAGCACTCGCTGTCGGAGCGCTGCTCCTTCATTGGGTTGTGTACATTTGGAGTTTTTGCTTTTTAACACCAGATACAGCACCGATCTTTAACCTCCGTATTGGAAAAGGGGACGGGAAGTATAGTCCTACCGACCCTCTAGAGGCCTCCTTCCTAACATCCGACAGATTGCGATAAGCTTTACAGAGCTTTCCCACAGATTGTACAGAAAGATCGGGAAACGAGTGAGCCATTCAACACATTATGCATCCCCCATTCCAGTTCATGGTTGAACATCTCCTTCAAGCATTTCACCCCTAAAATGCATCCCTTAATATTATCAACCATTGGAAAAATATTAAATATCATCTTCAGCAGTCCCTTCGATCCATCGTTTTGTGCTCCCATTCAATGTAATGATGATAATCCTTTATCTTCAAACCATGGTCCTGCGCTATCTCTTCCCATTTAGTGTCTATGCATTTTCAGTGCGTTTTGTCTCACAGGCTTGAGTGGGAGAGAATTCCCAAGGTTCAACAGTCTCTGGGTGCAGACATTTATTGTCGTCTCAATGCAGAGTGGCCTGGCTGTACCTCATAATGTGGCCTCTTGTTTCATACATCCCAGCCAGGGGAATTATCATCCTTGCTTCGAATCTGTCTCACCGTCACAGGATTATATTATTTACTCAGATCTCCACTCATTTTCCTAAACCCTTTGGAATACAGGTTCAGTCCACATAAATTAAGTTCCCACAACACGCCTGATATCCCAGAGATCCTTCACTGCACTCCCTGAAGGTCGGTTTTGTCCTTTATTAGGTACAGAAATCAAAACTGCACATAATATTGCACAATGTTAGGTATGTGTTCTTACCAAATTGCAGCTGCAGTAAGACACCCTTACTCTTGTGTTCAAATTCCCTTGAAATGACTGTCAACGCACCATTTATCTATCTAAATGTTGCTTTCAGTGACTAGTGTACAAGAAGATCCAGATTATTTCCCATCTTGCAGCTTTCCACTTCGTGTGTATATGTACACTAGTCACTGTGTCAATGTCATTCCCAGTACTGATTTCTGGCGCCAGAACTCACAGCTGTGCATGAACCTCGAAGGTCTGTGCAGATGAAAACAAGAAAATCCGCAGAAGTCCCTTGAAAATAATATTTTTAACCAATCCCTTTTCAAATGGCAGGCTTCAGTTCTATTGTTCCCACTAAAGTACACAATATCACATTTACACATATTGATCTTCATGTGCCATGTACTTGTCCATTCACTCAACTTGTCTCAGTCACCTTGGAGCATTTTGATATCCTCCTTACCCACTCATAGTCAGACACAGTTTAGTACTGTCAACAGGCTTGGATATATAGCATTTGGGACCGAGAACCCTATGTTTGAGGTGTATTGGGAATACCTGAGACCCAAGGCCCAATTACTGTCACACACCACGATACGTCCACTCCCAAAAAAAGTTTTCGCGCACTCATGGATCAGTGCAGAAGCCCCCTCTGGACTTCCCAGTTTGCTGCCCTTCATTGAGTATTCCCCTGTCTGCGTCTTTACTTCTGAGGTGTATCACCTCATATTTATCAGTGTTACATTGCATCTGTTATTGATCTGGCCATTCCATCTACATGTTCCTGTTACATAAGACCTTCCTCCTCACTGTCAAACAAACACTTATTCCCTCACAACCCTCAACATTTACATCTCCATTATGTTAGAGTACACCAAATAGTAAGTGACACAGCACTGATCCTTGTGTTATACGTCTCCAGTCACACAAACAGCCTTCTGCTACCACCCTCCTTCTCCTTCCACTGAGGTAGTTTTGGGTATAACTTGCCAATTTAACCTTGATACCATAAGATTATAATTAATTTATCAGTTTCCCATGCGGGCTTTGTCAAAGAACTTGGTGGTAAAACCATTAAAAGACCTCCTTGAAAAATTTCAAGAAAATTCATAAAGCGTGACTTGCTCCGATAAAACCAAGGTGACTGTCCTTGATGAAACATTGCCTCTCAAATGGAGATCAATTTTATCCTTCTTTATATTCTCCAATAGCTTCCCTAAAAGTAAACTGATACTCACTGATCTATAGTGCCCTGGTCTTTCTGCACCAACCTTCCAATACAGCGTAACCGGATAAAATGCATCCGGATCATTTGTCCAATTTTTAGATCAGCTAAAACCATCAATCCATGACTATACCTTATATCAATTTGCTCAATAGCTTCCCAGTCCATCTTCTCAAATTCTGTCCATGCCTCCTCCTTCATACACAGATTGTTCTCTTGTTTTCTAATGGGTTCTAACTGTTCGCATGTAATATTATTCTGCTTGATGTCCTTGTGGAAAATCTTAGGACTCTCCCCAATCATGCCTGCTCCCATTCTCCAACTCCCTGTTTTATTCAGCCCTTTCTGTGTGAAGCTTCTCGTTTTCATTAAGATTGCTTTTCAATCGTTGAAATTCTACGTAACACAGGCCGAGTTCCCTCACCAGACAATCTTGCCATCTGTGGGATTAATCTGGAGAATGCCCATTCAGTATACGTTGCCAGTATATTTTTCCCTAGATCAGGACACCGAACCTTTACACAGTATTAAAGTCACAGTCTCAGAAATAGTCGGCGTAAGCGAGGCAAGACATATGTACCTTTAATCAAAGTAAATAACTGCAGATGCTGGAATCTGTAGTGAAAGCAAGAAATGCTGAAGATCACAGCTGTTCAAACAGCACTAATGGAGAGAGAGCAAGCTAATGCTTCCAGTCTGGATAACTGTTCGTCATCTACATTCAGATTCCCATTAAATAAAGGTAAACCTGAAATATATCTGCATGTTTCCACGTGATTCCTCAATACCCTTTTATTCAGTTTCTTTCGAATAGCGTGCTGTGACATTTCTTTTAAAAATCCTCCGGAATATACAATTATATCAAATCAGATGGTTCACTATTGTTTTATATCTACAAGCGATATCTTCAAGAAATAATGTCTGAAAATTATAACTTCCATTTCTTGAAGTTTGCTATTACTTTCTAAATGACCAATACCACGTTTGTTGTAACAGATTTAAACAGATTCCCTCCTGTGCATGACAAGTTACTTGGTCTATACTTGCCCTCTTATCCTCTTCTTCCCTTTTTGGATCGTGGAATGCATTTATAATCTTCCAAATTGCACAGGAGAAGTACTGTGTTGCCTAATGCAATCAATCTGTGCATTGCTTCCTTCTCTAAACTTTCATTATGAAGTACATTTGGTCTGTCAGACTTATCAATCACTAACCCGGTTATGTTTTCAAACACACCTCGTTACTAATATGAATGAGTTGAGTCTTTAGTTACACAAGTCTCATGGTCACTTTGTATTTCTGGGAGATGTTATGTATTCCTCCACGAAGACAGACACAATATAACGAGTTAGTTTCCCTGCAATTTCTCTTTCATCAGCAATAAATTATCCTATCCACATTTATTCCACACTGCTTAACATTTCACGTGGCTTTAATTTTCTTTTCAAATATTGTCCTAAACTTTGCAAAGGTCTTTATGGTTCTATTTAGTTTGCATTCTTGATGTCTTTTTAATGTCCTTATCAATTTCTTTGTCCTCCTTTGTTCCAATGAATCCATAATGTCTGTCATTTTTCTGAACGACTTTCCTTGATATAATACAATTTTTAACTCCGTCTGTTAATCATGGTTGAGTCACCTTACCCTTTTGCTATATGCGCCTTGGAGGATATATGTATACTGTCAACTTACAGTGTTTTGATAATTGAAGGGCAGCACGGTAGCTCACTGGGCATCACTGCTGCCTCACAGCACCAGGGACCCGGGTACAATTCCCGCCTCGGGCAACTGTCTGTATGGAGTTTGCACATTCTCCTCGTGTCTGCGTGGGTTTCCTCCAGGTTTTCCTGTTTTTTTTCCCACAGTCTAAATATGTGCAGGTTAGGTGAATTGGTCATTCTAAATTGTACACAGGGTTAGGTGTAGCGGAATGGTTCTGTGTGATTGGTGTGGACTTGTTGGGTCGAAAAGCCTGCTTCCACACAGTTGGAAATCTAATCAACAGAAAGTGCCCACCTTCCACTGTATATTTCTGATGCACTTTTAAAGTTGCCACCTTGCTCCTCATCGATTCATGACTCTACTCAGATACACGTAATTTAATTTTAAAAAATACTTTGTATTCAAATATCATGTAAAATTCAATATATTAAGATGGTTATTCCCAAAAGCACCTTTTCCGCAAGTTTTTCAAATAGCTCTTCTGATCACACAACAGCAACTTCTAAATAGCCTGATCTCGAGTTCACTGTTCAACATATTGTTCAAGGAAAGCAGCTCATACACACTCATGAAACCCATTTTCCCAGCATAAACATTAACTTAGATTCACATTGTTTAGGTGCGATTTTAATGTCTCCATAATTGCTGCAGTACCCAAAATCTTGCATTTCTATTTTCCTATTTTGTAACATACGCACCATTTGTGTCACAACATTGACGCTGATAAATAAATCCCGTCAATATTTGCTTATCTTTGCTGTTTCTAAGCTCCACTTTAGCAGATCCTGTGGAACCTGACCGACTTGGGATCGAAGAAAATTAATGGCCCATTCAGGCGAAAGTTTTTGGCGAAGGCATATTTGAACATTCACATAATCTCGCTGCATCCTGCACGTCCTTCACAAGTGTCATTCTGTCATTTTCACCAGTTCTCCCGTTATGCTCGTGGAGTAGAGGTGAGCAAAATATTTCAACAATGCTGTGCATTCCCCCAGGCAACTGAAACCGCTCTAACCTGGGTGGGAACTTTGCACCAGGCAGGTAAAGTGTTGTTGCTGCTGCGCAGGATCTTAGTGCGATCACACCTGGAGTAGCGTGTACAGATTTTATCTCCTCACTGAGGATAGGATATTTGAATTAACCAAGGGATTGTTCCCTTAACTTGTTTTCGCCGTGAAGATTTTAATCAATGAATCACTACAGTGTGGAAGCTGGCCATTTGACCCATCGACCCCACATTGAGCCTCAGGAGACCATCACATCCCAACCCGAAACACTGCCCTCACCCAAACAATCTCTGTAACCCTGAATTTTCCATGATTAGTGCATCTAGCCTGCACATTCCCGGACATCCAGGGTAATTTAGCATACCAAATCCACCTACTTAGCAAATTGTGGGGCAGTGGTCAAAACTGGAATATCAAGTGGAAACCTTGGCAGACACGGAAGAATGTGCAAACTCCACATAGATCGTTAACTGAGGCGGGAATTGAGCGCGGGTCTCGAGCACTGTGAGACTGCAGTGCTAACGACTGAGCTACACTATGTCGGTCTTAGAACTTGCCTACATAATGAAGATTAAATTACAGTGTGGAAACAGGCCCTTCGGCCCAACAAATCTACACCGACCCGCCCGAAGCGCAACCCACCCATACCCCTACATTTAGCCCTTACCTAACACTACGGGCAATTTAGCATGGCCAATTCACCTGACCTGCACATCTTTGGACTGTGGGAGGAAACCGGAGCATCCAAAGGAAACCCACGCAGACACGGAAAAAACGTGCAAACTCCACACAGTCAGTCGCCTGAGGCGGGAATTGAACCCGGGTCTACTGGCGCTGTAAGGCAGCAGTGCCAACCCAGATGTTGAGCTAACTGGTCTATAGTTCACATATGGACATATTGATAGGCGGCACGGTGGCACAGTGGTTAGCACTGCTGCCTCACAGCGCCAGAGACCCGGGTTCAATTCCCGCCTCAGGCGACTGACTGTATGGAGTTTGCACGTTCTCCCCGTGTCTGCGTGGGTTTCCTCCGGGTGCTCCGGTTTCCTCCCACAGTCACAAAGATGTGCAGGTCAGGGGAATTGACCATGCTAAATTGCCCGTAGTGTTAGGTAAGGGGTAAATGTAGGGGTATGGGTGGTTGCGCTTTGGCGGGGCGGTGTGTACTTGTTGGGCCTGTTTTCACACTGTAAGTAATTTGATCTAATCTAAAGGAGCAGCACACATTTGTTTCTACCTAGGGATGTTTCCCACGGGAGGTGAATGCGACAACTACACATTACAGAATCACAGTGTGGCCGTTGACTTTCTGAAGGCTCTGCGTTGTCCCTCATCATAGATCACTTTGTCAGAAACAGATTACATTTTTGACATGTTCAATTTAAACATAGCTCACTCACACGAAGATTCAGCATAACACGCAATTAGCGCAAATGGCAGCGATGGGATACAAGTCCACAGCTACTTTCACAGTGAAGCTTAAAAACAGCGCCTTATCTTGCTCGGTCACAGGACCACGCAAAACTGAACCCATGAACAAGATTTGAATCGAGCTCCTGAGGATACTACTACATTTCTGGCTGCACAGGGAAGTGCACACATACCAGTGCACAATCACCTCAACTGAAGACGACATTGTCTGATGGGGGGACAAGCCCTGCTTATAGGAGTGGGAGCACTGTTACCTTGAAACACAGCAAGAAAGAGATTAATCCGAAAGAGATTACTTTGCTAAATCTATCACTTTGCTAAAATTTTAAGTAGACAGCCTAATTATGCTGGATTCTGCAAGCAAACAGCTGGCCCTTACAAGTCTTGCAAAACTGTCAGATTCAGCAATAGTCAGGGAAATCATGAACTTTATATAACGAGCCGAATGTTCCCAGTTCTTGTCCTTGATAAGGATATGCGAAATGTAGTACAAAATGAATATGTGAAAGTTGTGCAGTCCCTCACATACAGCGTCTTGCCAAATGTATTGAGCCTCTGCAGAAGTTACAATAAAGCTTTCCCTTTAGTCTTGCTAGCATTTGAATCGAGTCCATTTAATTTCCACGACTGCAAACTTGGGGGGTCGTCCGGGACCCCGCGACTGGGTAAGATCTGAGTATTCCCAGGAGGTGTAGGTGCCAGCGCATTGAAGGACTTTCGCTTCATCTTGAACGTTGAATTTGCCCCTTTGCGTGAGAGGACTGGGAATCTGTGGATCGCCCCACCGCCAGGATTTCAATCGAATAGGGCCGGGGTAAGAGTTTTGGCTTAACTAACCATATTTAGAGAATCATTCTCTGAGAATAAATAAAGCAGGAAGAGTTTCCAGCGAACTTTCGCTCGGTATTCGAGTAAAACACAAGGGATGGGATTGCTGACTCTACAGTGCTTTATAGACAGTAAGTTTAAGGGTAGTTTTAGACTTGGAACCACCACTTCCTGAGTTAGACTCGCCAAAGACATGCCGGACATGTCGTTTCTTGGTTTGCGAACTCCAAGACATTTAGGCAGACGCGCCCATTTCGAGAAGGCACCTCCAGAGGTGAAAGCAAGTCAGAAAGGAAAATATAACAGTAGAGAGAGAGAGAGAGCTGAACACTTTTCCAGTAAAGTTGAAATGGACTCCAGCAAGAGCAAACAAAAGAGGGTCCTGAGAGGACTTGGAATGGTCAACCAAAAGTACAGAACATGTTAAATAATTATAGCCCAGAGTCTGTAAAGCAGTTAGAATTGTGGATCAAGGAATGTGGTTTTTCGGAGGGTGCGAGTTTTAGTTGAAGGCAGTTGGAAATATTGAAGTCACGGTTGGAGGTGAGAGAGAAGAAGAAACGGAAGGGAAGAATAAAACCTGTGAACTGGAGTGCTTATAACGTGTGGAAGGCTGATGCTGATATCAGGGAAAGGACAGATATCAAGTAAAAGATAGATCGGATACGCGTATAAACACGAGCACACATGCAGACGTGCGCGGAAAACAACCTTATGAAGCTGTACAGTGTCTTAAATCTGTTCCAGATCCTGACCATGATGACTGCCCTCCGAGACCTACAACCCCTCTATGTGATCCACCTGCCGAAGGTTCCAAGTCAGCGGCCGCCGTCTTCGGGTCTGCTGGATCATCAATAGCCTATCGTACCTGCAACCAATTGAAGCAAGAAGCCTAAAATGAGGACGGCCACTCCAAGACTGATAGACATCCAGGGCCTGCTCACGATCAGTCCACGATTGACGATAAGTCAGACATCGAGAGTACTCACGTGCGATCATCTAAGCAGGTCGTTCTGCAAGCACTAATGTTTGAGATTGCAGGTCCAGAAGGGCGCCCAGTGCTGGTCCACTGATCATGGACCATGAAAGATTTGGAATCTGCCTATGGGCAGTTGCCTGACCCACGCGAGGTTGGAGCTAATAAGTTTGCTGAAAAGTAACAAAGTTCTGTGTCAAGACATCTCCTTGGACAGACACTGTTGCCGATGTCACCACAATCAAGTATAAATGGTCAGCCGTAAACGTCCATGCCAGATCAACCAACCCACAAGCGTAAGAGAACAGAGACTTAAATGCTTTCGCTCCACGATGGAAGCCGCCTGTGGGGAGGCATTCCCAGTGCGAATGGATATGACCAAATTGGAACGTGTAAACAACAAGAAGATGAGACAGTGTCCCAGAACCTTACGCGCCTCAATGAAGTCCATAATGCCCTTGGTGGACGGAGACCATCCGAGGACATGACGGCAGCAGAAATCACACCGTATGAAGCACACCTGAGGAACAGCTTCATCAATGGAATGAAGGGCGAAATAGTCAAAAAGGTAAAACACACATGTATTACCTGGGACACTAGAAAGCTGAATGTGATAGAACAGCATGCGATACAGGCTGAAATAAATGCTGACCCACGGGAAGGAGAAGCAGAAACTAAAGATGGAACAGCAAGGACATAAACCTCAGCTTACTATGATGCAAATGGTCAGCCGTTGGAGGGAAGTACTGCAGGGAGTGAGGCAGGTGAGGAGGTCGCGGAAGAGGAAGACGAAGTGGTCATAGAAGAGGCGCTGGCAGAGGTAGATCTGGTGGGTGATTTGTTTGCGGAGCAATGGACCGCTGGGCGAGACAGTGTCCATTCAGACAATCCCAATCGGCCCTGGAGGCTGGACAGCAGGGTGACTGACAGGGGAATGCTGAGGTGGAGGTGGGCAGCCCACAAGGTACAGGTAAGCTTCCTTCCCTAAAGCTTGGCAATGAAGTATCGCTTATGCTAATCTCTTCTGCTAAACGTCCGGGCACTGAAACAAGTCCCAATGCCATTTTGAGCACTGAGATTGTGAAGTGTGGACTATATGTTCAATATAACTATGATGCATATAAGTCGATGCCTACCTCCATGTTATATGTGGAAGGTACATCAGTTACCTTTTTGGTAGATACAGAGGCAACATATCACGACCTTAAATTAAGCCAGTTCAGAGAAACGACGGAAATAAAGATGAGTGGAAGGCTCCTGAACACAATGTGTGCATCAGAAGTCGTGATATGAGAGAGATTTTCGTCACCCCAAATTTGTGAACCGAGTCCTGGGGAAGCATTCCAACGCTTATTTTTGTTATCTGAATTCTGTCCTTAAAGTTTGATAGCTCGGGATATCATAGTCAGTCTGGGGTTGGATTTGCTCAGTACCCTGAGTGTTTGCACGTGGTCCAAAGGGAATATTTACCCGTGCAGGCTGTAAAATACGACCCACGACCCCTGATGTATGTCTATGAGTGGTGATTAAGCCAAAGAACGATACGTTCAGTGAGTGATTCACTCGCCTTGGGAATAAGTAACCATGTTAATCCTATTAACACCGATAATCTTGCTGGGGACGCGCTGCACAGCACGTATAGACCACGATGGCCCTGAGGAATCATATTGAAAGGATTGGTTCAGGATATTCTTTAAACCATATCATTTGTTATTGTGCGAAATGTATTGGAATGAACACAGATGTGCAGTCAGTGTGAACTTATTTGAAGTATCTATAACCGCAAGCAGACACTTCCTTTTTGATGTGCAAGGCTCTTTTTCCTCACGTGTCATTGACGAAGACGTCCAGGAGGAATTGGAACCATGGGTGCTAAAGGCACAAAGGTTGGAACTTCAGGGACAATGTGGGTATCTGGTTCAATGCAGATATGCGGACACATAGGAAGGAACCAAATTGGCTAACTCAGGAAGATCGGACAGTCCAGATAACCCCCGCTAGTCCTGAAGAGCATAGGAGGGTACACTGACGTTTCCCTAAGATAGAAGTCTCGGACCCAAGATTAAAACGGTTTCGATTGAGTTGTGGGCAAAAGGCAAACATGGTGTGGGACTCATACGAGGCTGTGAACCCAGAAGTCCGAGTATCGTCCTTGCAGAGCACAATAACCGTTAAAACCCGAGGCCATAGAAAAAATACTCCAGTCTTTGAATCCATCCTAAAGGCTGCAATGATAATCCCCTGTGAAAACTCACCGGTGAGAACTCCCATTTTTACGGTCAAGAGGCAAACATTCCAGTTGAACCGGAGGAATGGAGGTTTGTTCAAGACCTGCAGGCTGTCAATAACGCTGTTGTTCCAAGTGCCCCAAATGTTCCCAACCCCTATGTAATAGTAACTCAAGTTTCACAGGACAGTAAATGGTTGTCTGTTGCGGATTTAGCAATGCCTTCTTTCGTGTACCAGTTCACACAAATAGTCAATTCTGGTTCGCTTTTTTTATTCAAAGGGAAATCATATAGCTTCACACGACTTTGTCAAGGTGACTATGAGTCCCCCACCATATATAATGAGGTTTTACGCAGAAGTCTGGAGACTCTAGTTTTTACCCCGGGGTCAGCACTTCTGCAGTATAATAGCAGCACTGACAGAGGAACAATGTGAGAAGGATACACTTGCATTGCTCTGCCATCTAGCGAGGGAAGGGCAGAAAGCCAGTCTTGCAAAGCTACAATTTGTGCAAAACAGGTGAAGTTCTTCGGTCACTTAATATCTGAACAAGGGAAGGCCATTGATCAAGACAGATTTCAAGCAATCCAGCAAATTCCAAAGTCTCACACGAAGAAACAAGTGCTATCCTTTTTGGGCATGTGCTCCTACTGTAGAATGTTTATTCCACATTACACACTCCTTGAGGCGCCCCTAAGTGACATAACCGATAAGAAAGGTTTTCAGAGCCTGAGTCCGTTACAATGGACCCCAGAAACCGAGAGTGCATTTGTTGAATTAAAAAAGGGGCTCCAAACTGCACCGACACTGGGATTCCGAATCCAAACAAGCCTTTTGTACAAACTGCAAATGAGAAGCGTGACTGCATGACATCTGTGCTGTTGCACGATCATGGGGGAAAATTGACACTGGTAGCTTATTTTTCGGCTAAGCTGGTCCCCGTAGTAGCAGGATTGCCTCAATGCCTGCAAGCCATGACTGCAGCTGAAATTCTGTTGTAGCATCCAGGGACTAGTCGGCTCTAGTGAATTAACCCTACTGGTCCCACATGCATTATCTTTAATGCTTTCCGAGCAAAAGTCTGCACACATGTCGGAAGCACATTGGCTCAGACACAATCCTGTGTTATTGGAGATGTCTAACATTACAATAAATAGGTGTAACATCCTTAGCCCTGCTAGCCTTTCACCCGCATAAGGAGGCGGAGACCCACATGCTTGTGTCGCTGTAACGAATGAATTTGCAGCCCGAGACCAGACTTGCAGAATTCACCACTTCAGAATCCGCATATGGAGGTTTTTGGGGATTAGTCAGCATTCAGCAGAAAGAAGACAAGCCAGAATTGTAGTCGGTATGTTGTAGTGACTACCAACGAGGTAGTCAAAGCGGGATCCTCCCATCTCATCTGTCAGCTCAAGCAGCAGTGCTGATTGTCCTGACTGAGGCATGTAAGTTGGCTAAAGGAAGACAGTGAATACTTACAGATGCGTATTAGGGGTTGTACATGATTTTTGTATCCCGTGGAAACAGAGGGGCTTCTTGACCTCCACGCGAAAGCCCGTCGCACACCGTGGCCTGATTTCTGACCTCGTGGAAGCACTCGTACTGCCTAAATCAATCGCTGTGTTTAAATATGAAACCCACACGAAAAATAACGATTTTATTTCTCAACGCAATGCAAGAGCAGGGTCGGCGGCAAGGATGGCAGCACAGCAGCCGCCAAGTGATCAATTTGACATGTTTATGACAAAAATTTGGACCCCAACAGCAGACGTACGAGAGTTACAGACAAAGGGCCTCGCTGGAAGAAAAGCGTGAGTGGACTAAAGCAGGGTCCAGCGAGAGAAAAGAGGAATGGTGTGGCCCCAATGGTAAACCTTCCCTACCACGATCATTACTTCCATTCTATGCCAAACTAACACACGGTAAGGACCATGTGCCAAAAGGTGGAGGCATGACAGTATTTCGGCACAATGGTACACCAAGGGATTTAATCATTACTCCCAGAAATATTGTGAAGGATGTGTTATCTGTGCCACTAGTAATGTGTGGAGGGGATTGCAGATGAGTCATGCAGCACACCCCCAACCCCAAAGACTCTTCGAACATTTACAGATGGATTTTATTGAACTAACACTCAGTGAAGGGAAAGGGTATTATCTGGTAAAAGTTGATGTGTTTTCCACATGGGTGGAAGCGTTCCCCGCGTCTAATCATGATGCCAGTGTAATAGCAAAGGTTTTGCTAACTTAAATAATTCCGAGATGGGGCAACCCTGAAAGGCTTAGTAGTGAGAATGGGACACCATTCGTCAGTAATGCCCGACAGGAAATCAGTGATTATTTGGGAATAAACATGAAACAACACTGTGCCTATCACCCAGCGAGCGTTGGGGCAGTTGAAAGAGAAAATGCTACCCTAAAAAATAAATTGAAAAAATGCTGTGAGGAACTAGTGAGTCCATGGACAAAGGCACTTCCAATTATATTAATATATATGAGATATATGAGGAGAGGGAGAGCTAATTTCAGCCCGTTTGAGATTTTGTTTAGTAGGCCTCCCAATACAGGTATTCGACCAAGACCCACGGTCAGACAGATAACAGACCACTGTGAGGGTGAAATGTTGTGAAACTCTCTACACTTTTGTTTCAAATGCGGAATAAAGTGAAAGCAGCACGTCCCAACCAGCGGAAGGGAAGCTGCACGATCTAGGACCTGGAGCCTGGATAGTGTTGAATGACATCAGGAAGAAAAGCTGAAGGCGAAGGGATGGCTGGGACTGTTTCATGTGTTCCTCACGACACAGACAGCTGTGAAGATCGCCGAAAGTGCTCCGTGAATACACGCCAGCCATTGCAAACGTGTAACTGGGCCTGAGGAGACATCGGACAGCAGCAGAACCGATGAAGTGCAAGTAGTAATTAGAAGCCTCGCACGCATATGGGGATGCCCCAGTTCGCACTGTTAGCAAGCGCCCTTGTAGTACTGGCATCTGAGATACAGCTGCAGATGATAATCTTATATGATGGTGCAATAAGAACATTCACATATGACCCATGGCCGTTTACAAACCAGCAAGACAATAAATTGGATAATAAATATTTATGCAGGGATTCTGGTGGCGCCAGTGACTGGCACTTTGAATTAGCTATCACGGCTACAGGGACAACTGACCCGGTAACTACGTATTCTATTATCAAGGTAGGAGGTGCCGGGGAGAAAGTGAGGTCTGCAGATGCTGGAGATCAGAGCTGAAAATGTGTTGCTGGAACAGCGCAGCTGGTCAGACAGCATCCAGGGAACAGGAGAATCGACGTTTCGGGCATAATCCCTTCTTCAGGAGGTGCCAGGGCACGGGTGATAATATCCAAGACTCAGAATAGCGATGAGGGAGTCTGTGAAATAGATAGACCATTCTCTAACATCAGTAGGCAGGTGAATATAGTGGCTTAGTCACACCTCCACCTACCCCCGAGATGCAGTGCAGTACTCCAGATAGCAGCACCGGGGCATGGCAACCAAACAAATCAAATCATGGACCTAACCCCAAGCAGGGCAGAGGGCATTAATGTCACGCCCGAACCCGGAGGGAATCGTCAGCTAACTCGGTATTGGAATTGGCCCTGCAGGAGGTAAATGGTGTAAATGCGACGCCAGTAGATTGGGGGATGCGAAGGAACATTGATGGATGTGAAGGGAGCAGAGCATGTGTTTTGGCTCTACTATAACACCGGATATTAGGCGTTGGCTACGTGCATACACGCCAGCCATTGCTGGCTGCACTGCCCATCGGTGGACTGCTGAACGAATTACAGAGAGCCTGGGGAGAAATGCTACCTGTCTGCTCCCGCGGGCGGCGACTACCCTGCCCCTGATAAGGGGAGCAATTAGGGCAAACCTCGCGCCATACCCAGATACCAAGGTCAACTGCAGTCCCAAGGCTGACACGTTTCTGACCACAGCCTCCCATATGGTGGAAGGTAGGGGAGAAACGCGTATTTGGACAAATGGCTCACCACCCTCTGGAGAGGATTGGGGGTATTTAATACTACACGTTCTACTAGTTGTAGGACTGGTAATGCTCATAATGCTTTGTATAGGACACTGCTTGTGTACCTGGCTACGCCGTTTGCTTATGAGTGCAGTGGTATTCCAAATGGTAAAACAATCAGGGGCCCCGCAACAGGAGGGATTCAATTGCGAGGACCACACCATACCCTGACATTGACGAGTATGACGTGTGAAAATGGGCTGTGGACAGGGTACACAAGGGCAAGTGATGACATCAACACATAGCTGTGTTACAGGTAGGAAAAGCCTGGTGCTACCTAAGCAATTTGGATGTAGCACGATGTCGCTTTGTATAGTTTTTATTTTGGTGTTTTTGTAAAATGCCAAAAGAGGGGAGATGTAATGGAAAATTAACACAATTAACATTTGCTGTGAAATCTGAAAGAGAATACTTTGCTAAATCTAATACTTCGATAAAACTAACACTTTGCTAAAATTTTAAGTACATAGCCTGACTTTGCTCGATTGTGCAAGCAGACAGTTTGGTCTTGCAAGTCTTGAAAAACAGTCAGATTCAACAGGAGTCAGGGAAAACATACGCAATCATACCAAGAGCCGAATGTTCCCAGTTCATGTCAGTGAAATGCAGTATAAAAAGAATATGCACAAGTTTTTCAGCCCCTTAAATGCGACATCTTGCAAAGTGTACTGGACCCCCTGCAGAGGTTGCAGTAAAGCTTTTGTTTTCCTCTTGCTAGCATTTGAGTAATGTCGATTTAATTTCAACGACACACGTTCAACAAATAACCGTCTCCTTCTGCATCACGAAGTTGGATCAACAACCTGATGGAACAGCAACATGGGATTTGAGAGAGGTTTAACAAGGAATGGTTCATGTGAGGTGCAGACTCTGCTAGGTTATCAACCCCAGATCGACCTGCTTATTAAGGAGGAACTTCAATAAACTAAGCCACAGCGTCACGTTAAACTAGGAGAGAGGGATGAGCAGATTGATCCAATACCTCTTAAAGTTTACAAGAATGACAATGGTCTTGTTTTAGGGCTCAGCAATGGAAAACAATTACACATCAAATTCAGGAATCTGTTTCACTTCTCGAACCTGGAACACAGGAACAGCAGAAGGAGATTATTCGAAACTGTTACAGTAGATTTAGCAGGAGGATGTTTCGTGTCTGGATCCTGATATAGAGTTTCAGGAACAGGCCAATCAGCACGTCCACACTCCAACACAGGACCCATAATAGACCATGCAGCACCTCGATCGTGTTACACACAACGGGATGAGGCCATTCAGCCTTCTATGTGCTGCAACACAAGAACTGGAAGAGGCCACAAAGTTACTGGAACTTTTCACACTAGGTTACGGCTAATCAGCCGATTGAGTCAATTGCACAAGAATAGCAGACGGGCATGAAACCTTTTGAGATGGTTTCTTATTTGAACAAGGGGGGCAATTCATCCACATTTATGTTCTTTGGGAACAGGAGAAGACCAATCACACCGTCGTTGCGATTTCACGGATGTAGGAGGAAACTGTTCAGTTTCTCCAGCCTGTTATGAAGAAACATGAGGAGACACTTCAGCGACTTGAAATGGTGCAGCAAGTTTCCATATGTCCCCAATCCTCACATGAAGAAAAAGCAGAAGGCATTCACGTATTGTTTGGCTTGGTCATGAACAGGAGCAGGAAATTCAGCTCTTTGAGACCATAATATATGAACACCAGGACGACATTCAGCGTATCAAGACGATAATGTAGGAACACCAAGAATCCCATTCAGCACTCGAGTGTGTAAAGTAGGAACAAAATGAGTCTAATCAACCACTCGTGCCTCTTTCGCGGCAATTGCAGCTGAGATGTTTGCCGTCTTGTGCCTGTTACACAGGGATTGAAAGGGAATGTGGAGACTATAGAAAGGGAAGAACTTCGATTACATTCGGAAGCCAAACACCCAAGTTCAGGGAACGATACAGAGAGACAGAAACATTCGGGTTAAAGATAGAAAGAGATAATTAAGACAGAAACAGAACATGTTGAAATATGGGGGAAAACACAGGGGAGTACGTCTAATTGGAGGAGTGAGACCTTGGTAGATCCAATCACAAGAAAGAGACCATTGAATAAAGGCAATGCCAAATCAGCTGAAACAATTTGTTACATTATATTCTGAATCTGCCTCACAGAACAAACACAGACGGTCTAAACTGAGATAGGTTGTCTTCTCAGAAAGGAAAGCAGTGAAGACTATGTTCCTGTAATTCTCAGTAAGCTAGACTCTCTGCCCAGCATGGGGAATATTGAAAATCTTGGACAGTATATTGCTGCAATAGATATCTGTCAAGCATGGGAAGATTTGTAGTCCATACTGTAAACGACTGTGAATGGGGCTCCCAAAACTTTATGTTTCTGTATCTCCATGCATCAGCTTGATGCAAGGTTTTTTTCATGTGTGCATTCGTGAGTGTATGACAGAGGCGATGATAGATGTGAAAATCATTGTCTGAGAGAGAACATATATGGAGAAAATCAGTTCAAGTATGAACAACTGGCGGGGTGGGGATGATACACAGAGAGGGACTGAGAAACAGTTAATGGACAGATGTGAGGATACGCTTGAGAGTATTAAAGTGAAGGCATTGCAGGACCCAATAACAACATCAGTGCGCAAAGGAATGACAGAACGATGGGGAATTTTTTGAGGGTTCAGAGAAGTGCCGTATGGAATCGACGCAGATTAGCTTCTGCAGGTTTGAAGCTGGGAGCTTTAGCAGCTGTATTGGCTTCATTAAGACTGTCTCTCATAGCACAAAGTTCAAACAGCAGATGGGATGAGCCAGAAAAGTATATCCTACAGGTGTCAGTAATTATAATTAGGAATGCGCAGGTTATGGTGCAGGAATCAAATCAGGACCAAAGGGATCACTACTGTTGTCATTTGTTTGTTTCAGCCTCATATATTTGTCAAGGATGGGATGGAATCGAAGGAAGGAAATTGAGTTTGCAATCAGAATAGAAAACAGTGTTCTATGCTCCCAATATTTAAATATCAAGGGCAGTGATACAATGAAACATGGTTCACAGCTAAAATTGAGTAGGTCAACATACAGACCCATGAGTAACACTGCACGAAGCAATGAAGGAGATAGTGAATTATCAAGTTCACTGATGCAGTTAGTACTGTTTTTTAAAGTGGATATCTGAATTCAGGGTCTCAGCAGGAACAATAGGAGCGGCAAGAATGGTAATTTCAATGAAAAGAACAGTGTTACAGTCAAACATGATTTATAGAATAAGTGACTGAACTGTGAGACTTACCAGAGACACCAAAGAAAGCACGGACTGAATAACCAAATTATTGACTAATATTCGATCCAACATGATAATTACCTTCGATCATAATATGTAGATGAAAGCCAAACATCCCAGTATAAACTTCTGTCCATTGTTGGAACATGCCGTCTAATGTTCTCAGACTCTGATCAATTGTTAGAATATCCTAGTCGAACGTTCTCAGATTCTGATCTCTCCACCCCCTCTCTGTGGTACTGTTGATCCCTGTTAGTACTTTTGGTGATGCTTCCGCTCATCCGATAGGTTAACACATTGAATGGAGCCGACTTATAATTAAAAGATGGAAACCCTTCACTGGAATGCTTAGATTATTTGGAGATTGACATTATTCATAGTCACCAAAGGAAGAGGTGAAATTTACACCTTCCTTACATCACTTTATGTATCACAATAAAAGGAACATTTCCTCGATCTGGATGGAATATATGAGGTTGGCTGACCATAAACTTTCAATACTATAAATATCTTCTCCCTGTATGTAGGAGCACTGTCAGAACACTGCAGGAATGTATATGACAGAGATAAAATAACAGAGCACCTGCACAAAATGTCTGGTGGGCATTTTGTCGAGACCACAAAATAGGGTAACAAGATTTACTGCCCATTGCCTTTTGTAATTTCACTCCTACTGTTAAGTGAACTTTTACAAATCCTTCCAAAACCTCGAGAAATCATCCAAAGCATTTAAACTGCTTATTAGGAATAGGAGGAAGCAATTCTGTCCCCATGTGTCATTTGCAGAAGGATAGGAGAATGCCAACAGCCTCCCTTGCCTGTTATACCAGGGTAATTCAGCCTCTCTTGTCTGTTACAGAGGGACAGAAGGAGGCCATTAAGCCCCTTGACCCTGTCACAGAGGAACAGGAGGAAGCCATTCTACTTCTTTGGTCTGTTATGCAGTAAATATTAGTTTTAAAATACTTATGGAGAAATTAGTCATGACACAAACATTAAGGTTTGAGTAAGGACAACCTTGTACGTTTTAGGCTGGCTCTTTGAAAAGCTGCTTGAGAGAAGCTATTGGCATGAAAGTGGTCGGCCTTCACAAATGAGATTAAAGAGTCTAGCGACAGTATATTTCTTTTCATGAGGAGGGTAAGGATGGTAGCTGTAGAGAACGCTGAATGACTAAAAGGATGGAGGTTCTGGTCAACAAAAAGAAAGACACATATTATAGGTGTAGGTATCAAAGATCACCTGCATCCATCGAGGAGTACAAGGACAGTAGGATAATACTCAAGAGGGAAGTCAGGAGGCAAACGTGGTGACATTATATAATTTTGGAAGATAGGGTAAGCAATGATCCAAAGAGTTTATGCAAACATATTAAGGTCAAACGAGTAACTGGGAGAGAATAGGCCCTTTTAAAGTTCAGCAAGGCGATCAACATGTGGAACCACAGGACTTGGGGGAACACTGACTAAATATTTCGCGTTCGTATGTACTGTGGAGAAGGATACGTGATGCAGATAACTTGAGGAAATGAACAGTGATATTTTGGCAAGTGTTCCTATGACAGAAGATGAGGAGCTGTCCATCTTAAAATGCACCAAGGTGAATGATTCCCTGTGTTTAATTTTTCCTCTCTTTTTTCAGGGGTTTTCCCCCGTGTCGTAACAGAGTCAAGTTTCGTGAATGTGTTTTATTCTTGATGCTACTGAAATTACTCCACAGAGGCCGGCATCCCATCACCAGAGAGAGTACTTGACACTGATCCAGCTCCCTCAGAAGCAGCTCTCAGGGTGACAGAACCACTGACACTCCTGTTCTTTGTGTGTGAGTGTGTGTGTGTGTGTGTGTGTGTGTGTGTGCAGGTGTGAGACAGTAAAAGACACAAGGAATACAAATCTTTATTCCATTTCCACGATCAGGAAGAAAAGAAACACCCAAGTGGCCAGTGACCAGCAGTGCCCTTCACACCAAAGAGCAATGATGCGCGATCAAACGGTGAAGGGGAGGGCAGGGATTAATCAAAATAGAGTTGGAACTCCCTGTCTTTAAAGCGACTCCTGGATAGGCACACGGGTTAGTTTGGTTTGGAGAAGCATGAAAGACCTGCACAATATCGAGGGCTAAATGGCCTGGACTGTTCGATGTTCTCTGACCTGATCAGGTGTTTCACATAATTCATTGGGAAGCTCGGAAACTAATTGTTCAGCCTCTCGCTGAGGTACTTGCATCATGGACAGTCACAGGTAAGCTGCCAGAATACGGCAGGGTGGCTGATATTGTGCGATTTTTAAAAAACAACTGGGAAGGAAAAGCCAGGAACTGTAGACTGGTCTGACAGATATCATTGGTGGGTAACTTGCTCCTGGGGATTCTGAGAGACTTGTTTTTGGAAAGGCAAGGACGGAGCAAGATAATATGGCTTTTTGTGTGGGAAATGATATTTCACAAATTTGATTTAGATTTTTGAAGATGTGACGAAGTAGATTGGTGAAGGGGCGGAAGTGTGGATAGTCCATATGGTCTTCGGTAAGGTGTTGAAAAAGATTCCTCATGGTAAACTGGATAGCACTTGTTAGATCACATGAAATACGTGGAGAGTTGGAGGTAATTTACCCGAAGGTAAGAGATGAAGGAAGTGGTTGTGGACAGTTTTTGTTTTGCACTGGAGGCCAATTTCCAGCTGAGTGCCATAAGGATCTAATGGATGTTGTAATAAACATAAATGATTTGGATGTGAATAATGTAGGAATGCTTCGTGGCTTTGCAGGTAACATCTACGTTGGTGATTTAGTGAATAGTGAAGATGGTTAACTCAGAGTACAACAGGACACTGATCAGATGGGCCAAAATGTCGAAGACTTGCTAATGGAATTTATGTTCTACAAACTTAAGGTGTAACGGTGTGATGAGGCAACTGTGGGCAGAAGTTATAGGTAGGATCTTGGGATATGTTGCCAGCCACAGACACCAAAATATAAATCATAGAAGCTCTGTAGTGTGGAAACAGGCCATTCGGCACATCGTTTTACACTGACCCGCCAAACAGCATCTCGACTCATGCAGCCATGCATTACCTCGTTAACCTGACGTTTCCTACAATCAATCCACCACAACCAGGATACTGCACAGCAGTTTAGCAAGGTCACTGCTCATGTTATACTGTGGGACGAAAGCCAAAAACAGTGTTGAAACCCACACAGACCCAGGGAGAATGTGCAAATACCACACATGCAGTCACCCAAGTTCGGAATCAAAGCTAGGCTCTTGTTGCCTTGTAACCACGGAGCCACATTTTACCGCCGTGACCAGCGCAGAGTTACTGCATTCTCCTACTTTATCTGGAACCATCACATCTGTTCAGGTGATGTCGAGTTACAGAGGAGTACTTTCTGCATGCCCACCTTTTCTCTCGCACGAGGATTTACGTTAACCCTCCCAAACTCTGATCGACAGGGCCTTCAGCTGCAATTGACCCATGTCTTGCATTTCTGCCCTCAACCCCTCCCCCTTTCTTAGATCAAGTCAACCATTACTACTGTGGTATACATAATAATTGACTATTGAAAAATAAAACAAATAGTGCATATGCTGGAGATCTGAAACAAAAGTTCTTCGACTGCAGCGTCCTCAGATTTGAAATGTTCACTCTGCTTTCTTCCTTCAGATGATACGAGTCCTGCTGAGTTTTGCCAACAATTTCTTGCATATCTAATGCCCTGCTTACAACATGCACAAGATTTGCAGGTTTGACTTTGAGAGATAACACCCACCAGTATTTGTTTCTTCTTGCTATTTCTAAGGTCCAGACAAATTGTTTCTGTATATTCTGAGCGCCGTGGGTTGTGGTGAGATTAATTATAGATTCAGCGAGATGTTCCCTGAGGCCTTCCTCGATGTTAAGATAAGTTCGCTGCGTCGGATTTGTTGTTCTCAAGGGGAATGGTGAGATTCTTCCCGGGGATTCCCCCTGTGGTGGCTGAGTGGAGAATCACAATGATCTCCCTACAATTATGTACGTTGTTCCCGATACCTGCTCTAATCTTGGGAGTAAATTCAGAGCAGGCAGGCATGGTCTGCTCTCATGGCCCTCACTCCTGGACCTGGGGGAAGGGGAGGTCCTGCCTGTGACCCTTCTCACCCGAGACGAGCTTATTCCCATGCCCAAAAGTTTGGGGAGGGCAGTAATGTCACCCTGCCTGCCACGTACAGGCTCAATATCAGGGGCTGTGCAAGTTCTCTCCACACGACTGTGCTTGTCCCAGTGCACTATGGGGTTTCAAAGATGGCACAGGTTCCTTGGGATTCTGGATAATTCCAGGCTCTCCCGTGGTGGGAATGGTGTGCAGTAAGAAGTGGGGGAAGACCGATGTGATTCTCATGGTGAGGACCCAAACAACAATTAATGTTTGGTGAGTTTGGTGAGATCCCCTCAGCCTCATGTTCGAAATCTCTCCCCAAACCCAAATCAACTGGCACTGTGCATAAAAAATAAACATTAATTATGAAGATGAATCCATAAGATCATAAGGAATAGGAGCAGGAGTCGGCCATCTAGCCCCTCAAGCCTGCACTACAATAACGCCAGGGCGGATCTTTTCATAGTTTCAGCTCCACTTACCCGTCCTCTCACCATTACCCGTGATTCCTTTACTCTTCCAAAATCTAGCTTTGCTTTAAAAACATTCAGAAAACTAGCCACACGTATTTCACTCAACGGGGTATTCTACAGAGTCACGTGAAGATGATCCTCCCCAACTCTGTTCAAAAACTGGTCCCATTCATTTTGAGGATCCTCCTAGGTTTAAGTTTCACCCAACAGTGAGAACAACCTCCCGACTATTACTGTAACTAATCCCTTCACAATGTTATGTTAGCATAAATCACCCATCATCCTTCTATGTCCCCATGAGGAAAGTTCCAAAGTACTTAATCTCTCTTCATTATTCAACGCTCTCAATTCTAGAATCAGCATTGTGAAACTCTTCTGCACCCATCGAGTGTGAGTACGTTCTTTCTCAAGTAAGGAGTCCAAACCTGTATACGGTATACGAGGTGTGGCGTCATCAGCACCATTTACAGCTCCCGCAGAATCTTTATGTTTTTAAAGTGCATCCCTTCAGCAATGAAGGATAATATTCCATTTGCCTTCTTAATTATCTGCAAATCAATGTTTTGTGAATCCTGCTCAAGGAAAACCAGGGCCCTTCGCATAGCAGCATGCTGCAATTTTTTACCACATAAAAGGTTGTCCATTGTACTGTTATTCCTGCCAAAATGGATGAACTCACATTGACCAACATTGTACTCAATCTGGGAGACCCTTCCCCACTCACTATACTATCTCGACCCCTCTGCAGACGTTCAGTGTCTTCTGCCCACTTATTTTCTGTCACCTGCAAACTTTGTCACACATGAAATCATCTACGCAATACCCTGATCAATGGACTTAAGATCCTCCTTTTCAATCATACAGATGTCATTCTTTGTTAGGAGATCTACCCTACCTCATCTTTAGTTTTGTATATTACCCTTAATCTAAAATCAGGTGATGGTTCAGTTCTCAGTGTTGGTTGTCCGATCACCATATTTCTCTAATGACATGAAATCATATCCATTTTTCAATCCCTTTTGAGAATATAAAACATTTTGCAATAAAGTACGTTCCATCAACTTTTTAAAATCATTATTCCCATCTTCACTTTCGCCTTTATTTCTCATACTGACGCCGTCAGGAAACAGTGTGACACCGTCATACTCACAGAATCAGGCTTGATGAGTCATGTTTCAAGAATCCTCATCACCAACACGAGGGATATCTGTTCTTCCGGCATGATAGACACACCAGTGGTGGCGACACGGTGGGATACAGTCGGGAAAGGAGATATCCTGGAATTCCCCAACATTGATTCCAGAACCCGGGAAATCTCATGGTAACAGGTCGGAGATTGTCAAGGAAAGTTACTGATGATAGATACCTACTGCCCTCCACAGTATTCCTCGGAGGAAGCACTGAGGGTGCCAATGACATAAAACTTAGTATGGGTGTGGGATTTCGAAGTCTATCACCAAGAGTGTCGCCATAGTCCCACCACTGACTGAGCAGGGAGAGGCCTCAAATACACAGCAGCCAGACTGGGAGAAGTGATGGGGGAACCAACAAGCGGAAAACATCTTCACAAAAACAATTGTAACAGATGGATCTGCCCCGACAGTATCTGTAGGACCAGCCAGCACACGGTCCTGGTGGAGGGAAAATATCAGCTACAGATTGAAGATACCGCCTACTGTCTTATGTGGCACTCCCTCCTGTGCAGTAGGGGGGACGTACTGCTCAAGGACCGAGCAAATGGAACCTGCACCTCTGTGACGCACTGTGGGCTCGCAGGAGCTGCAGCATTAATGGTCTTCCCTCCATCATAAAATCAGAAGTGAGCTGTTCACTGATGGTTCCAAAATGATCAGCACCCCGATTCACAACTCCACCCATGCTACAACGGGCTAATCAGACCATCAGAAAATTTAAACAGGAACAGAATGAGGCCATTCAGCCGTTCGAGTCTTTTACTCAGCAATTGAAAAAGATCTTTCAATCTCTCATGTCTGTTACATGGAAGATGGAAGGGAATATTCAGCCTTGCAAAGCTGCTACACAGGAATACTGGAGGGACTGGTTACTGAGATGGGAGCTGGGCTAAATTAGGGATAAATCAGTCTCTATCAGTTTGACAGAAATTAACGACTGCGGTGACGCAGTGACTAGTGCTGGGGCCTCAGTTACTTGCCACTAATATCAAGGTTTTCGAAAGATTTAACAAATGTATTCTGTCTAAAATGGGCAGCAAGTTAAGTTGTCAGGAGGCCGTGCAGTATCTCTAATTGGATAAACAATGGATGATAATTTGGTACCTGGAAAATAACGTGGGTAACTGTGAACCTGTTACTTCTACAGGAAGAATGACAAGGTATATATTAATTAATATGTTGAGATTACAGGACTCCGTGGTAAGTGTGTACTGGACGATTCACGCTCTCGTTCCCAAATGGGAAGTGTTGCTCCATCTCCTTGAAGATCTGCTCCCTGATGTTCTCAGTGGCCCAGTTGATCTCAGCACATGCCGGATATTTTTATGTGCTTGGATGGCGGTGTGGAGTGCTGGGAGTGTGTGTTTTGTGCTGTGTATCAAGGGGAATACCTTTATCCGATAGGCAATCCTTTCTTTTGACGCGGAGACTCGAGGACAATGAATGAAGAGGCCAGCACAATGAGTTTTCACGAACATGATATACTGTGCATGGTCACACTGCAACATGAACTGGGGAAGGGACAGAGGATCCAATCACAAGAATGAGAACTCAAAGCATTGCCAGATCAGCAGAAATAGCTAGTTAGAACTTATTCTCAATCCAACACAGAGAACCATTAATTCAGAGGAGATATCTGTTCAGCACAGAGTGAAATTCAAACTCTGTTCAGTCTAACCGAGCAATCTGCTGAGTGCGGAAAAATGTGCAGACCATGCAAGTGCATTAATCTATAAACTAGGACTAGATATGCGTCTAACGCTGGGAGCTATCCCCACCACAGCAGTGTATTCATCCAGACACACCAGATATCTGTCCAGCACTGGCAGCTATGCAGATCACAGCAGTGCATTGATCTATAAACCCAGACGAGATATCTGTCGTGCAGAACGAGCTATGCAGACCACAGCAGCACTATTGTATTCAGACGACTCTCGGTGAAGCACACTGGAAGAAGTTAAGATGGATTTTCAGCCACTTTCTCTAACTTTCAATATTTTTCGATATACTCTTCCAATTTTTAGTGAGAATGGATTGTAAAGTCCTGAAACAAACCCAATGTCAGCATATGGGCCAGCAAGGGACATGCCCATCTCCTTTTACTAAGAAGCAGCATTGCAATGAATTGGGCAAAACTGCGTTGAGTCTCCAAAGTCATTCTTTGAAGAAGGAAACAACTATCCTAAAGATAGTGGCAGAGTCAGAACGTTCCATCCGGAGCTTCTCTGCTCTGCCCGCTCTTTATATTTCTGTTTTCTGGAGAGACTTCTTTTTTGCAAACTTATAACATTTTAAATTTCCTCGATTTGAATGGAGGAGGTCAGTCCCAGACAGGGGGCAGTCGCGAGGATGGGGTCCTCGAGAAAGCACGGTGAAGCCTGGAGACTGGGCCGACTACAATCTGGATACTGGACTTGGTGCGGCCTGGAGAATGGGCCCGATGTGGTCTGGAGCCTGGGTCTGGTGCGGTCTGGAGACTGAACCTGGTATGGCCTGGAGACTGGACCTGGCATAGTGTAGATTCTATGCCAGTGGCCGCCTGTAGACTGGGCCTGGTGCTGTGTGGTCCTGGGGAACTATGGAGACTAGGCCGATATCGTCAGTTGACTAGGTCAGATACACTCTGGAGATTGGGACCCGTACAGCCTGGGGTCTGGGCCCATTACGGCCTGGAGGCTGAGCACAATGTGGCCATGAGACTTTGGTCGCTGCAGTCTGGACACTTGCCCCGGTGCAGTCTGGAGACTGGGCCCGGCACTGTCTGGCTACTGAGCCTGGTGCAACCTGGAGACAGGACCCGGTAGTGTCTGGGTACTGAGCCCAGTGAGGACTGGATACTGGGTCTGCTTCGTTGTGGAAACTGAGCCTGGTATTGTATGGAGACTGGACCGGAGCTGCCGGGAAACTGGGCCCAGTGCTGTCTGGCGACTAGGCCTGTGGAACTCTGGAGACTGGTCCCAATATTGACAGCAGACTAGGGAGACTGGGCTCGATGTACTCTGGATACTGGCTCCAGTGCATTCTCGAAACGGAGCCCGGCCCAGTGTGGAGACTGGGCCCGTTGCGGTCTGGAGACTCTTTGCTGGCACAAACATGTGTGTCAGGGACTTTAATTCGTGTTGGTTATTAATTTCCCTTTTACTCTTCTTCTGGACTTTCAATTTTCATTCTTTCATTTTTGAACAAAATCCCTAAGAATATGTACCAAGATTCCTTGTATCTAAGATGGCGCCATAAGTGAAGCCATTGCAATGCTTCCACTGCATTCCTTAAAGTGGACGTGACAATTCAGTTCAAATGTGAGAGATTAACTGTCTTTGATGGCTTTTCCAAACAGAGCTGCTGCTTGTGCAGGGGCACGGACGGACAGTAGAGGTTGGTATTACATCACTTAGAACACAAGATGGAGAGACAAAGAGAGAGAGTGAGAGAATGAGGAGAGACATTTTGATCCTCATTTCAATGGATTCACTCGCAAAACAACGGAAACCCAATTGCTCAGAGGCGCAGATGCAGAGACAGACACATTAACACACTAAAGCACGAACACGTAGACAGACAGACAGACAGACACACACACACACCAATGCAGACGTTTGGCTCCTAGTCGCTGCCTTGCCATTCAATAAGTTAATGGCTGATCTGATCCTGGCATCACCTTTATTTCCTCCTGGGAATTAAGGCAGAGCATGCGGTTCAGCTGCTAAAATGGGTGACTGTAATTCCATTAGTTTGAAAATAGTCCTGGAAAAGTATGAGCCTGGTCCAGATGTTAACATCATGAATTAGTGCAAATGCAATTGCGATGATGTTTGGCAGCAAGGTTCAAAAAATGATTGGAGAAACTGTTCGCAATTAAAAGGACATCTGGCAAGTCGGAGTGTTTCAACGCGAGATAGTGAGATTTCAGGGACAGCACGTTCCTGTTCGTGTGAAGAGCAATGTCAGCAGGAGTAGGGATCAGGGCATGGCAGAGGATTTGAGTGTCTGGTCAAGGGAAAACAAGCAAGTATATGTCAGGTATAGGCAGCAGGGATCAATGGAATCCCTTGAGCGTAATGTGTGTCGGAGTATACTTACCAGGGAAATCAGGAGGGCAAAAACGTGGCATGAGAAAGCTGTTAAAGTTAAGGAGAATTGAAAGAGATTATATTAGTATATTAAGGGCAAAAGAAAATCTAGAGCGACAATAGGGCTCCTAAAAACTTAGACAGTCATCTTTGTGTGGACCCACACAAACCATTCCGTCTATGAGGTTTATTGTGACGTGTGCTCACATGAGGACAGGGAAAACTGTGCAAGTCGCCATATATGACGCAATCTTCGGCACAAAGTTCCCCTCCCCCACCAAAGTACAGGATCTTGATATAAAGCAGAAAAGTAAAGAAAACACATCTAAAATGTAAGGAATTATACACATTCTGGTAAAAGTGGAAGCACAGAAACACTGTTAACATTTGAACAACACACGACATATGTCTCTGACAATGCTGGGTTCACAGTCCTCACAAAGAATCAAACTCACCGCACTCCAATGCGTTAGAGCCACTTCCTGCTCAGTGGGCGAGACAACCATGACAATGTCGCGTCAGTATTTACTGTGGAGGAAGACATGGAAGCTGGGGAACGTAGGGAAATAAATCGATGCAGTGATATTTTGAAATGCGGCTACCTTACAGAACAGGAAGTGCCAGAATTTTGAAAATACAAAACGTTAGAATAACACCCAGAGCCTGTTCAAGCATACGTTTTTCTACGTGGACCTTCGTAAGATCCAACAAGATGCTACATGGTAGCCTGGTTAATAAGGTTAGATCACAGGGGATCAGGAAGAGCTTCTAAATTAAAATAGGAGGCAGATGTTGCAGGGAGATATTTGCTGTGACCAGCGGTGTGAAACAGGACCAGTGCTGGGGCCACTGTTTGTTATTTTGAGAAATGATTTGGGTGAGAATATACAAAGGATGGATGGTAACATTGTAGACGACACTAAATTGCAGTTAGATTGCAGTGAAGAAGGTCATTAAAAAGGAAAATGAGATCATGATTAACTGCGCCAGTAGGCCGAGGATAGGTAGGTGGAACATCCTGCAGATAAAAATGAGGTGCTGCCTTTTTCTTTCGACAAATCAGAGCAGGAGTTACACATGTGGACGGGGTGGTGTGGAAGACAGTAGGTACGATTACCTTCATCAGTCAGAGCAGTGAATATAGTAATTGGGACATGGATGCTGTGGCTGTGCAAGAGGACAATAAAGTCAAATTTTGAGTACTGTGTACAATTCGTGATGCCCTGATGTACGAAGAATGTTATAAACCGGAAAGTGTGCAAAATATTTACAATGATGTGAAAGAGACTGGAGGTCTTGAGGTATAAGGGTAGCCTGGAAAGAACAAAGAAAAAAGAACAAAGAAAATTTACAGCCCAGGATGCCCTTTGGCTCTCCAAGCCTGAGCCAATTCAAATCCACTGTGTAAACCTGTCACCCAATTCTTTTTCCCTCTGCTCCCCATGTAATCATCCATCTGTTCAGATGCATGTGAAATGAATCTAACGTGCCTGCCTCTCTACCCCTGCTGGCAACGCGTTCCAGACACCTACCACCCTCTGCATAAGGTGTTTGCACCGAGTATCCTTCTTAAACTTTTCACCTCTCACCTTGAAAGCGTGACATCTCATTCCTGAATCCTTCACTCTGGAAAACGCTTTTCTCGATCTACCCTGTCTGTATCTTTTATGATTTTGTAGACCTCAATAAGGTCTCGCCTCAATCACCTTTTTTCTAATGAAAATAATCCAAAGCTACTCAACCACTCTTCATAGCTAGCACATTCCATACCAGACAACATCCTCATAAACCTTGCCTGCGCCCTCTCTCAAGCCTCCACATATGTTTGGTGATGCGGCGACCAGAAATGTACACAGTATTACAATTTCGGCCAAACCTTGTCTTGTACAATTTTAACAGACCTGACAGTTCTTATACTCAATACCCCATACGATGAAGGCAAGCATACTATACGCCTTCTTGACCAATCCATCCACCTGTGATCGACATTCAGGGTACAATGGATTTGCACTCCCCGATCTCTCTGCTCATCAACTTTTCACAATGCCATTCCGTTTACTGTATAATTCGTTCTAAAATTGGACTTTCCAAAATGCCTGGATTGAACTCCATCCACCACTTCTCTGCCAACCCTCCAGTCTATCTATATTCTCCTGTATTCGTTTACTGTGTCCTATGTTTTCTGCTCCTCCACCAATCTTCGTGTCATCTGCAAACTTGCTGATTATACCAACAGTGCCCTTTTCCAGATCATTGAGGTACAACACAAACAGCACTGGCGCCAGCACTGATCCCTGTGCAACACCACTCGTCACCTTTCTCCATTTGGAGAAATTCCCTTCAACGACTAGTCTCGGTCTCCTGTTTTTCAACCAGTTCATTATCCACCTAGCTCGAACACTCTGCACACCATGTGACTTCACATTCTCCGTTAGTTTACGTTGGGAACCTTATCAAACGCCTTGTCAAAGTCTATGTTTGTGACATCTACAGGCCTTCCTTCATCTATTAAGGCGGTTACTTACTCAAATAATTCAAGTTGGTAAGGCACGATCTCCCCTGCAGAAAATCATTTTGCCTATCACTGCTAAGTCCATTCTGTTCCAAATATAAATAGACTTTACCTTCTCCAGCAACTTTCCCACCACTGATGTCAGGCTATCTGGTCTGTAGTTAACCGAAATGTTCCTAGTACCCTCTTGTACAGGAGGGCAAATGAGCAATTTTCCAATCCTCCAGAACCTCACCTGTGTTTAAGGATGCTACAAAGTTAGCTGACAGGGCCTAGTTATTTTCTCTCTTGCCTCCCTTAGAAACATGGAGTACATCCCACCCGGTCTTGTGGATTTGTCCATCTTAATAAGCTCTAGCCTACCAAACACATCGTACCTACTTTTGTGAACGTGATCCAGAGTAATCTATCTTCTATCTCTCATCTCAATATTCATCATGTCCCTCTTCTCAGTGAACACTGATGGAAAGTAATCATTCAGAATTTCACACATCTTCTCAGGTTCAAAATGCACCCTTGCTTCCTTCCTTATCCTTTAGTGGACCAATCCTTTCTCCAGTTACCCGCTTGCTCCTGATATGCGAATAAAAGGCTTTGCGATTCTCATTAAGTGTTCTCGCAAAAGTTATTTAATGACCACTTTTAATAGAACATAGAAAATAGAAACGTAGGCCCTTTAGTCCACGATGTGGTACCGAATATTAATCCTAATGTAAAATTAAATAACTTAAGCTACACACCCCTCAGTTGTCTGCTCTCCATTTGCATGCCCAGCAGTCGCTTAAATGTCCCGAATGACTCTGCTTCCACCATCACCGTTGACAACGCATTCCATGCATTCACAACTCTGTGCAGGAGGAACCTTCCTCTGACATCCCGTCGATACCTTTCTCCGAATATCTTAAAAACTACGCGCTCTTGTACCAGTCAATCCTGCACTGGGGAAAAGTCTCAGGCTATTGACTCTACCTGTTTCTTTCATTACCTTGCGTACCTCGATCAGGTCACGTCTCTTCCTCCTCTCCACAGGTAAAAGTCCGAGCTTGGTCAACCTCTCTCCACAAGGCAAGCCCTACAGTCCAGGCAACATCCTGGTAAACCTTTGTTGCACTGCTTCCAAAGCCTCTGTACCTTTCCTACAATAGGGCGACCAGAACTGGACACAATATTCCATGTGTGGTCTCACCAGTGACTTGTAGAGCTGTAACAAAACCTCGGGGCATTAAATTCGATCCCCCTGTGAATGAAAGCCAAAACACTAAATGCTCTTTAACACACCTACCCACTTGGGTAGCAACTATGTGGGACCTATCTACTTGAACACCAAGATCTCTCTGTTCCTCCACACTTCCAAGAATCCTGTCTGGAATCCTATATTCAGATTTCGAATTAGACCTTCCAAAATGTATCACCTCATATTGTCAAGGTTGAACTCCATTTGTCATTTTCAGCCCAGCACTATATTTTACCTATGTCACGCTGTAACTGCAGTATTCCTCGATACTATAAAAGGACCTCCAACATTTGTGTCTTCTGCAAATTTACTCACCAACTCTCAACCTACTCACCCAACTCATTTATAAAATGTACAAAGAGCACAAACCCAAGAACAGAGCTCGGTGGGACCCACTCAACACTGACCTCCAGGCAGAATTCTTTCCATCTACATGCACTCCCTGCCTTCTGTCATCCAAAAAATTCTGAATCCAGATAGCCAACTCTCCCTGTATCCCATACTTCCGGACTTTATGAGTGAGGCTATCATGGGGAACCTTATCAAATGCCACATCTACTGCGCGACCTTTATCGACCTGCTTTGTCACCTCGCCAAAGAAAAATAAAATTTGTGAGGCATGACCTGCCGCTCACAGGAATGAAGAAGGGCTTGTGCCCGAAACGTCGATTCTCCTGCTCCTCGAATGCTGCCTGGCCTGCTGTGTTTTTCCAACACCACGTTTTTCCACTCTGGTTCTCCAGCATGTGCAGTCCTCACTTTCTCCTAGTCATAAATCCTATCCCTCAGAATTCTTTCCAAAACTTTGCTGACCATAGACGTAAGAAGAATTAGTCTGTAATTGCCAGGGATTTCCCTATTACCCTTTTTGAAAAGTGGAACAATATCCTTTCTCGCTTCCTGGAGTAGCTTAGGATAAATCTGGCCTTTACCTGGGGACTCACCAATCATAATGTTTGCCAAAGTTTTCAGCACATCAGCTTCATCGATTGAACTATACAAGTTCCTCAAAGCTCCCATTCGAAACAAAGTCCCTTTCCTTCGTGACAACCGAAGCAAAAAGACTCATTTAGAGCGTCCCCTTTCTGCTGATATTCCATGCACAATTTCCCTACGCTGTCCCTGATCGGCCCTACTTTATCCCTGATCATTCTCTTATTCCTTATGTATGAGTTAAATGCGTTTTTCGTGCCCGATCCTGACTCTCCTCAGTCCATTTCCGGGCTCCTTTCTCGCAAACCTGTGATCCTCTAAAGCTGTGGTAGATCCTTACTTCCTCCACCTTGTGTCAGCTATCTACTTCCTATTGGTGAGAAGTTCATCTGTTCTCGTCATCCCCTTCTTACCCGTCTCAGAGGAACAAATTTTTGCATCACTTGCAACACCTTCTCCTTAAACATGTCTGCTATGCCCTTTCTGTGGAACAATAACTCCCATGCTGTACTTCCCAACTCCTGTCTGAGAGCATCATCATTTCCCCAATTAAGTATCTTCCCGACCTGTAACTGCTGTCTTCCCTCTTCAAGACTTTGATAAATGTGAGGCAATTATGATGACTGTCACTGAAGTGTGCTCCCTACGCGAGATCTGACACCGGTCCTGGCTCACCTCCGAGCACCAAATCCAAAATAGCCTCTCCCTTCGTTGGCCTGTCTACATACTGAGTAAGGAACCCCTCCTGAACAAACCTGACGAAAACGGCTCCATCCAAACAATCTTCTTTAAGGAGATACCGGCTGATTTTGGGAAAGTTGAAATCACCCAAAACAACAACTTTACTACATCTGCATTTTTCCATAAACTGCCCAATAATGAATTCTTCAATCTTATTAGTCCGCTTAATTCCTAGTTTAAGAATGGTCCTATTCTCCCGATATTCCACGCCGGCCCGTTCTGTTTTTAGCTACCTGAACTTTATGTACGCTTCTCTTTTCCTCTTGGCTAATCGTACCATTTCTCCTGTCATCCACGGTTCATGAATCTTGCGTTTCCTATCCTTTGCTTTCAACGGGGCATGCTTATCCTGCACTATTTTCACATTATTTCTGATTTCCTCCCACATATGAAATGTGGACTTCCCTTCAAATAGTTGCTCCAATCCGCATTTTCCAGCTTCGGCCTAATTTTTACAGAATTGGTCTTGGCCCAATTTAGTACGTTTCCCTTAGAACAACTCTCATCTTTTTCGATGAGTATTCTAAAGCCTACAGAATTGTGGTCACTGTTCCCAAAGAAATCCCCAATGCAACTTCTACCGCCTCGCCTGGATCATTACCCAACACCAGGTTCAATGTGGCCTCTTTACTCGTCGGACTATTGACATACTGCTCCAGAAAACTCTCCTGGACGCTTCTTATAAATTCCATCCTATCCAGACCGCAGTCACTAATTGCCTGCGATTAAATGTTCGTAAAATTAACATGTCTAATCACAACCACACTGTGGGCTCGATATCTTCCCATAATCTGTTCACCCATTTGTCCTTCTACCTCACACTCACTGTTGGGAGGCCTGTAATACAGCTCCAACAATGGAATTGCACCCTTCTTATTTCTCAGTTCCACCCATAAGCTTCACTACTAAAGCCCACCATGATGCCCTATTTTTGCTGAGCCGTGATATCATCCCTGACCAACAATGCAACTCCTCCCCACCCTTTTTACTTCTTTCCCTGCACTGTCTGGTGCGTTTATATCCTGGAACATTTAGTTGTTAATCAGGCCCTTCTTTCAACCAAGTCTCTGTGACCTTAATAACGACATAATTCCAGGCACCAACCCAAGCCCGACGTTCATCTGCCTTCCCCAAAATACTCCATGCATGAAAGAATATGCACTTGAGGCCACCAGTTCTTTGCGTTCATCTGCACTCTGCCTACCCTTCCCCTTATTAATGTTAACTTCATGATTCTTATAGTCTCCAGTTTCGACCTTGTTGTCTACTTCTCTGGTATTCTGGTTTCCACGTGAGTTTAAAAGTTCCCCAACAGTATTTGCAAAAACTTCCCCAAGGGTGTTAGCTCCAGTCTGGTTCAGGTGAAGACCATCCAATTTTTAATAGTCCCATCTTCCGCAGAACCGGTCCAAATGTCCAACAAACCGGAACCTCCTACACCATCCCCCAAGCCACATGTTCTTCCTGCCTATTCTTTCATTTTTATGTTGGCTAGCACGTGGAACCGGTACTAATCCCGAGGTCACGGACTTTGATAGTCTGGGAATTATTGTCCCTTTTGTGTAGCAAGCTGAATGGTGAACTTACAGAGTGTTATAATTATGTTGGACATGGATAGGGTAAATAGTCAAGGTCTTTTCCCCAGGGAAGAGGTGTCCAAAATCAAAGGTACATTGATTTTGGACACCTATGTATATTTTGTGAACATAAGACCCTATGACTTTATAAATCTCTTTCATCACCAAAGCTTTGTTGCTCTCAGCTCATTTCTAGGACAAAAAGCCTCTTCAAAGATCGTGCTCCTCTTACTTTGAAAATATCATTCTGAACATTGATGTAGTAAGGTAAGCCACAGCGGAGCAGCAAAATAATATTGAACCCCAACCTGCGACCTTTTGCCCGGTATACTCCCTCAGTCTACCATCACCAACAAGCCAATCTATAATTCAGCAATGAGTGTGTTGCACATGCCAGGGTTAGAAACGTGTGTACTGAAACCTGATCACAACCTGTTAAAGATACTGGACTGGACTGGTTACACTCCAAAGACCAGAACGAACATCTGAAAGAGAAGGTAAAATGCTTTCAAGACCAACAGATCAGATCGAAACTCTTCCGTCCTGCCCCGTTTAGTCAAAAAATGGTGGTGAACGAATAAACAACTTACTGGAGTGGATGGCTCCACAAATATCCCAATTATTAAGAATGGAATAGCCCTGCGCATCAGGGTAAAAGCAAAGCATGCACTATTTGCGCTATCATCTGCCAGAAGTGTTCAGTCGATGATCCACCTCACCCTCGCAAGGATACCCACAGTTTCACAGATTTCCATGTTCAACCAATTCGATTCACTGCACCTGACATGAAGAAACAGCTGAACAAAATTGATATAACAAAGACAATGGGCCGTGACATCGTTCCTGGAATAGGACTGAAAACGTCTGTTGCATGTTGTCCCTGGTGAAACTGTTTCATTCCAGCTCCAAATCTTACAGCTTCGCAACAACGTGGAAAATTATTTAGCTGTGTCCCATCCCCTAACAGAAGAATAATTACAATTTGACCAATTCCCACCGCTTCAGTCCCATCAAGACAGTAACATTGGTGGGAGTTCTTTTTGACAGAGCTGCCAAGCAGCTCAGAAATAACCTGCTCAGTGTGGTCTGTGATAGGTTTCCATGTTGAAATGGTGTTGTTGTGGAAATGTCATTGGATTACTAACCACGCCAGACTAATGCTCTGACAGCTGGTGGAAATTAAAAAACATTTAATAAAATATCGAGATCTAAAATCTAGTGTCAGAAACAGTGACCCTGAATTCAGCGTCGACTGGAAGCACCACTTTATTCTCCAGTGTACTTTCAGGAATCAAATCACGCGTGCATTCCTGGTCTGGCCTAAACGTGACGTCAGGCACGCAGAAATATGATGAACTCTTCAATAGTTTCCGAAAGGGCCAAGCAGACCATCAATTATATCACATTGTTCTGAGGTCTTCAAGAATAAACCAGATAGAACAACCATCACCAGGCTCAGAATTGGAAAAAGTATCCGGATGCACAGTCCTGTCGGCCTGCAGTTCCCTCCTTCCGAACACGTGACGGCTTGTGACGACATTTGCAGAGTTTTCCCACAGACTGCACAGAAACATCGGGAAAGGAGGAGGTCATTCAACACATTGAGCCTCCACCCATTCTAATTCATTTGAGAATATCCCATCAATGTACTTTGCCCACAAAATGTGCATATTCCTTAAAATGATTAACTATTATAAAAATATAAAAATAGACATTTGATTAATCCCTTTGGTTCATTGAGTTTTCTACCATAATCCAAAAATGATGGCTGTTGCTCTATCTCCACACCATTAGCCTGTTCACTCCCTCTAGTATATAGAAATCCTCATTTATATTCAGTGCCTTGACTTCCACAGCCTTATGTGCGAGAGAGTCCCCCAGGTTCACCAGTCTCTGAGCGCAGACATTAATTGTCATCTCAATGCAGAGTAACCTGTCTGTACCTAATACTGTGGGCAATTGGTTTAGACGTTCCAGCAAGATGAATTATCATCCCTGCTTCCAATCGGTTTCACCCTGTAAAAGAATTATATATGTCACTGAGATCTCCACTCATTTTCCTAAACCCCAAGGAATACAGGTTCATTCGCCCCATACTCCTCTCCTACACAATCCTTTCATCGCTGAGATCAGTGTGGCTCTACGCCGCTGCTCTCCCTCAATGTCTGGTGTCGTTTGTTAGTTAAGTAGTCCAAAACTTCACACAATCCTCCACAATGTTCTAGATGAGGTATCACCAAGCCCATGTACAGTTGCAGTGAGATACCATCACTGCTGGACTCAAATCCCCTGGAAATGAAGTGCAATACAACATTTCTGTTCTTAACTGTTTTCCATTCCTGCAATATTGCTTTCGGTGACTGTAGTGAAAGGAGATCCAAATCCTTTTCAGTGATAGAGATATCCATGTGGGTCTACGTACGCTGGTCAGCGTGCCAATGCCATTCCCAGTATTGACTTCTGGTTTCAGAACTCACTGTCCTGCATGGACCTCGCAGGGGTTTGCAGCAGGAAAAAAAGAAAATGACCATAATTCACCTTATTCTAACAACGTTCTTTCATCAATGCCTTTTCAAATGGTATTTTGACATTCTATTTTTCCCACCAAAGAGCACAACGTCAGATCTTCCCACATTGCTCTTCATCTGCCACGTATTTGCCCAGTCACTTCACTTGCCACAATCATCCACCATCGGTTAGTGCCATCAGCAGACTTGGAAATATTGCATTTGATCCTCTCAATCAAATCTTTGAGATGTACTGGGAATAGCTGAGGCCGAAGTACCACCGTCTGTGGTATCCCATGATGCGTCTGCTACAAAACAATGATATCTTTAAACGATACAGTGCTTCTTGTCAGCTCGCCCATTCTAAAACCATGTTCATGTATTAGCCCCAGTACCACTCAGTTTGATTTTGCACTCTCGGCTTGGGACTTTATGAAAAATATTCGTAAAAGCTCAAATGCACTGCATCCATTGTTTCTCCATACTGCATCGGACAGTCATGTTAACTTTGTCGATAACTATTACTTGCAACGCAAAAATTTTCTCCCAAACCGTATATTTACAAACATCATTGTGTTGTCGAGAATATGTTGATGGGAATGCACAGCAGATCAGGCAGCAACCGAGGAGCAGGAGAATCAACGTTTCAGGCATCAGACCTTCATCAGGAATGAGGTTTGTGGGACAAATCTGAGAGATAAATGGGACGGGGTTAGGGTTGGGGAGAAGGTAGCTGAGAAGGCGATGTGTGTTTTAAGGTGAAGGTGAAGGTGATAGTTCTGAGGGAGGAGGGATGGACAGTTCTGGTGGGCGGTGTCGAGTTGGAGGCTGAGGACTGGGATACTGTTGGGCGAGAGGAAGTGAGGAGGCTGTTAAAATCCACATTTATCCCATGTGTTTGTCGGGTCCAAAGGCGAAATATGAGGCATTCTTCACCCCGGCGTCGATTAGCAACGGTAGGCTGGACCTGCATGTCGTTGATGGAGAGGGAGCGGGCGCTGAAGAGTTCAGCCACAGGGCGGTGGGGTTGGTGGGTGCGGGTGACCCAGAGACGTTCCGTGAAACGATCCAAAGAAGGGAAGACAGAGCGCCTTGTCTCCCCTTCCAGATTCCGCATGTCTCCCTGAATATCTGAGGCAGCTCACAGTACAATCTCCAGAATAACATCCCCAGCACCTGCACTAACTTTTCAATAGCAGGAGACAGTCAGAAGTTCCTAAGCTGCAACATAGATGCCTGTCCATTTAGAATAATACTCGAGGGACTTCCTCGTGTTACTGAACGCACAATCAGCTGAGAGGGCATAACAGGCGGTCCGTGGACAGGCACAGACAAAGTTACAAAGACATGCGTCAAAGCTGCTGAAAGCCCCTCTATCCAACATGGAGCACCACATGGGACATACTGGGAAGAGAACAACGGCCCGACACACACCAAGTCATTTTTTCTGATCTTCAAAATGCCAACACTCGATACACTGGGGAGTCAAAAGCTGAGGTCAGGGAAAGACACAGAGAGAGACAAATAATTAATTAACTGCTAACATGTTGTGAACATATAGATAAGGAGACAGGAGAGTAGAACTAACTGGAGAAGTGAGACAATGGTTGGCCCAATCACAAGGATGAGAACATTCAATTAAGACATTGTCAGATCAGTAGAAATGGTTTGTCACATCAAGTTCTGAATCTGCCTCATAGACCCGCCCAGATAACATAAATGGGGCAAGATACCAGCCAGAATGGAAAGCTGTGCAGACCGTTCTAATGGAGTACTCCATAAATTAGACTATCTGCCCAGCATGGGGAGCATTGTAAACCATTGCAGTATATCACTCATATGCTTTATTTGAGAAATGTGTTGCATGGGAGGATTTGAAATCCATCGAGTGACAGTAAATGAACTCCCATAAATGCATATTTCTGTATCTCATTTGCGCATTATATGTATTTGTGTTGGTGCGTTGTTGGCAGTCGATATGAAAACTGTTTTTTTTAGATAGAATACGCATGGAGGAAATCAGTTTAAATTTGAACAACTGGCAAAGATTTGGGTAATCAACATAGAGAGGCTAAGCACTGTGTTATAAACAGACAATGCATCTTTTTCAAAATGTTTTGCGATTTACATATGAAAGAAATAATCTGGGTCTTTTTCAATATATAATTTCAATTACATCACACTGTAAACTTTTGCTACAAATTCTGTTGGACTATAACTTGGTGACTTTTAACTTTGTACACCCCAGTCCAACACCAGCGTCTTCAAATCATGACAGAACGAATATGTTCCGTTAACCCCTTCCTTACGGATTTTTATATTATAGTAAAAGGGAGCATTTACTCGGTCTGGATGGAATGGCCTCAGCCTATCACCATGTACCAGGCTCAATAGGCTGAATGGCCTTCTCCTAAGCGTGTATAGCAGGCCGGAGGCATTAAATGACGCAGCAACCATTGGATGATGAACAGCCAGTAAACAGTATTTGCTGGACCTCTCACCCTTCTCAGTTACGGAAAAAAAAAAAAACAACACTATTTAATCCAGGTGTCCTTTCATTAGCACCTCGTACAGATGCAGCAACATTTCTCTATGCTTTCACTCATTCCTTTTGCAAAATGTCCCAAATTTCAGCTTTCCACATCTTTAAGTGGGATCAGGCTCGTATGGGCTGAATAACTTCCTCATATCCCTCTTTAACAGGCGCATGTTGTCATGTTGCATGTTGTCAGGCGCATGTTGCTCTCGCCGTTCCTGAGCAGCAGTCGCGTTGCTCTGAAAGATGTCTCGATGTTTGAAAGGCCTTCATAACTGGGCATTTAAAACTTGGAGCAGCATTGCACAAAGTCAATGAACAATAAATATTTTTACATTGCTTTATGGCCTCTAGACATGGCCCCATCAGACATTTTATACAGCTGGTCTGTTGTTTTATCTCTGTCTTTTTTATAAACAGGTTGGGACATATACAACCCTGCACTGATCTGGCACTATTCACAAATACAAGAATTAAAATGATTGAAAGATTTATGGTCTATCCCTCAGCAACCGTCATCTATTCTGTTGTTGCAACACGCCGGTAAAAGCTTCCACTAATTAAACCACGCACACAGAAATGCTCATCTTGCCTCGTAATCTGTTAAAGCATGGGTGACAGAGAACTACCCCAAATATCACTGTATTCTTTAACTCCAAAAGTGATAATTAAACACAAAATATTCCATCTCCGAGCGTCCTTTGTCTAAAATATTTAGCTAACTGCAACAATATAATGATCCAATAAAGCCCCTATTTAATTTACAGCCTATAATTTTCAAAACCAGCCACCAGTGTCGATCCTCCACTGCAGAACTGCCCGGGACGTCTTCAGCCTTGTGCTGCAGATTTTTTTTTGTATATGCATAAAAAGGTACCTTTTAGGGAGAGTCGCTTTCGTTCAATGGCAGAAGGTGCTCTTTTTATTGCTAAAAGAGCACCTTCTTTTGGCGTTCGCGTTTTATACCCCAAAACAGTGGATCATCTCATTGGTTCGATGCTGTCAAAACAGTAAAATTCAAATTCGGTTCACTTTTAGAATATTGGGGCATAATTTAAACAGGTTGTTTGAATTCGAAGTGCTGTGAAAACAACAAGGTTTCTTATGTTACAGCCAAAATGTTTCATTTTAAATTTGTTCAGGACACTTTGTGCCTGCAGTCAGCCACATGACAGCTTTTCAACTTGCTCTTAAAGATTTTCTTTCAAATTCATCACTTTGTAACTTCTCCAGAGTTGGTCACCAAATACTCTAAGCTTCTTGAATGTACACAGAAGCTTAAAACACAACTTCCACGTGAAGATTCCCCAGTATTTCTAGTAAATTTTCAAGAACCGAATTAAATTAAATGTCACTGAATGACAAGTTAGAATCCTCGTCTAAATCAAACACAGTTGAAGGGATTCCTCATGCAACTGAGCAACTGATTAGCAAAGAGAGGTTAACGCGGGCTTTCAGTAAATAGGCTCAGCACAAGTTACAAAGACGTATCTGTAAAGCTGCTGAAATCCCACTGTCCAACATGAAGCAACGTGCAGGACACAGAAACCGCAAGCTATGATTTAAAATAAAACTTTTCCTCAACTTCTTAACAGTGGAATCTGCTGTTCTAGGGTAAGCATCACTAAAGGCCAGGGAAAGATACAGGGCAGTTATTCACATTAAAACTGAATGTCAGTTTGATTAACAACAAATGTGAGGGTTTGGAAAGTAGACAGCGGGAGAGACACTGGGAGAGAGCATTGTCGAAGGATGTGTTCACAGGTTTCAGTATGCTGAAATTAAGACATTTCAACAGCATTTTGCAGCATTTCCAGTAATGATGCAGAAACAGAATTTTCCTGTGAGCTCAGACAGAGTCAGAGAGGCATGGAGATGTGTAACATTGAAATAAACCCTTCTATCCAAGTGATCTCTGCTGAACAGAAATCCTAAAACAATCTAGTCACACTTGCCAGCATTTTGCCTATATCGGTCTAAACCGTTTGTCGTCATATACCTATCCAAATGCCTTTTGAATGTTGTAATTTTACCCGCCTCCACCACAACTTGTGGCAGTTCATTCCAAACATACACCACCCACTGCATGAAAAAGTTGCTCCTTAGGTCCCTTTTAATTGATTTCCCCTCTCACCTGAGATTGTAACACTCTAGTTTTGGGGAAAAGACCTTTGATATTCATCCTGTCCATGCCCCTCACGCCCCAGGCAAAGTAGCCCCAAACTATTCAACCTCTCTCTAAAGTTCAAGTCCCAGCAACATTCTTGTAAATATTCTCTTACCCACTTCAACATTCACAACGTCTTTCCCACAGGAGGAGAGCTAGAATTGAATGCAGTATTTGAAAAGTGACGGAATTACTGTCCAGTACATGACGTCCCGACTCCGAAAGTCAAAGTGCTGACCAATAACGACAAACATACCAAAGCCTTTTCACAATCCTATCTAACTGTGACTGCACTTTCAAGGAGCCCTGAACCTGCACTCCCAGGTCTCTTTGTCTTTCGACGCAGGACCCGCTCATTGCGTGTATAAGTCTTGCAATGATTTGCCTCTCCAAAATATTGCACTTTACACTTATCTATTGTAAACACCATCTGCCACTCCTCAGCCTATTGACCCATCTAATCAAGATCCCGTCTTCCCTGTCCATTACACCATAAATTTTCGTGATATCTTCAACCTTACCAACTAGTCCTCCTATGCTCACATCCAATACATTCATATAAGCAATTAAAACTAGTGGAATCAGCACCAATCCTTGTCGCACACCTCTGGTCACAGCCTAGCAGTTCAAAAACAAGTCTACACCACAAACCTCAACTCCTACCTTCAAGTCAATTTTCTAATAAAATGGCTAGTTCTCCCTTTATTCCATATATACTAATCTTGTTAACTGGTCTACCATGTAGAAAGTTGTCAAAACACTTACTGAGGTCCATTTCAACAATACACATTTCCCTGCCTCAATGAAGCATCTTAGTCAATTGTTCAGAAAACTCAGTCAAGTTTGCGAGACAGGATTTCCCATGCTTCAATCTATGTTGACTATTCATAATCAGTCCATGCCTTTGAAAATCCATGCAAATCCTATGCCTCATAATACTCTCCCAACAACTTGACCACCACTGGCGTCAGGCTCACCTCTTTTCCTTATCACCCTCCTTAGATTCTTTTAGTAGTGGCACTACGTTAGCCAAGCTCTAGTCTTCCAACATTTGACCTGTGGCTATCCATGATTCATATATCTCAGTATCGGGCCCAGCATTCAGTTTCCTATCGTTCCACGACTTCTCGGGTACATCTGATTAGGTCCTGGAGATTTTTCCAACTTTATACATCTTATGAACTCCTCTGTAATACAGACACTTTCCATGAGGTCATTGAATATTTCGGAATTCTCTAGCTTCAATATCCTTCTGCACAGTTAATATGATACAAAGTGCTTTTTTAATACCTCATTCATCTCTTGCAGTTCTGCACATCGGCAACGCTATTCATCTCCCTCGTTGCTCTTTTCTCTTTAATTCATTTATGGAATGCCTTTGGATTCCCCTTAACTTTACTTGTCATAGCTACCTCATATACACTGTTTGCCCTCCTGATTTCCTTCTGAGGTGCATTCCTCCTGCCTTTAGACTCCTCTGGTGATTCACTTTATACATGGAATTAAGAGTCTAATGACGATGATTAATCCATTTCAATTGTTTGGAAAAACCCATCTGATACACGAATATCCTTTAAGGAAGCAAACTGCAATACTTACCTTGTCTGGTCGACATGTGATCTCCAAACACACAACATTGTGTTTAACTCTGAACTGTCATTTGGGAAATTAGAGATGGCCAATAAATTCTGTCAACACAATGACACTTCATCCAATGGCTATTGAAAAAGACTCGATTTCTGCTGTCTATATTTGACATATGATTCCCACTTATCCAGGAACAGAACCTCAACTCCTCGTGCCATCCGGCATTTCTCACACTCCCACCTTTACCCTTCACCCTAACAGGAGCAAACTGACTCTGAACTCTTGACATCTCGTTTTTGTAGGCGTACCCCTTCCACTTACATGCCACTATGAGGTCCAATCGTATTTTGAAAGTTCGTGCCTAATATTATCAAATTTGGCTTTCCTCCAATTTCGAACTTTACCTTTTAGATTCAGTTCGTCCGTTTCCACCTCAATTTTTAAACTAATAGATTTATGATGACTTGCCACAAACAGTGCGCCCCCGCCTCCCCCCCACCCTGCCCCCACCAAAGGTAAGACACGTTTAGCTCCTTCTCTGTGATAGCGAGTAATGGACAAGCAGCTGAGCTTTGAAACGGGGGGTGGGCTCAGCAAAGTCTAAGTCTCTTGTGCTCAATCTAACAATACTTTGTCTCAGTCACATTTTCATTGAGTGTGTCATGGAATCGTCTGCACGAGGCCGAGATAGTTTCCTTTTGAACTCACTTCAGTAACAACATACCCCAATCCATGGTGTCCCTCTCATTCAATGACAGTTCAATTCTCCCACCCATAATTGCTGATGATCCACACCATCGCCCGGATTTTCCTGGATATCCCACGATCCCTGGCACTGGCGCTATCCTTAAAAGGACAAGGGAGGTTTCTTAGTTGGGAGCTATCCTGCACAGTTTGCCGTGAGCATTCCAGAGAAGCGGCAATTATACAACGTTTTGTCGACGGGGGCACCGAAATCTTGGTGGATGGGATAGTACAGAAGAGGACCATTCTTTTCCCAGAGTGGGCCACACTACCAGTCCCACCAAGCATGGTCTGAGCTTACCACCCAGCCCAGTGCAGTACCTGTAGTCTGAAGAAATGCCCAGCAATACAAGACAGGCATCAACGACCGTCACCATATTCTCTCTGCTCCCTCATGCTCACTGTATTTCTGTTATAGCACCTGTCCCGTGAATTAGGCTCATTCTCCACCACTCTCTCCACTGCATACAGCATCTTTCCTACCTCACTCTCTCTTTCTCTCCAATCCCCCAACAACCTTCTGCTATCCTTCCACATTAATAACACTGCATGGATTCAACACTGTGGACTGACTACGTACAGACACTACGCCAATTCATATGCCAACATAAACAGTACGGCCACCCACTCCCACCCTCAATCCCTCCTTTCCTATCTCCCATTCCATAAGAAAAAACATGGAATAGGAAGGAAAGTGCCAAGCCAAGTGTTGGAGTGCTCCATATCTGTGTCCTCACACACTGGTACAATTCAGACAGGAGTTGGATGCCTCGCGTGGAGATTAGGACATATCCAAGCCCTACAATTGGGTCAGAAGCAATGTTCATTGATGGACAATTCTCACTTTAAAACTATTGGCAGTTCCGTTTACCCACGGCATAATTCAGAAAGTGTGGCCCTGATGCCATCTACCTTTTGTGTCGAGTTGGTACAAATGGAATCCCCATTGTCTCAGTGGTCACGACGGTGTGCTCACGACACATTGTCACCAACACCTCCCAGGAAGGAAGAACGGTGGCACTCTCTTACGCATACTACTGTAAACAGCTCAGAAACTGAAAAGTATCTGTGGTATTTACTGCTCTCCCTATCTGTCCTGGCATCTCAATAATCTGTGCTCATATACACACAGCACCCTCTGCTCTTGGACCCCGTCGAGAAAGATACAGATTGTTTTATGCTGTCTTTCAAAGTCATTCCTTCCAAAGTACACCACATTAAAAAGCTCTAATTTGATCCTCATCTGTCACATATCTGCAAGCTTGGAAATTTTACAACATCGTGCTCCATGCAAGACAACTGACATACTGGCAAACTCAAACACCTAAGAGTAATGCTGAGAAACCACGACACAGAGAGTGAAATAGTGAGAAAATAACCAAAGATCAAAAGATATACTTACAGATTCCCTACGTCTGTATAAATGTCAAGGCATTATTGTGTATGCCTGTGTTTCTGTATCTGTATCAATGTGTATTAAAGTGGAGGTACATTTATATGTGTCTGGATTAGTGGTGCTGGAAGAGCACAGCAGTTCAGGCAGCATCCGAAGAGCAGTAAAATTGACGTTTCGGGTAAAAGCCCTTCATCAGGAATAAAGGCAGAGAGCCTGAAGCGTGGAGAGATAAGCTAGAGGAGGTTGGGGGTGGGGAGAATGTAGCACAGAGTACAATAGATGAGTGGGGGAGGGGATGTAGGTGATAGGTCGGGGGCGGAGGAGGGTGGAGTAGATAGGTGGACAAGAAGACAGACAGGTAGGACAAGTCAAACCAAGTCATGGTGACAATGCTGAGTTGTAAGTTTGGAACTGGGGTGAGGTGGGGGAAGGGGAAATGAGGAAACTGTTGAAGTCCACATTGATGCCCTGGAGTTGAAGTGTTCCGATGCAAAAGATGAGGCGTTCTTCCTCCAGGCGTCTGGTGGTGAGGGAGCGGCAATGAAGGAGGCCCAGGGCCTCCATGTCCTCGGCAGAGTGGGAGGGGGAGTTGAAACTTTGGGCAACGTGGCGGTCTGGTTGATTGGTGCGGGTGTCTTCGGGATGTTCCCTAAAGCGCTTTGCTAGGAGGCGTCCAGTCTCCCTAATGTAGAGGAGACCGCATCGGGAGCAATGGATACAATAAATGATATTAGTGGATGTACAAGTAAAACTTTGATGGATGTGAAAGGCTCCTTTAGGGTGAGGGAGGAGGTGTGGGCGCAGGTAACTCAGTTCCTGCAGTGGCAAGGGAAGGTGCCAGGGTGGGAGGGTGGGTTGTAAGTGGGCGTGGACCTGACCAGGTAGTCACAAAGGGAACGGTATTTGCGAAAGGCGTAAAGGGGTGGAGAGGGAAATATATGCCTGGTGGTGGGGTATGTTTGGAGGTGGCGGAAGCGACGGTGCATGATTTGGTTTATGCGAAGCTTGGTGGGGTGTAAGGTGAGCACCAGACGCGTTCTGTCCTTGTTGCGGTTGGAGGGGTGGGGTCTGAGGGCGGAGGTGCGGGATGTGGATCAGATGCGTTGGAGGGCATCTTTAACCACGTGGGAAGGGAAATTGTGGTCTCTAACGAAGGAAGCCATCTGGTGTGTTCTGTGGTGGAACTGGTCCTCCTCGGAGTCGATACGATGGAGGCGGAGGAATTGGGAATGCGGGATGGCATTTTTGCAAGAGGTACGTTGGGAAGAGGTGTAATCCAGGTAGCTGTGGGAGTCGGTGGGTTTGTAAAAAAATATCAGTGTCAAATCGGTCGTCATTAATGGAGATGGAGAGTTCCAGGAAGGGCTGGGAGGTATCTGAGATGTTCCAGGTAAATTTAAGATCAGGGTGGAATATGTTGGTGAAGTTGATGAATTGCTCAACCTCCTCGCGAGAGCACGAGGTGGCGCCAATGTAGACATCAATGTAGTGGAGGAAGAGGTGGGGAGTGGTGCCGGTGTAATTACGGAAGATCAACTGTTCTGCGTAGCCAACAAAGAGACAGACATAGCTGGGGCCCATAGGGGTGACCATGGCTACCCCTTTGGTCTGGAGGAAGTGGGAGGATTCAAAGGAGAAATTGTTAAGGGTGAGGACCAGTTCGGCCAAACGAATGAGAGTATCGGTGGAAGGGTACTGTTGGGGACGTCGGGAGAGAAAACAACGGAGGGCTGGGAGGCCCTGGTCATGGCGGATGGAGGTGCAGAGCGATTGGATATCCATGGTGAAGATGAGGCGTTGGGGGCCGGGGAAACGGAAGTCTTAGAGGAGATGGAGGGCGTGGGTGGTGTCTCGAACGTATGTGGGGAGTTCCTGGACTAGGGGAGATAGGACAGTGTCAAGGTAGGTAGAGATGAGTTCAGTGGGGCAGGAGCATGCTGAATGGGTCTGCCAGTGTGGTCAGGCTTGTGGATCTTGGGAAGGATGTAGAACTGGGCAGTGCGGGGTTCCCGGACTATGAGGTTGGAAGCTGTGGGTGGGAGATCTCCTGAGCTGATGAGGTTCTGTATGGTCTCGGAGATGATGGATGTTGATGGGGGTGGGGTCATTATCCAGGGGGCGGTAGGAAGAGGTGTCCTCGAGTTGGCGTTTGGCTTCAGTGGTGTACAGGTCAGTGTGCTAGACTACCACTGCGCCCCCTTATCTGCTAGCTTGATGGTGAGGTTGGGATTGGAGCAGAGGGAATGGAGGGCTGCGCGTTGTGAGGGTGCGAGGTTGGAGTGGGGGAGGGGGTAGACAGGTTGAGGCGGTTAATGTCCCGACGGCAGCTGGAAATGAAGAGGTCGAGGGCAGGTAATAGGCCAGCGCGGCGTGCCCAGTTGGATGCAATGTGTTGGAAGTGGGTGAAGGGGTCCTTGGAAGGTGGGCGGGAGTCCTGATTGTGAAAGTATTTGTGTGTTTGTCTCTGCGTGAGTCTGCATGTGGATGCAGGTCTGGCAGATTTGTGATGCTAAAAGAGATACAACGTTGCCCACAGCGACAGGGCCAGAGGGTGATAGGCCTCAATGATTCAGTCTGGGATGCAGACAGGGAGGATTGCACGTCACAGCACCATCCAACCTGACAGCGCATGTGCACACACACACACACACACACACACACACACACAAACACACATACGGAAGAATTGCAAATCGACTTGAGTCGGTCAGAATAGAAGTGTGCACTTCAGACTGAACCATTTTATCAGGGGATGAGATAATTTATTGCACATTCAGTAACTTGCGATGTTTTCTAATGCTTAAACATTGTACGAGAAAGAATCGAAAAGTCTGAAAAAAGACTCAATAGTGGTTGGAATATCGCAGGAACAACATCGCTTACGATCACCTAAACTGCTATGTGCTTCCAAATATACTATTTGGAAAACCAAACAACTGTGCAACGTTCGAGATTCACATCATTTGGTGTCTTCTCGAAGAAGAAAAACTGCCACTCATGCAATCCTGAGCGGCCTCCAGCAGAGGAAAGTGTCGTATGAATATATTTAAAAAACGGACAGACAGAGAGACAGGTGGGAGACTTTGATTCCAATTTTAATGGATTTGCTCGGAAAACAAGATTGCAGAGATGCAGACAGAAGTACACACAAGCAGAAACATTGACACGAATACACAGAACACATTCACAAAGAGATAAACACAAATATGGGCACATACACACAAACACACGAATCCCCTACCCCAACCACGCACCCACAAGCACACAGGGGTATATGTATGTGCATTTAGAAATATGTGTGTATGTGTGTGTGTATACATACATATACTTGTAAGTTCAATCGGCAGAGAATTGGTTTAATTCAGTCGGCTGAACTAAACCAATGAGCAGCGTGACGCCAGCAGTATGGGATCAATTCCCATTACCGGTTTGAGTTCCACATGAAGGAATTTCCTTCGCCACCGTTTCCCTCACCTGCGATCTGGTGGCCCTCAGGTTAACTCACCACCAGTCGTTTCTCGCTAATAAAAGTCCAGACCCTATGATCTGGTAAGACTAAGACTACACAATAATTAATAGGCAATCAATGGTCAGTCGGAGAAGGCAGGTGAATGACTTGGAAAAACATTTCAGTAATGATAAGTCGAACAGCTTCATTCTGCTCCAGTCTCTCATTGGCATACGAAATTATGGTGGGCAGAATTGTCTTTCTGCGAATTCCGTGGAGGCTAAATTTGGAAAGTATTTGAGTGAAGCGCATTAATGGGAGTGTGGTCAGGTTTGAGGAGCTGAATGCTCTATATCTGTTCCTAATAGTTGTGTTTCAAAACGGCAGTGATTTATTTGAAGGGAACAATCTTTGAGAATAAGGCATTCCCATTTCGGACTGGGATAGAGATATTGCTTTCTCATCGGGATTGTGCAATCTGTGGTGTTCTCATTTTCAATATGCTGTGAGGATTGGATGACTGAAAACAGTCAAGGTTGGGTTCCAGAGGCCTTTGAGGAAAAAGTAAACAGGCTCAAAAGGGATGTTCAGCCACTCTCATATCAACAATGAGCATTCTGAATTTTGCAGCAGGCTCGACGGACTGAAGGGATAACTGGTTCTCCTCACCCATATGCGCTTAGCATGGCTGTTGAAGCGGAAGATGAAGATCCCATTCATCCATTCTGCCCTCGATGGATTTACACAAGAATAGATTGAAATAATTCAGCCCTTTAAGTATATTACACAGTATCGGTTGGGTAGGGGGGGCGGAAAGCCAAAGTTTCTAGTCAGCTGCCCTGCAACAGGTGAGCCTGGTTAACTATAAGGGAAGAAATATTCACGATTAATGTTTATTTTCATGTGAACCGGTGAGGTAGTGGAGTGCCTCAGGAATCAGTGTGAGGCTATCGACTATTTATAATCTATACCAATGAATTGGATGAGGGGATTGATTGGATTGGAGTTCAATTAGTTCATTCACTAAGATAGTCATTTAATTGGACATGGAGACTCTGCAATGGGCAAAGAAAGACAGGGAGGTTAGTGATAAAATCTTCAGCAGTAATGGTATAATGATGATTCGTGCTGTGACGGACGTACAAAACAATAATGAAATGCTTACATGGAGAAAGAAATCGCAATATTCTGTGGTACTCAGGGATTTGCATGTTCCAGTACAAGAATAACTTAAACTTAGTCAGGAGATTTGGCAAATGATAAAGAAAATGCATGCATTGATGCAGTTCCCTACAAAGGCTATCAGGTATAATCATAGGGATGCTTTATTTCATTTGTACATGGCAATGCTTCGATTATAATCTGATGCATTGAATGTAGTTCTGAAACACTATACTGTTAGAAACATATGCAATTGATTTAGAAGATTTTCAAAGATGTTGCACTTTACTCGTTACTAAAATGAAGGTCTGATGGATATATAGAGTCATACAGCTTGTAAATAGACCGTTCGGTCCTGCTCATCTGCACCCACCAGATATTTCAATCTGATGTAATTCCATTTGCCGCATTAGGCACATAACCGTCTAAACTCTTCTTATTCATATACCCATCCAGATGCCTCATAAAGTTTGTTATTGTATCCAACTCTACCACTTCCTCTGACAGCTTGTTCCATACGCACACTACCCTCTGCATGAAAATCTTACCCCTATCAACTTGATTTCTGCCCTCGAGTTTACAGACTCTGAAAATAACCTTAGCTGTTTACCGTATCTAGATCCCTCGTGGCCTATACAAGTCCAGGGCATTTCAGGTATGAAAGTGGGAGATATTCGTATGGAACCATCTAACCTAATTAGATTGCATCAGAAGCATAGCCGGTGGATGAGAAAATGAAACTAAGCATTCAATTTTAAGAAAACCTACATTAATTTTATGGCAGGTACCATGAAGACATGGTTTTGTTGTAAATAAGTTCATGCAGGCACATGCAAATGTGTAATTTCATTTTAAACTATGAATCACTCATAAATTTAGAAAGACCGATGATGTAGTCATACAGTCAGTGGAACTTTCAACGAGACTCTACATGGTACCGGTTGATTTTCGCGTAACAGCAACATATGAGAGCTGAAAACCAATCAGACATCTTTTTCACTTATGTAGGATTCCTGTTGAGGATTCAATGGAATATTCCTAATGCCTGCAGCAAAGGAAATTCAGCTAAATCAAACTGTTCCAGGAAGACACGCCAATGCTAGCAGCTGGTGTGAACAGAATAACTTCAGAGGTAGATTAACAACTGAGACAATCGCAATTTTCTTTTTGTCATGATATTAACTCTTATTTGGACGAAGCTCTTCTGAACTAATATTTTGCAGGATTGTGCACATTTCTGTGTCTCAGAAAAATAAATATTGATGTACATATTGTTAATGTCCAAACTGTTTCTCATTTATCTTTCCATCGTAGCTCGAGTAACTTTGTTTTCGAACTTATCTTTTAAAAATTTAACAATCTGCATGACTTGCTATTAACATTGAACCTAACCCAGTCTGAGACCGATATCAATTGCCACAAGACACATTTGGTCACCTATCACCTTCTATGGAGAAGTGGGACTAGAAAAGGAAACTGTGACTCTCCAACTGCAGTAGGAAGAGGAATCAAGAGAAATTCTCAAAAGGCCGTTTGCTGGGAATTCTCTTCTTCACAAGTCTGTGATGCCTGTGTGTGCGCATTTATTCAAAGCTGCGCCTTAGTTATTTTTTTTTGGAAAAGTGACTCGACGATCATGAACCACAGATGGGAAAGTGAAGCCACAATCTGATCAGCCACAATCTTTGTGCCAGGTGGAGCATGGAGCAACTCCTGCTCCTCAGTTCTACGTCACCACATTTCAGTCAGCTCCTCAAAATCGCTAGACAGGAGCAGTTGAAGGCCACTTTCTCCTTGTAACTGATGCACAGAAAAAAAAGCGGAGAAAATTCAGCCCCTGCTCACAGTAAAGCATGGTTTGATATGAATTGGAAAACGTTCTTGGGGGAAGAGCAGGTGTTACAGTGAAACATTCCCCTCGTTTCGTTTCGCAGAATTTCCCCTATCTCCATTTATTTCGCCATGTTGTACACCAGGATTCACTATAAATACATGCCTGATGGCGCACCCAGTCATTACTCGTAAAATCGTTCGGTCTCTGACTGCAAAATACCTTCACAAATCTTCTGGGAAAATAAAAGCAGTGAAACCACTAAAACAGAATGAAAGAACATAAGAAGCAGGTGTAGGTCACTCAGCCCCTAAAGCCAAACTTTCCTTTCAATCAGATCATGGCTAATCTGCTCTCGGCCCCAACTCCTGAATTGTCTGACATGTAAAACATCTATCGATACCTGTCTTCCAAAATTCTCAGTGATCGATCTCCCGTAACTCTCTGGATAGGAGATGTCCCGACCGTCACTACCATCTGTAACAACGAAGCACTCACCACAAGCACACCGTGATCTATTGGCATGAATAAAATATATGCACACAAGGGAAGAGTATCAGGTTCTCATATCAAGCAAGATTTAACTGAGGTTGGTATCAAGTAACTCGAAGAAAATTGAACTTAATGGCAACCAGGAATAATCTCCTCACTGGTTGGAGTGATTCAGAACACTAAGGAAATGTTTGCGGTTCATGGACATCTGCCATCTCAGTGATGGGACATTTCTGCAGGCGATCCTCAGGGTAGATTACTCGACATAAACATCATCAGCTGTTTCATCAATATGTTACGCACATCATAAGATCAAAAGTGCGGATGGCCACTGAAGATTACACAATGTTCACAACAATGTGACCCTCTCATCTCCTGAAGTGGTGTATGTTCATGTGCGGCAAGAATCGGACAACATTCAGGCTTGTGCTGTTAAACTGTGGGTAAAATTCATGTAATAGTACTGCTAGACAGTGCATATTTCCCCAGAAAAAGTAAGGAGATCATTGAGCAGCTCAAGATTTATTTATAGGAATTCGATGAAGCTAATCAGCCCCTCAGCTATTAGATAAGAGGGATAGTCCATTCTCTCCCTCCTGCTGTTTAAACAGGAAGAGAAAGAAACTAGTCAAAATGTTGAGCTGTTAAGCAGGAATGAGCGGTCCCCAAATCATGTCCTTGAGCTTCTTCAATTGGATCAGGAGGGTTCAGTCCCTCAGGCCCCTCAATAGGAGGATGATATCAACGCCCCAACATGACAAACCAAGAAGCAGAGACTGGACGGACAGACTGCTCCACGTTGTTCCACCTGGCTCCAGTGTTAATGGTACACAATGCTATTTTATTGTGGTTTGTTGACGGTGAGGGCGGACAGTGGTTGTTTTGTGCCGACTCTCAAGAAGGCAACCTCCATCTCCAATAAGACAGGCTAGTGTTCTGTTTGGAGGTCAGAAGCTGGTGGAACTTGCTACCTCTTTCAAGAATAAGGCATTATGCCTGCTGACAGATTTATGAACAACATGATGTTCAGTGAATGGTCACAAACCAACTGCACATTGAGATAGTGGGAGTGTATTCAGAGCCTGGAGCTCTGTCTCACCAAATATGGGGGGCCCACAGAGATACATAAACTAGCAGGCCAGGTATCATCGCGAAAATGCAATATCTTATGCTATCAATGTCTTTCCCTCGACATCGTGAGTGTTAGTCCATAATCTTCAACATTTAATGCAATCTCCTCTTATTCTGTCAGAGTGCTACAAATTGAGCACTTATTTCATTTACGCTCTCCTCATAGTATCATCAACCCAGGGATTAGTCTGGTGAAAATCCTTTGCACTGTCTCTGTGACGTGGAGATGTTTGCCTATAAAGGAGCGAACCTCTGTCCAGAATACTGCAAATACTGCTTCAAGAACTCTATACAGCTGTACGAAGGTGCCTTTACTCCTACCACGATTCATTTTGTAATGTAGGAAAACAAACAATTCACTGTACTGAGTCATAGATGGCCTGCATGAATTCTGTTAGTGACTTATGACCAAGGGCATCAAGGTCCGTTTCGAGAAAAGCGCTTCCCTACTTCTCACCTTCTAAGAAATACAAAATGAAAAGGACTGTATACGATGCGCACATCATTTGTTGTTCAAATCATTTATTTGCGTTGTGAATAGTGGTGTTTCAACGACTCGTGCATGTGATACCAATGAGTAGTAGTCTTCAGAACAGAACAGGGACCTGCTCCCAGTACTCTGTCCATCATTCAATTCTCAATTCATTTAGTATATTCTCCCTTACGCTACACTGTTACTTTCTTCACTCACCTGTGCGCAACCATGTGAAAATATCTTCTCAGATGAAAATACACCACCGCCACTGCTTCTCATTCCTCGATGTCACAACCAACATCCTACATAAACTCCAGTATATTTATCAAAAATAATTTCCCTGTCATGAATCTCGGCTGACTCTGCTAAATCATATCATTATTCACCGAGGGTCTGGTTATCGTTAATTACAAAAAATGCGAATATTTTTCTCATACCCAACGTCAAGTTAGCTATCAGTTGGTTTTCTGTTTTTCCACTTTGCGTTCAGACAGATTACTTTACAGTCTGTAGGATGTTTTTCCATCATCTAAAGTGTTTTGATGAACTTTTTCCTCCTTCATAGAATTAAGGAATTGACAGTGCAGAAGGAGGCCATTGACCTGTCTTGTCTCTACGAAATCCCAAAAGTGTTATCCAGCGAGCTCAATTCTCCAACACTATCTCTGTAGCCCTCTAAATTCATCACTCATCTTGTCCAGCAGCTTACCAACCTTCACTACCATAAACTTTTCCAATACATAAACTTTCATAACTCTAGTTTTTGGAAGTTCCTCACTTTCGCCAGTCACCCGGTTCTCTAACATTTCCAAAAGACTCGAACAGACAGCCCGAACAACTATCAAACCAAAAATCTGGGCCGCTACGTAGATGACACCTTTGTTATCACAAAATGAAACAAGATGGAAGAGACAGGTAACATCATCAACAACACCCTCACAGGTATAAAGTTCACCAAAGAGGAAGAAACCGACAACAAAATCGCATTCCTGGACGTCACAGTCGAAACAATGGACAATGGAGAACTACAAACCTGTGTGTACAGAAACACAACAATAACTGAACAAATACTTAACTGCACCAGCAACCATCCCAAGACACACACACACGAAGCTGTATCAGAACACTATTCCAACGATCCACCACACACTGCAGGACAGACGACCTTCCGAAATCAGAGTATAACCACCGATACAACATATTCAAGAAGAACGGATACTCAAAAAATACAGTCCGCAGATTCCTCAGGAGCATACCACATCAAAGAAGTCTCAGAAATGACAGCCACGCTACTAAGACATCTAGGAATGCTAATAGCACACAAACCCACCAACACTCTGAAACAAAAGCTAACAATTTTAAAAGGCCCAGTACAACCCATGGACTAAACCAACGTCATCTACAAAATTCAATGCAAGGACTACCACAAACACTACATAGGAAAAACAGGAAGAAAGTTAGCCACCAGGATACACGAACACCAGCTCACCAGACAAAGACACGACCCTCTCTCCCTCGTAGCGCCACGCACGGATAAAACAAAGCACCATTTCGACTGGGACAACACATCTATCCTGGGACAGGCTAAGCAAAGACATGCCAGACATTTCATAGAGGCCTGACACTCCAACTACAACGCCAAAAACAAAAACGTAGATCTAGATACCATCTATCACCTCTCAGACAATGAATAGGAAATAACATTACCACAAACCCCAGTAACCCCATCCAGGACAAGCATATAAATAGAAAGCAGGAGATAACAGCTTCGCTTCACTTGGAGGTCGCCACTGATGATGTTACCGAGCCAGGTAATGAAACGTCTGGATACCAAGCTGCAGCTCAGTGAGTAAACCTCTACCCCATTTCCAAAAGATTTTCTGTTGCTTCCACTGTGGAGACACAAGCAACATTTTTAACTCGAACAGAGAAGGCCTCTGTCACGTAGCGACCACGTGAGAGGCTGACACGGTGTCATATTGGATAAATCACCCACACATGTCCAGAATGTTCTAGAATCAAAATATTTGTTTGGTATTGTCAGTACAGTCTTCTCTCTGGTACGAATCAACAGGTTATGCTGAATGAGGTTACAAAGCTCTGTGACCTCCACATTGTTGAAATAAACTGGCTTCACACTTTGGACCTGGATAAGACACAACTTTGGGAAATAACTAAAATGATAGTGGAGTGACTTGGCCCTCCCTGTGACGTCTCTGCAGATCCAGACAATTGGTGAATGCAGTGTCTTACACCTTGTCCATTGTGGGGATACAAGACCCTCAGATCTCCCTGAACAATCCGAGCAGCTGACAACACAAATCCAAGGTTACCAACCAGCGAACTTCCTCTGACTTTCCAATAACAGGAACAAGTCAAATCTTCACTTACATGGTGCACCCGATCAGTGTTAAAAATATCATCCTCTCATTAGTTTGCATTCCTGGCTAAGCACTGGCAGCCTGCAGTGGTTCAAGAAAGAAGCTCACCAACACCTTATCAAGGGCAACTGCGAAAGGGAAACATATACTGACTCAGAAATAACACTGATGAACCATAGTGAATAAAAGAAGATGACCACACTCAAGGAATAGAAACAGAGGAAACATAACTCACTTTAAAGAGGGACATATACTGACCTTGGATGATACACAGGAATATGGGAAAAAGTGAAAAATCAGTGATATTGAGCTCAAATTTTAATTCCATCCCAGATGATTATCAACAATTCCTTTCCTGATTCCTTTTTCTTTCTCTCTATTTCTTCATATATTAGATCACTTCACCAACACGCATTACACTATTTCCCAGCAACTTTTAGACCTGACCCGTGATCAGTGTACTCAAAATTCTGTTTATCTGTCAACAGAGGCTGCCAAATCTGTCCCGTTCCCCCAGCACTCTGGTTCTTTCTGTTTCAGATCACCAGTACCTTTCTTTGTTTGATTTACCCTTTATTTTGTTATTTTACGGGATTTCAGCATCGCTGAGAAGGGCAGCATTTGATGACCATCACTAATTTCCGTTGACAATGACCGTTCCACGAGGCAGTATAGAACCAAGCACATTGTTATGGGTATGAATCACTCTTAATCCAAACTCGGTAACAATGTTATATTTTATTACCAAAGGATATCAGTAAAACAGATAGGTTATTAGACAAAATGCTGCTGATTTGATGGTTACAGTGCGTGAAAATTGTTCTTTTTAATTTCGGTTCTTATTATTTGAATTTAAGTTCTGCTACCAGCTGTGGTAGAATTTGAAAGTGTCTTTCGTGTAGTGACCTCTGACCCTGAATTATCCATCCAGCGACTTTCCTACTCTGACATATTGTCCCCATTATGAAATAAATTTGGAGACAAGAACAAGTTTGTGATTGAAATATGTGTAACTGGATCAGTGACCAGCAGAAAACTGGAACTGTAAAGTCTGATCTTCGCCTTGGCTTAGATCATGGTTTATTCAGCAACCGCACTGATGCAGAGTTGGAGATTCGGGCTATTATGAAACAGGTAGTGGACAGGTATGGTGGTGGAAGATAATTCAAGGTATAATTCAGTTCAAGATAAAAACGGTGCTTGCTGTCTTCTTCTCAGATATTTGTGAGGAAAAGTTCTGAAATATACAGATAATGAATGGAGTTTATAATGAAACTAAATACAATAGTTTCTTTGTTTACCAGATATGCAAAGCAGAAAAAAAAGAATTTCAACATGGTTTCTGTAATTAATAAATGAGCACAATTAGAGGGACTTACCAGGAATACCAATAGTAGCGAGGACTGGATAATAACTTGTCTGAATAATCATGAGTACACATCGTATCTGTCTTGGTAAATCTGACTTAGTTCTGTGGAACCAGGAAAGACCTTCGGATAAACGCCTGTGCGTAATTGTAACATTCCAGTCCATTGATCTCAGATTCTGATCGATTGTTAGAATATTCCAGTCGAATGTTCTCAGATTCTGATCTCTCGCCCTGTCTCAGGAGCTGCTGAACTCTGTTGCTGACAAAGTTGATGCATCTCTTTCTACAATGGCATAACACATTGAATACAGAACAACAACCATCAAGAAATAACTCGTTCCGAGCTGGTGTAGAGATGATGGTCTCGGTAACTGCGACCTTTGTTGTAATTTTCACGTGGAATCCTAAACATAAACAGTGAGATATTCGGCCCATCGAACCTACACTGACCTCTGAAGAGCACTGCACCCAGAACCACCTGCTATCCTATCCATGTATCTCCTCAGGCTATCCTGCCACCTCCCCTATCCCTGTACTCCCATAGCCAACTCAAGTCACTGCAGATGAGAAATTTAACATGGTCAATTCTCTTAAAATTTACATGTTTGGACTGTGGGAGGAATCGGGAGCAGCTAAAGGAAGCACTTACAAACAAGGGAAGAATGTGAAAGTTCAATACAGACACGAGACTATAAGGGTACATTTTTACCAAGGCCCGTAATTCTATACGACAGCAGCGCTAACCCTTGAGCCACCGTGCCACCGTGCCACGCTCACAACTGCGTTCCTGTGACAAGGAATACTGGGGAACATGGAACTCTGAAATGCAAACAGAAAATGGTGACGAAATTCATCAGATGACTCAGGATCGAAGAGTGAAACAGAACTGGCATATTGTGTCTGATCTGACTCTTTTCTGAAAAACTCATATTGGTCTCAAAACGTAAATTCTGTTTCTCGCTGCTCAGATGCTGACAGATGTGCTAATGGTTTCAACTGTCTTTATTCTATTGGACTGGACATATATCTGACCTGAAAGGAGATGGTGAAGCTGCCATTTCAGTTGACTCTCAAGCATGTGGTAACAGAATTTGAACGTAAAATTAAAATAAATTGTGTTTGACAAATTTCTCAATATCGATAACGTCATGAACTCTCATAACTTGCCATGAAAATGTTGAAATCAGTGGCCATGATGTCGCACAATCAACCCCCTGAAGGTAATCGATTGAAGTGAAAACCCCGATCATTACCTCAATGTCATGTCGTTTCCTCATGTCACTGGGTTCGGATTCATCTAGCAAGTTCTCAAACATTATGAAACATAAAATAACTTGGCATATTTATACAGGACACATTACTCCATGAGTTTTGAACGTACTAGCATGGGAAGATTGTATTTGTCAAACCGAATCATTCTGCAGAAGGTGACAGAGAGCTGTCTGAACGATGCACATACGCACACAACTGTTTTTTTAGCGACATTTCGAGATGTGTTTAACAACTGATAGTGAATTAACAACAAATTAGTCCCAAGACAGAATGACATGTTACTTGGAAGATAACTTGCAGACGTTTTTTTTCACTATTCCCATGACTAGTGCAGAATATTCTCTAATGCGGATTTGTCATAATTTGGTCAGGGTCCTTGATGCCACCTTCCGTCAAGTCCTGCTTCAATGGAAAGGGAGTTTACTCTTATCTCACCTCAAATTACACTGGAAGATCCATTCAAAGAATAACCAGCAAAAGATGAGAAGACTGTTTTATTTAATAATGTCCTCAAAATGTTCAAAAGTAAATTGGGCACGGATTTTTAATTCTGCCCGAAGATTTCTGTCCTACTGGCAATAAGATTCTTTGGTTAAGCTTTGTGAAAGAGGGGCAGCAAGAAGCTCAGTATTGTCCAAAACCATTCAGTTCACGGTGCAGCAGTAGTTGGAAAAATATTATTGTCTGTAGCTGTTGGAAATTGATAATTCCAAACTCATCATTCATTGATGACCTGCAGTAGCATAGAAATCAGCAACTTTCAGCATCTATTTGAGAGCAAAAAGCGAAAGTGATGGTCAGGGTAAGTGGGAGTAATAGGAGAAGTGGAGTGACATACAGTGCAGGAGGTGTTAAGGGAGATGGTCAGTGGAAGTGTCTGTAGTAGTAAACCGCGCAATGCAAGGGAAGTATATGTTAAAGGAAAGAGTAGGAAGGCGAGGAGGTGGTGTGGCTGAAAAAGCATCAGTGGCAAAAAAAGCCTGTGTTTGGAAAAGTGAGATTGATGGACAATCAAATATCACGGTTCAGGAAATCTGGTATCTGGTTTCCTTTGAAAATTAAGAAAAGATTTCTCCTACTTTTAAAATTAACACTAGATTCTTGTTCATATTGTACAATCACTCTGCATTTTTGTATGTCTACCAAGTGCACACAACGTTTTTCTTTGTCCCCAATGCATTATTTCAACATGACGACATTTTTTAAAAAAATATTCAGAACGGTGGTTGTTTCTTCCATTAAATTGCTTCCAACTTAACCCAGGGATGAGAACGAGAAAATTGATTTTCTACACAGTGTTTAACTGTAGAATTTAATTCAACATTTATTCTCATCGCTCTAGCTCTTTCAAGCATACTTAACGAAAGAGTCTGTCCATCCTGCAGATGAAAAAAGATCTTCAGATCTGACGACTGCAGTGAATGACATAAAGAATAAGCTGCAGGTGCGCACAAAACGGAAATGTTACAATGCACAGTGCCAAAAGCTTGTCTAAAATTGGTGATGTACTAGCCTTATGCATAATACATCAAATTAGATTACTTTCAGTGTGGAAACAGGCCTTTCGTCCCAACAAGTACACAACGACCCTCCGAACAGCAACCCACCCAGACCCATTCCCCTACATTTTATCCCTTCATCTAACACTACGGGCAATTTAGCATGGCCAATTCACCTGACCTGTATATTTTTGGACTGTGGGAGGAAACCGGAGCAAACCCATGCAGACACAGGGACAATGTGCAAACTCCACACAGACAATAGTCTGAGATGGTGAATTGAACCCGGGTCTCTGGTGCTGTGAAGCAGCAGTGCTTACCACTGTGCCACAGCGGAGCAAAATATAAAGGCAGAATTCAGCTCCATGTCCAAAATACGATTTGTGGCTCCCTCATAAAAGACCTCAATGGCATCACGCTAAAAATTCACGAATGGAGAAAAATAATCAGGAGAATGGTATTCTGACTTCTTCCTGTGTAACAACTTGTATAGAACAGGAAGAAAATCAAGTTTTGTTTCTGATATGCATAAATGTTGATGGTTAGAATGTACGTGATTGAGGGGGTGTTGTAGGATGATAAACAATGCTGTTGTTGACACAATGCTTTGCCGGTCGTTTACAACGAGGAGGACCGTGTTAGGTTACTGGAGAGTACAAACAGATTGTTCAAATGGGCAGATCAATGACCCCCCCAAAAAAACTTAACGCTGGAATATGTGAATGCTGTACATTGGAAGAAAAACACAAGACAAGAGAGTATTCAACCATGAAGATAAGCTAGATTTGCTTTTCGAGCAGAGAAGATTGAAGAATGAACCTGACAGAGGTCGTGAGTGTTACGGACAGAGTGAACAGACAGTAGCTGTTCCCCTTAGTAAATGAGTTAAAAACCAGGGGACACACGATTAAAGTGAAAGACAAGGTATTGTGAAAGTATTTGTGCAATCTGCTTTCAATAAAGAGGATGGTATGTGTCCAGAATGCATTGCTTGGGAGGGTTGTTGAAGAAGTCAACGTTACAAATCTTATAAAGTACTGGTATCATGAGGGACATAAGGAGAGAGGATGTGTTGGGTACGCTAAATTATATTAAGGTGGACAAATCCCCAGGACTGGATTGGATCAATCCCAAGTTGCTGATGGAGGTGAGAGAGGAAATAGCAAGGGCTCTGTCAGAGATCTTTGTCGCCTAATTAAACACAGGTGAAATTCCGGAGGACTGGAGCATTATTAATATTGTTTCCCTGTTCAAAAAAGGATTCTCAGGATATTTCAGGAAACTCCAGACCCGTGTGCCTGATGTCAGTGGTTGAAAAGTTGGTGGTGAAGGTACGGAGGGATAGGTTCCATTTCTATTTGGTAGATAATGGTCTAAACAGTGATAGGCAACATGGTTATGTGCGTTGGCGTTCGTGCCTTACCAACTTATTAGAATTATTTGAAGAAGTGACCAAGTTCATAGATAAAGGTTGTGATGTCTATGTCATATACTTGGACTTTGGTAAGAAGTTTGATAAGTTTCCCATGGTAAACTAATGAAGAAAGTGAAGTCACATGGTGCTCACAGTCTTCAACCTAGGTGAATTTAGACCTAGTTGAGCAACAAGAGACAGAGACTAGTAGTTGAATGGAGTTTCTCGAAATGGAGAAAGGCGACCAATTGTGTTCCGCATGGATCACTGCTGGGACCATTGTTGTTTGTGATGTAAATAAAGGATCTGCAAGAGGACATTGATGGTCTGATTGGTAAGTTTGCAGACGACATGAAGATTGGTGGAGTAGCAGAAAACACAGGGGACTGTCGAAGAATACAGGAAAATATAGATAAACTGGAGATTTGAGCGGAGAAATGGCTGAAGGAGTTCAACTCCGGGCAGATGTGAGATGATGCATTTTGGGAGATCTAGTTCTAGAGAGAACTATACTGTAATTGGAAGAGCTTTGGGAAATGTCGATGAAAAGAGAGATCTGGGAGTTCAGGTCCATTGTAGCCTGAAAGTGGCTGCACAAGCAGATAGAGTGATCAAGAAGTCATATGGTATGCTTGCCTTCTTCGGACGTGGTGTTGAGTAATAAGAGCTGTCACGTTATGTTAAAATTGTACAATGCATTGGTTCGGCCGCATTTAGAAGACTGTGTACAGTTCTGGTCACCACATTACCAAAAGGATGTGGGCGACATGGAAAGGGTGCAGAGAAGGTTTACGTGGATGTTGCCTGGCATGGAAGGTGTAGCTATGAAGAAAGGTTGAGTCGGTTAGCTTATTTTCATTAGAAAAAAGGAGATTGAAGGGGGACCTGATTGAGGTTAACAAAATCATGAAGGGCAAAGACAGGATGGATAGAGACAAGCTTTTTCCTAGGATGAAGGATTCAATAACTAGAGGTCACGCTTTCAAGCTAAAAGGTAGAAAGTGTAAGGGGGTTTCACGTGGAAAGTACTTCACACACAGAATGGTGGGCGTTTGGAACGCGTTGCCAGCAGAAATGGCAGAGTCAAGCACGGCAGATTCGTTTAAGATGCGTCTGGACAAATGCTTGAGTAGGTGGGGAGCAGAGGGATACAGATGATGAGGAATTTACTGACAGGTTTGGACAGTATACTTGGATCGACTCAGGCTTGGAGGACCGAAGGGCCTGCCCCTGGGCTGTAAATTTTCTTTGTTCTTCTTTGTTCTTTGAGATGTGGATGTGTGACATTTTTGCCATCACAGAGATGTGGCTGAGGAAGAGCAGGACTCGTAACTCAGTATTCTATTGTACAGGAACCATAACCAGGACAGAAGAGGGGTAAAAGCGAAGGTGGTTTTGTTTATTAGTCATGAAGTTACTGATTTAAGGAGGGATGATATCTTGGAAGTATTTTCAAGCGAGGCTTTGTGGTTGGAGTTTAGGATTAAAACGATGACAGACAACTGCTGGGGATACATTATTACTCACCAGATGAATGAAAATACAGGATATAGATATAATACAGGATACAGATATAAACACAAATCATTGAGGTGTGTAAAACAGTAATATGATCTGAGATAGTTAAATTCCCAATATTTTTTGGGGCCGTGATAACTTTTTTTCAGAGAAGCCAGATGGTTTGAAATTTATTCCAGGGATTTTCTTATATTAAAATGTGGAAGCCGCAACAGGAGGTGGTGGAATACTGTGACCTCATTGTGGGGAGTGAAGTCAGTCAGTTATTGTAGACAGGAATTGGAGACTATTATAGGACCAGTAACTATGTCTCATACATTTTAAATTTTTCCAGGGAAAAATCAAAACAAAAGGTCTGAGAAATAAGATGTTTTTGGAATGCGGAGGCAGATTTCATCTTTTAAAAATGAAAGGAACTGGCGAAAGTGCAGTTTAGATTAGATTAAATTACTTACAGTGTGGAAACAGTTATATCTGTTTGACATTGCAGCAAAACAGCGTGAGATGGGGTCACATGATTTAAATGGAAATGATGTCAGCACCGGCCCAACATGTTACATCGAAGCTGAAAGTTTGGAAAACCAGCGTAGAGACCCTAGTATGTCGACAAATTTTCGAAACGGAATAAAAAATATAAATGAAAGCTAAAAGCCTCGTCTAATGTGAGCAGATCAGTGGAGGTACAAGAGGAATACAGACACTGTGGGGCTGAACTTAAGAAAGTGAGTAGAAAAGCAAAAAGGTGATGTGATAAAACATTCACGGGAAAAATTAGCAACAATCCAACGATATTGCATCGGTTTGTGAAGGGGAAGAGGATAACACGTGAAAGAATTGATTGTATTAAGGACCAAGGAGGCAGCATGTGCATGGAGCTTGTAAACATGATAAATACGCAATTCATATCGGTCTTCCCTTTGGAGAAGCAGTGACTGAATTCAGGGAGAATGACAGTGCGATCCTCGAACAGATTGATGCAAAAGTCGAGGAAGAATTGGAAGTTTATGCGCGATAAAGAGTGGGCAAATCCCCAGATCTGGATGAGCTGTATATTCGGCTGATGTGCGAGATGAGAGAAGAGATTACAGGTTCTTGAATTTCTTTTCTTTTCGTTTTGCCACTGGCCACTGAAGAGGTTTTATAGGACAGGATAACATCTAATGCGGGTTCAATTTTCAGAGTGTGAGAAATGGGCCAGTGGAATAATTGATTTCGAAGCTCCTTGGATGCTGCCTGAACTGCTGTACTCTTCCAGCACCACTAATCCAGAATCTGGTTTCCAGCATCTGCAGTCATTGTTTTTACCATCGGAATAAAGACTATCAATTTTGTCATCAGTGGTAGGAAATAATTGAGAAAATTCAGGTTGAATCCCAAAGAAAAGAAAGATTACCTGGGTTGGGATTAGACAATCATGGCTGACGAAGGTAGTCAGGAAAAGTATCACTGAAAAAGAGAGAACCTATAAAGTGGACGAGAGCACTGGGAAATCAGAGGATTGGGAAGTCTACAAAAGCAAACAGAGGATAACAAAGAGAGAAATAAGGAAGCAGAGGATCAAATATGAAGGTAAGCCAGCCAGTAATATTAGAAATTAAATTTTAAAATTCTTTCAATACATAAGAATCAAACGAGAGGGAAAAGTAGAGATTGACCTCTCCAAATTGATGCAGGAAGGCTAGTGATGGGAGATAAGGAAATAGCTGAAGAACGTTATAAATACTTTGTATCAGTCTTCGCAGTGGAAAACATGAGTAATGTCCCAACAATTAAGGAGAGTCAAGGGGCAGTGTTGAGTATGGTGGCCATTACAAAGGAGAAAGTAATTATAAGCTGAAGTGTTAAAACTGATAAATCTGCTGGCCTGGATGGGCTACGTCCTAGAGCTCTGAGAAATGTGGCTGAAGAAAAAGTGGAGGCGTTGTTTTTAATCTTTCAAAATTCACTGGATTCAGGGAAAGTCCCAGGTGGTTGGAAAATCGCTGTTGTAACTGTCTTGTTTAAGAAAGGATCAAGACAAAAGATGGAAAATTATAGTCCGATTAGACAAATTTCAGTTGGCGATAAAAATCCAGAATCCATCCAAAAGGATGAGATTTCTAAATTCTTGGAAGTACAGGGACGAATTAGAAGAAGTAAGCATGGGTTTAGTCAGAGGAGGTCGTGCCTGACAAACCTGTTAGAAGACATTTAAAGAAATAACAAGTAAGTTAGACCAGAGAAACCCAGTGGATGTTATCTACTTAGACTTCCAAAAGGGCGATGGAAAGATGTCTGAGTGGAGGCTGCTGTATAAGTTGAGGGCCCATGGTGTTCGACGTCAGCAACTGGCATGTACTGAGGATTGGCTGTCTGACAGAAGGCAGATATTTGGGATAAAATGTTCTTTTTCAGCATGGCAGCTGGTGGCAAGTGGCGTCCCGCAGGGTTCAGTGTTGTCTCCCTAGCTGTTCACTTTATACATCAATGATCTGAATGAAGAGACTGTGGCATTCTGGCGAAGTTCGCCGATGATATGAAGTTAGGTGAACAGGCAGGTAGGTCTGAGGACGTGCGGAGGCTACAGAAAGATTTAGACAGTTCAGGAGAATTATGCAAGAAATGGCTGATGAAATTCAACGTGAGCAAATGTGAGGTCATGCACCTTGGTAAAAAGACCACAGGCATGGATTATTTTATAGACGGTGAGAAAATGCATAAAGCCAAACTACAAAGGTATATAATAATACTCGTATGGGATTCTCTAAAGAATGATTTGCAGGCTGACTCCGTGGTTAAGAAAGCAAATGTAATGTTGTCATTTTTTTCGGGAGGGTTGTAATGTAAAAGCAGTGAAATGGGACTGATACTTTATAAAGCTCCGGTTAGGCAACATTTAGAATATTGTGTCCAGTTTTGGACGCCCTCAGGAAGGACATAATGTCACTGGAGCGTATCTAGCCGAGATTCACACGAATGGTTCCTGGAATGTTAGGCCTTACACATGATGAACGGCTGAAGATCCTGGAATTATATTCATTAGAGGGGAAATCTAGTAGAAGCTTATAAGATAATGTATGGCTGAGAAAGGGTGGACGCTGGAATTTTTTTCTGTCAGGTGAGGATACTTGTACTCGTAGGAACAGCCTTAAAATTGGAGGGCGTCAATTTCAAACGGAAATGAGGAGACATTACTTCAATCAGAGAATGGCGGCCCTGGAGAATTCATGGCAACAGAGCGCAGTGGAGGCTGAGACATTAAATGTCTTCAAGGCAGAGATTAATATAATGTTTAATCTCACAAGGAATTAAGGGATACAGAGTTTGAAATGTCCATCTGCAATGATTGAAGGGCGGAGTGGACTCGATTGGCTGAATGGCCTTATTTCCACTCCTGTTACTAATGGACTTATAGAATCATTAAATATGATCAAGGCTGAGAGAGACGGATTCTTTAAACAACGGTTATGGAGAAAATTGCAGGGAAGTAGAAAAGGGGAATATCAGAATAAATGTAATGTTATTGAAAGGAAGGTCAGACTCAGTGAGGGCCAGGAATGCTATTGCGCCTCTGTCTGATGATATTCCCTTTCCAATGATATTCCCTTTCCTGTGTTCACTGGAACATCAACCTCTCTCCCTCTGGAGTGAGGCACAGTTTGGAATGCAATCAACGTATTCATGGAATTCATAAATGCAATATTCATAGCCAGAAAGGACCAGCAGAGGACTGTGATGATGCAGATTGGTATGGAAGACCTCAGGCAGATACCCTCCAAGGCCAACCAATGACCTGCAGTGTGCAGTAGAACATCCTGGGTCTGTTGGTGAGGAGTGCTGAAGATGAAAACTCTACATCACTGTCGTATCTCCGTCCTTCACAAACGAAATCTAAACGGACGGGTGGAGGGTGGAGGGATGGAGTGATATGCTTTCGCTTAATTTGTTGTGAACAGCGTCAGAAGTAAGGGTTTGGTTCGAGAGATTTTGGATAGCGACTGTTCAGCCAAAAGTACAGGTTAGCTCAGGTAAAGTCCTTTAAAATTCCGTCTTACAAGAGTGAGACGGCAGTTAGAGCAGTTGCATGTTTCTTCTGCTGGATGCAGGAGCTCAGGGAAACTGCTACTATCCCTGATGACTACATGCGTTTGAGGTTCACCCGTCTGCAGCTCCTGGGAGAATGTTTTAGGGAGCTGGAGCTGGATGCATTCAGGACCATTCGAGATGCTGAGCACTTCATAGATAAGAGATTTAGTGAGGTGATCACACCCATGTCCCTCCTTATGTAATGACTGTGGTATCCCAGTCCCACATACCAATTCATGCCCTGCATTCATCAGCCTTTCCTGTCAGCCCTCTTGCATTGAAATAGATGCAAGGTCCTTGCTACTTGTCGTGTTCCAGGCAGAGAGGAGCTGGGTTACAACCCTGAAAGGCAAAGGGAGAAGGCAGAGTGAAGGAATCCCTTGTGGCCATTCCCATCATAGACAAGTTAATTTGTTTCAGATAATGTTAGGCGGATGACCATTCAGGAGAAAGCAGCGGTAGCAAGGTCGGTTTGCACTTCAACTGGCTCTGGGGCACATCAGGAAAGTGGAAAAGTAAGGGGGTTTGCTTAGAGATAGGAGACTCAACAGTGAGGGGGCAGACAGGAAACGTGGTGGCCGCAAATGGGAATCCAGCATGGTGTGTTGCCTCCCACGTGCCAGGGTACATGATATCTACAAGTGGCTGCAGAACGTCCTCGGGGGGTGTGGGTGTGGGTGGGGGGCGTGAGCAGCCAGACGCCATTGTACATTTGGTATAAATGACATAGATAGAAATATCAATGAGGTCCTGTGGAGTTTCTGCAGAGAGCGAGGGGAATCGTTAAAAACCAGGACCATGACAGTGATAGTACAAGATTATTTCCAGTGTCACGTGCTAGTGAGGGCATGAACAGGAGGATATGGCAGATAAATGCGTAACTAAAGAATTAGTGCATTGTGCAGGGATTCAGATTTTTAGATCACTGGGATCTCTTCTGCTGCAGGGGTGACCTATTCAAGACGAACGGTTTGTCCCTGGATTGGAGGGGGGCTAGGTATATGGAGCGGTCAGAGGATTTATGAGTATTGCTAGTTCAGAATAAACTTTTAGGCCGAACGCGTGCGGTTTTTGTGGCGCTGTCAGATGAGCGGTCAAGGCATTACGAAGACGTCAATCAGGGTTTTTTTTAACTGTTCTGAACTGGTACAAAAGCATATAGACTGCGATTGAGGAACATAAAGTAGGAACATAAAGTCAGACTTATGTTGAGTTAGAAGGAATTAAACATAGTCAATTTGATGGATGGGTGCGTGCTTTAAAAATACATCAGAACCTTCGAGGCTGTCCGAACGATTATACGTTGGAGGGGTTTACAATCCCACTTGCAGAGATAGAAATAATTTCAGTGGAGGAACAGAAAATTCAGGAAATGAAAACGACAGCAGAATTAGCAGATAATATATCGTAATGCACGAGGCAAGTTCCTGGCCTGCATTTCGTCGTGTGATAGAAAGACGTTGGGAGAAAAGGAGCTCCCTCACTGCGAACAAAGTGTAGAAAACACTGGAAGGAAATTATCACAGGATTTAAAAAAAAGGCTAAGACGTTGGAATGGTCTCAGGTTTTTCCACTGTGGTAACGTCAGACACGTAAAGTCACAGTGTGGGTCGTTAAAGAAAGGCGCCGTGAGAAAAGATGTGGAAAAAATAATGTAAGACAGTGGCATTAGTGAAGGTAGTGAAGGAGACCCCAAGAAGAGACGAGGAACTGCAGGAAAGTGCACAGCCTCACTCTAGTAGGTAACATTCTCAGTGGGCCTCCGGGCGAAGTACTGTTGATAATTCTTCCTTTATATTTATATGTTTTTCTATTTATTCTATTTGTAAATAGATAGCAGGAATTGTCAATAATTCTCTGCGTATGAAGTTAGTGCCTGATGTATACAAATATTTCCCCTCCGTGGGTAACGTTTACTCTAAAGAACAGGGGAAATGACAAGAAGTTATGATTTGGAGAGGCAAAGGATCTAACGCTGATAGTAAAGGATGAATGAATTTGCACTCTTTCTGATCTGTTGCATGAGTGTATGGTACTTTGTGTGATAGATGGACAGATATTTAGCTCTCCCAATGTAAGATTAGGTTGGAGTGCCAACTCTAGACTGTGCAAGTTACAGTACGAATCATTGACAGAGTGTCAGTTCCAGGAATTCAGTTTGTTTTTTTGGAATGATTTGGCAGAATCCAAGATGGGAGAATCAAACCCTGCTGTGGAGAAGCCCAAGGAAGAGTACAAAACTGAGGAGTTAAATAGAAATATCCTGGTATCTTCCCAGACAGTGTAGTAACTGGTCCCGCTATCATAAGTCACAGCCCGAAGCGAAACGTGAAGACAAAGATAAAGGACCTGAATGAGGCTTGCTCGCTGAACTGGAAGATCCATTCCCAGACGTTTCCTCACCCTACTCACCCTAATATTTTCAGTGGCATTCTGGGCGAAGCACTTTCGATAAATCCGCCTTTCTATTTATATGTTTTAAATTTATTCTATTTATAAATAGATAGCAGGAATTATCAACAGTGCTTCGCCCAGAGGCCCAAAGAAAATTTAACCTAATATGGTGACGAAACATTTGGAAATGAATGTTCCAGCTCAGTGAGCTAACCCACACCCAGAACCTCAACCTGAGCTACAAATCTTCTCAAAACTAGCTAAAAGATGAAGGGGTTGAGGATCAGTTAGCGAATATCCTGTTGACAGAACGGTACAGCAAAAACGAGAACAGGCAGAGGATCAGACAAAAGTTTGGAGTCCTGAAAGTCTAAGAATTTTGCAACAGCACGACGAGACGATCAAAATTATATTTTAGGATGCATACTTCAGAAAGTTGGCAGAGAATATTCTGGAGACTTATTATCTGAAAGATAAAATTCTACGGCAGTCATGGAAACAACAGCAGATCACTGTAAAATAGAAATGGGCCGAAGTGCACCAGATTATGTTACCAGTCGGATACAGACAGGAGGTTTTACTGATAACACATACACGACCTGTAGGAGATCACTTACGTGCATGAAAGATAATGGTTAAGTTACAAAAACATTCTTATTGCCCTGAAATGCATAAGGATGTGATTACCTTTGGCGTACGTGTCATACATGCCAAATGCTAGGTAAGCCACAGCCAAAGACCAGCACCTTTGTTGCCAATTCCCAGATTTGAACAACCTTTCACACGGGTGATTGTTGATTGTGTAGGTCCCCTCCAGAGAACTAGGTGAGAAAACGAACTGGAGAAACAGGTGTGAGTTGCGTCTCCGGACAATGAGGAATCAAATCCAGATGATGTGATTTTTGATTTGTCTCAAATTCGATTAAAAAACGAAGGAGTCCTTCAGGAGTGGGATAGGTTAGTCAAATATATGCCTCATGAGGATAAAACGCAGTTAAAAGATCTGTTACTGCATGAGAAGGACATATGTAAGAGTCAGACGGTTAAGACTAATGCTGCCATACATGAAGTAGACATCGGGAATACTGCTCTGATAAAACAAGATTACTATCGGCTTAATCCTTTCAAAGCTAGATAGACCCAGATGGAGGCAGAGGTCTGCGCGATGACGGTATCAGTGAACCAAGCCTGAAAGAATAGAGTTCGGCAAACAGCTTAGTTCTCAGACTGGAAAAGACTCAACGAATCTGCGTGGATTATCAAAAGGTCAACACTGTTATAAAATCAGACTCATATCCAATTTTTAGTTTGGAGGACAAACGAGCGTAGTTCTATTAAATTTTAAAATCGTTATTGAGAGGGAGAAAACTGGTCCACATGTTCAAAATTTAAATTCATGCAACGTGAAATTTGACGGAATTTTGTCGGTGTTGATTGAAGTGTTTGTTTGCAGGCAAAGGGCACTCGCGCAAGTGGGAGGCATTTAAAAGTGAGATAGCGGGAGTTCAAGGTCTATATGTTCCCATGAGGGCGAACGGAAATGTTGGGAAGAATTGGGAACCATGGGTGACACGAAAAATTGAGGCTTTGACCAGAATAACGAAGGCATGGCTCAAGTACACGCAGTTGAGATAAAGAGGAGATGTACAGGAGATACTGGAGTTTACTGAAGAAGGAAATCAGGAGGGCGATAAGGGGGCTCAAAGTAGTATTGAGTGAGAAGATTGTGTATTCCAAATAGGTACTTTAATTATATTAAAGAAAAAAAAGAATAACTAGAGAGAGTAGAAGGCTATAAATCACACAACAACAGGTTATAGTCCAACAGGTTCTATTGGAACCACACTCGTTTTCGGAGCGTCGCTCCTTCGTCACGTGATAGTTGAGGACTCAACACTAAGACACAGAATTTAAAGCAAAAATTTTCAGTACGATGTAACTGAAATTATACATTGAAAAATACGTTGATTTTCTGTTGAGTCTTTCATCTGTTTGAATACCATGATAGTTTCACTTCTTTCATGTGTAAATCACACAATCATTTCTGAGAAGTTGCATTCTCAAGTTAGCTGTAAAAATAGGTGAGAGCAAGACAATATGTTGACAGTATTAGCCCCCTGTTTTCTCTGTCTATGCCATGATGCTTAGATTGATTCTAATCTAAAAAGTGAGATAACAGAGGATAACATGAATTCATGCCGTTTTTGAGCAAAGTACAACGTACCTCTGCAAGTACAAATTCACCCCACGAAACATATGTGTGCATGTGGGTCTTCGTATGTATGTGTTTGTGTGTGTGTGTGTGTGTGTGTGTGTGTATGTGTCTGGGCTGGGGTTGTAAGTGTGATAGAAAGTGTATGTGTGTGTGTAGTGATTGTAGAGTGAATAAGTGGCCGAGAAGAGGCTGAGAGCTAAGTTTGATACCCATAGAGAGGGCCTCAACCCGGACACACACACAGACACTCGGACACACACACATTCTTTCTCTCTATCACACACACACACACACACACACGGACACACGTATACACAGACACGCACACATACACCCACACACACCCTTACAGACACGCACACTCCCACATTCACACAGCCATCCTGTCAGAGACGTAGACCACTCTACACTCACTACACACACGCATATACTCTCTCTCACAATCACAATCTCCAACCCTGCAGACACACACATACAAAGTCCCACATGCACACATAAATTTTGTGGGCTGAATTTGTACTTACAGAGTTACATTGCACTTTGCTCAAAAACTGCATGAATTCATGTAATCCTCTGTTATCTCACTTTTTAGTTTAGAATCAATCTAAACATCATGGCATAGACAGAGAACACAGGGGGCGAACACCTTCAACATACTGGTCTAGCTATCACACGTTGTAACAGCTAACCTGAGAATGCAAATTTAAAAAAAGGTTTTGTGATTTACACATGAAAGAAGTGAAACTATCATGACAATCAAACAGATGAAAGACTCAACAGACAATCAAGTTATTTTTCAATGTATAATTTCAGTTGCATCATACTGTAATTTTTGCTATACATTCTTTGTCCCAGGATTGAGTCCTCCACTATCACCTGATGAAGGAGCGACGCTCGAAAGCTGGTGTGCTTCTAATTAAACCTGTTGGACTATAACCTGGTGTTGTGTGATTTTTAACCTTGTACACCCCAGTCCAATAGAGAGAATAGGACCGCTCAAGGATCCAGGAGGACATGTATTTGCAGAACTGCTGGAGATGGGCGAAGTCCTCAATGCATATTTCTCCCCTGTTTACCATGCAGAAACACATGAAGACTTCGGACCTTTAGGATGTTCGTGGTACTATATTGGCGACAGTCTATATCACAGTAGAGGAGGTGTTGAAATGCATGAAGTTAGATAAATCTCCTGTCCTTGATCAGATAAATGCAAGATACACACTGCAAGTAGATAGACAAGAATTTGCAGGGGACTTGGCCGATATTTTTGCATCACTATTAATTACAGGTGAGGTCCGCGGTGAATGCAGGGTCACAAATTTTGTTCCCTTTTTTCGTGAAGGACTGTGAAAGAAGCAAAAACTGCCTGGGAAACGTAGACTGTTCAGCTTAACATCGGTGGTAGGTACGCTACTTGAGAAGATTATGAGGGATAAGAGATATATGCATTTGGCAAGACAGGATTTGATTAGGAATCGTTAGCATAGCTTTTCGCATGGGAGAACATGCCTGACGAATTTGTTCAAGTTATGTGATGAATTAAACAGGAAGGTTGACCAGGTAGAATTCAAAAAGTGTAGTGCTGGTAAAGCACAGCAGGTCAGATAGCATACGAGGATCAGGAGGATCGATGTTCAGACATTTCTGATGAAGTGTGGATACCTGAAATGACGATTCTCCTGCTCCTCAGATGCTTCTTGACGGACTGTGCTTTTCTAGTGCCACACGTTTCGAGTCTGACCTCCAGCACCTGCAGTCCTCACTTTCTCCGAGCAGACTTAGTCTATGCGGAATTCAGTTACACCAGAACAGGGTGAGGCCGTTCACCCCTGAAGTCTGATATGGAATCACATTCACAGGCATATCAGCGCCTCAAGCCTATAACACTGTACCCAGATTAGGCCATGCAGCACCACTACCCAGGGACACAGAAACAAGATCAGTCCATTCAGCTCCTAAAGTCTGTTAGACAAGAACAGAAAGAGTCCACAAATAGACTGGCATATGTGGTATACTGAAGTAACAGGAGACCCTTTCGCCCCTCAACCCTGCCTTCATTTTCAGTAACGTCAGGGCTGATCTGCTGTCGGCCTCGATTTCTCTTTCATCCCAGTTCATTGTCGCCATCAACTCTCTGACGCGTCAAAAACCATTGACACCCTTCCCCACCCCCCCCCCCCCCCCCACCCCCATCCCACAAAACATTTCAGTGACGTAGCTCCTGTAACTGTCTGGGATACGGAGACCCCATTAGTTACTAACCTCTGAGAGAAGGAAATATTCCCCACACATATACCTTGGCTTATTGACATGAACAAAGATATGAACACTGTTTAAGAATGACTGGCAATAACATCACAGCAGGATTTGACTGAGCAAGGTGTCAAGGAACCTGAACAAAAAATAAACTTAATGGGAATTAGGTGTAAACTGGTTGGATAATTCAGAACACAATGTGTTTGGTGGAAGTCACTCCTCTCAGTCCCTGGATATCGCTGTGGGCGATCCTCAGAGTAGCTTGTTTGGCACAATCATTTCAGTTGCTTCATCAATGTCTTTCCCTACATCATACAATCTGAGGTGAGATGGTTCAGTGACTATCACACAATGTTCAGAACAATTTATCACGACACAGGTGCGAATGTGTCAAAACCTGGACAACATTCAAACGTGTGCTGTTAACGTGTAGCGAACATGCATGTAACAGTCCCGTTAGACCCTGCACATTTCCACAGAAAATAAAGAGAAGCGCATGCAGCATCTCAAGCTGGTTTCACAGGAATGTGAGAAAGCCCTACAGCCCCTCGAAACTATTGGATAAGAAGAGGCACAACCCATTCACTATCTCCTGCCTAGACTTTTTTTTAACTGCAAATGTTAAATCCAAAGGGAACAGGCAGGAGACTGGAAGAACACAACAAGCCAGACAGCAGCAGGAGGTGAAGAAGTCAACGCCATTCTTCAAGACTGGGGGGCGGGAGTAAGGGAGCTACAGATAAAGAGGCGGGTGAGGGAGGAGGTGGCAGTGTGGTGAGGTCTGGATGGCTGAAGACAGGTAGACTGTACCATCAGGGTTGTTGACGGGAGGACTGAATCCGGTTGGTGGCTGGAAAAAGGTTTGATCAGAGGAATGGAAGTAATGGAACGGGCTGGGAAAGTAGTTGGGGGACTGGAAGGGAGACTATTTGAAGTTGGAGAACTCACTGTTGATTCCTCCAGGCTGTAGGCTTCCCAGGAGGAAGATGTGGTGTTGTTCCTCCAAGTTGCGGTTTGGTTCGTTGTGGCAATGGAGGAGGCCAAGGAAGGCAGTCTTGGAAAGGGATTGGGAGGGAGAATTAAAATAGGCAGCGACTGGGAGTCAGGTCAGCGCTGATGGGCCCAGCTGAGATGTGCAGCAATACATTCCCTTAGTTTTCGTTTGGTCTCCCCGATATCGAGAAGACCACATCCTGAGCACCAGATACAGTAAATTAGGTTGGATCCTACGACCTGGTACATATTCCACAAGGGCCGTTCGCTTCGCTAATATTGGTGCCACACTTCCCACCTATTCCTCCAGTTCCCCCCACCCGAAACTTCCCCTGCAACTGGAATAGATGCATCACCTGTCAGCACAACACTCCCCTCACCTCCCTGCAGAGCTCTCCGTGTCTATCCAGGTGAGACAGAGTTTCACCTGCCTCTCTTCTATCCTACTTTATTGCATCCTGCGCTCCTGATATGATCTTCTCACGACCCAGTTCAATCCCCCTTCCCAATCCCTTTCTCACATTACTATTCTTGGGCTCCTCTGTTGCCACAGTGAGTCAGACCACAAATTGGAGGAACAATACTTCATCATCCGCCTGGGCAGCCTATAGCTCAAAGGACACAACAATGAGTTCTGCAATTTGAAATGGCATTCCCAGCCATGCACCTACACCATTTCAAGTCCACCTCCTCCCTTCCATTCCGCCTAACGTACCTTTCATTTACCAACCGGATTCTCTCTCATCGACCAACCATATTGCATCTATCACTTGTGTCCACCTCTCCCTCGTTCAGCAACCTGCTGTTCATCCCACCACAAACATTTCCTTCTCTCTTTATCTGCAGATCCCCCAACTCTCACCCTCAGTCAGGAAGAATGGTTAGACCTAAAATGTTGACTTCTCCAACTCCTGATGCCGCCAAGCTACATGTTACTTCTACCCTCCTGTTTGTCTGTTAATACACAGGAAGATAAGGAGACTACTCAGCACATCACGCTGGTAGGCAGGAACCACGAGTCAGCCAATAAAGTATATCGTTTTGGATACTGCTGGTGGGGACAGCCTACCAGGAAAAGCCATAGTTGTCAGGTCTCTGGCACTGAGCATGGCACTGTGATCAGAAGGGAAGGGTGGCGTGCAAGAGGAAAACGCTACAGGTATGGGACTCAATGGTTAGACGGATTGACAGTAGAATTTATGGTCAGGAACGGGACTCCCGGAAGGTATGTTGCCTTCCTGGTACCAGGGTCAGGAATGTCGCCGATCGAGTTTACAAGATTCTGAAGGGGGAGGGTGAGCAGCCAGAAATCGTGGTACATTTTGGCACCAATGATATAGCCAGGAAAGGGACGGAGGATCTTAAAAGTGACTACAGAGAGTTAGTTGGAAGCTGAAGAGCAGGACGAGTAGAGTAGGGAGCTCAGGTTTGCTACTGGTGCCACGAGATAGTGAGATGAGGAATAATTAGCGAATGCAGCTTAACACATGGCTGCACGGCTGGTGCAGGAGCGAGGACTACAGATACGGAGACCATTGGAATAACTTCTGGGGAAGGTGGAACCTGTACATGAAGGAAGGGTTACATCTGAACTGGATGGATACAAATGTCCTGGGTGGGAGATTTGCTCGTGCGATTCGGGAGGGTTTAAATTAGATTGGCAGGGGCGTGGGAATCGGAGCCACATGTCTGAGAGGGTGTCAGTTGCAGACAGGACAGCGACAGGATTTATTGAATCTATCGGAAGGTATCTTACGCGATGAAACAAAGGGATCGGTTAAAGTGTGTCTGCTTCATTGTCTGGCATGAGAGTGACGGACTTAGAGCATGGATCTGGACTTGGGGCTACAATGCTGTGGCCATAACGGAGACGTGGGTTTCACAGGGGCCGGGATGTTTGCTTGATGTTTCAGGGTTTAGAACGTTTAAAAAGCCACCGCATTGGAGTTTTCTCGAGACCGCCTGATAGCAGGAGAGAGACTGAAGATCTCATAGGTGGGCAGATTCTGAAAAACTGCAAAAGTAGCAGGATTGTTGTTATGGGTGATTTCAACGTTCCCAATATCAAGTGGAACCTCCTCAGTGCAGATGGATAGTATGGAGCCTTTTTGTCAGGTGAGTTCAGGAGGCCTTCCTTACTCAGTGTGTAGACAGTCCGACGAGGGGAGAGAACAATTTGAATTTGGTGCTCAGCAACGAGCCAGGACAGGTTTCAGATCTCGCGGTGGGAGAGCACTTTGGTGAAAGTGATCACAACTGCCTTACATTTAGCATAGTCTGGGAGAGTTAAAGGTGCAATTTCCGAGGAAATGTATTTAATTGGGGAAAAGGAAGGAGTTGGGAAATACAGACTGGGAGCAATTTTTCCACAGAAAGGACACAGCAGACATGTGGATACTATTTAAGGAGCCGTTTTTGCGAGTGATGCACAAATCTGTTCCTCTGAGAAAGGTAAGAAATGGTAAGATTAAGGAACCTTGGATGAAGAGAACAGAGATGCTTCTCGTCAAAATGAAGAAGGCACCTTACGTACGGTGGAGGAAGTAAGGATCTAGCACAAGTTTAGAGATTACAGGCTTGCTTGAAAGGAGCTCAAAATGGACTGAGGAGAACCAGGAGGGGGCACGAAGAAGGCTTGGCAAGAAGTATTAGGGAGGATCCAACAGCGTTTCACTCTTACGTGAGGAATAACAGAATGTTCAGGGAGAATGTAGGGCCGATCTTATGCGTGGAAACTTATGCGTGAAGTCTGAGCAGACAGGGGAAGCCCGAAAAGAGTGTTTTTTTGCTTCGGTTTTCACCAGTGAAGGATAACTTGTTGCAAATGAAAACTTAGAGGAGCTGGGAAACAATCTTGACCAGATCAAGGTTGATGAGAATGATGTGCTAGAAATATTTGACAACATTAAGATTGATAACACGCCAGGGCCAGACCAGATTTATCCAAGGCTGCTCTGCGAAGCGAGAAAGGCAGTTGCTAAGCTCCTGGCAAGGATTTGTGCCTCCTCACTCTCCATGGGAGTCGTATCGGACGATGGGAAGGAGGCAAATGTTGTTCCACTTTGCAAGAAGGGAAATAGGGAAATCCTTGACAATTACAGACCGGTCAGTCTCACATTTGTGGTCAACGAAGCTGCGCAAATAATTCTGAGGGATAGGATTTATGACTATTTGGAAAAGCGTAGTGAGATTAAAGGCAGTCGGCATGGCTTTGTGAGAGGCAAGTCATGCCACACAAATGTTATTATGTTCTTAGAGGAAGTGACAAGACAGGTCGACGTAGGTCGAGCAGTGGATGCACTGTATATGCATTTCAGCAAGGCCTTTGACACGGTTTCCCATGGTAGGCTCATTCAAAAAAGTCACCAAGTATGGGATACAGGAAGATTTCGCTATTTGGATTCAGAATTGGCTGGCAGAAAGAAGGAAGAGAATGGTTGTAGTTGGAAAGTATTCAGCCTGGAGGTCAGTGTTGAGTAGGGTCCCGCAGGGCTCTGTTCTTGTGCCACATCTCTTTGTAGTTTTTATAAATGACTTGGATGAAAACGTTGAGGTGTTGATTTGTAAATTTGCAGATAACATAAAGGTTGGAGGTGTCGCCGATAGTATAGAAGGATACTGCAGGCTGCAGCGCGACACAGACAGGATGCAGAGCTGGGCTGAGAAATGCAGGTGGAGTTCAACTTGGATAAATGCGAAGTGATACATTTTGGAAGGTCTAGCTCGAATGCTGAATATAGGATTAAAGACAGAATTCTTGGCAGTGTGGAGGAACAGAGGGATCTGTGTGTGCAAGTACATAGATCCCTCAAAGTTGCCACCCAAGTGGGTGGGATTGTTAAGAAAGCATATGGTGTTTTGGCTTTCATTAACATGGGTATCGAGTTTAAGAGCCACGAGGTTTTGCTGCAGCTCTACAAGTCCCTAGTGAGACCACACTTGGAATATTGTGTCCAGTTCTTGTCGCTATACTCTAGGAAAGATACAGAGGCTTTGGAGAGGGTGCAAAAAAGGTTTATCAGGATGCTGCCTGGAGTTGAGGGCTTGCCTTATGAAGAAAGTTGAAGAAGCTCAGAATTTTCACTCTGGAGAGACGGACAAAGAGAGGAGACCTAATTGAGGTGTACAAAATAATGAGAACAATAGATAGAGTCAATAGCCAAAGACTTTTCCGTAGGGCAGGAATGACAGATACGAGAAGTCATAATTTGATGATATTTGGAGGAAAATGTAAAGGAGACATCAGATGTAAGTTCTTTATGCAGAGAGTTGTAAATGCATGCAATGCGTTGCCAGCTAAGGTGGTGGAAGCGAAGTCATTGGGGACATTTAAGCTCACATGAATAGCAGTGAGTTGAGGGCTGCGTAGGTTAAGTTACTATATCTTACATTAGTATTAAGTCTCGGCACAACATGGTGTGCCTAAGGGTCTGTTCTGTGCTGTACCTTTCTATGTTCTACGTTCTAAAGTGATCATCACTTTCTTATTTCCCTGTTCCATCCAAATGACTTCACTGGACGTACTGTCATTAATATCTCCCTATGCATAACCATAATGCTATCCCTAATAAAAACGCCACGCAGCTTCGTCTCTGATTCCACCTTTCTATCCTTCCTCTTACATCTATACCCTGGAACATTACGCTGCCAGTCCTATCCATCCCTGAGCCACGTTTCTGTTATGCCCACGATATCGCAGTCCCATAATTAAAACCATACCTTGAGCTCATCTGCCTTCCTTGTCAGGCCTCTTGCATTGAAATAAATGCAGTGTAACTTGTCAGTCGTACCTCATTCTGTGACTTACCCTTGCCTACCTCGACTGTTTGATTTCTGAACATTATCAGCCTCAGACATCTCGCTTTTTCTCAATATGTTTTTGGATTTAACCCCACTCCCTCACTGGTTTAATGCCTCCAGATTAGCATCACAAATCTTCCATTCCAATTCAGATACAATCCGTCCTTCTTTTGCAGGCCAATTCTACCACTGCATAGATTCCAATGATCCAAAAGCGGAAAACCTTCTCCCTTGGACAAGATCCTTCGCCACACGTTCATCTTCGCTATCCTAATATTCCTATTCTCACTAGTTGTGTGGCACTGGGAACAATCCAGATATTATTACTCACTTGGAAATACTTTTTATCTTCCAGGCTAATTTGCTTGATCTTCTCATCAGGACTTCATCCTTTTTTCCTTCCTGTGTCATTGGTATCAATGTACAATGATCTCCTATGGGCTATTCTTCCCTTTTCAGAATATCTGCACCCTCTATGAGACATACTTGACTCTGGTTCTAAGGCACCACCCCATTCTGATGTTTCACTCTCAGCTACATAAACGGCAGTCAATGCTCCTGACTAGACAGTCCCCTATCACCATCGATTACCTGGAACCTTATATACCTCTAATTAAACTAGGGTCAGTCTCAGTACCAGTAACTTGGCTGTCAGTGCTACATTCTCCTGAGAGTCTGTGACCCCGACGTTTTCTGAAACAGTATACAAGTTTGAGAGGAGATAGCCATAGGACAATCCTGCACTAACTGCCCTCTACTCCTACCCTTCAGAGAGTTGACCCATCTAACTGACTGGATGTGAACTTTTCCTACCTTTCTGAAATTACCACCTATCAAACCCCCGATTCCTGTAAATTCTTCATAACATTTATCGACCGCTCCCTCTGATCCATGAAATCCTATTTGATTTGCCCGCTCACTTCCTGCAGACAATCATCAGATCATTACAATTCTCCATAATCTCCCATGTCCGACAGAAAGGACACATCACTATATGAATGGCCATCCCTGCACCCTAACATTCCACTGACCCAGAAAAAGGCAGTCTTGCTGCTTCACAAAATGTTAGTGTAGAATATATTAGAACTAATATTTTATATTTTAGAGATTTAATCAAAATATCATAAGATGTGTATTTAAAGAAATAAACCCTCACCGCACTGAATGTTATAACTTTACTAAAATAAAACAGACGAAGGTTTATCTTTTAAGAGACTGAAACCCACTGAGCTGTAAGTCACAGAGGTGAACAGCACGTAATGGAACCTTCTGTCACATTTGTCCATGCCGAGCAGATATCCTCACCTAATCTAGTCCCTTTTGCCAGCACCTGGGCCATATCCTTCTAAACTGTTTCAAGTAAGTATCCAGGTGCCTTCAAAATGCATTAATTGTACGAGCCTCCACCACTTCCTCTGGCAACTCATTCCATATACCCACCACCCTCTGCGTGAGAAAGTTGTTCCTTAGTTCCCTTTTATATCTTTCCCCTCTCACCCAAACCTACACCCTTTATTTCTGGACTCCCCTACTCCAGGATAAATAACTTTTCTGATAATGCTATGCAAGCCCCTCATGATTTTATATGTACGACGTCACCCCTCAGCCTCTGATGCTCCAAGGAAAAACGTCCCAGCCTATTCGGCCTCTTCCTACAGCTAAAACCCTCTAACCATGGCAACATCCTTGTAATTCTTTTTTGAACCCTTTCAAGTTTCACAACATCCTTCCGATAGACCAAGAACAGAATTGCACACAATTTTCCAAACGTATCCTATCCATTGTAACGTACAAATGCAACATGACCTTCCAACGACTATACTCAATCCTCTGACCAATAAAGGGAAGTGGACCAAATAGCTTCTTCGCTATCTCATCTACCTGCAACTCCACTTTAAAAGAAATATGACCCTGCACTGCAAGGTTTATTTGTTCAGCAACAACCCCTAGGAACTTTCCATTAAATATAAATATAAGATAATCAATGGCTGGGATGGGGTGGACAGAGCATTTTTTTCCAAATATGGTGACGGCGAGCACGAGGGGGCATATCTTTAAGCCGAAGGATGATAGATATAGGACAGTTGTCAGAGGTAGTTTCATCACGCAGAGAGAAATAAGGGCATGGAATTCTTTGCCTGCAACGGTAGCAGATTCGCCAACTTTAAGTACATTGAAGCCATCATTGGACAAGCATATAGACGTACATGGAATAGTTCAGGTTAGATGGGCTTCAGATTGGTATGACAGGTCTGCGCAACATCGAGGGCCGAAGGGCCTGTACTGCGCTGTGTTGTTCTATGTTGTATGTATCAGTCCAGCTAAGATTGCTTTTCCAAAATGCAGGACCTCTCATTTACCTAAATTGAACTTCATCTGCCTATGTTCAGCCCATTGCTCCATCCAATTAAGATCCCATTGTAATCCGAGGTAACCTTCTTCACTGTCCACTACACCTCCAATTTTGGTGTCCTCTTCACACTTACTAAGTATACCTCCTATGTTCACATCCAAATAATTTATAAGTACGATGAAAAGTAATGGACCCAGCACCGATCCTTGTGCATTTCACTGGTCTCAGATCTCCGATCTGAAAAGCAACCCTCCACCACCATTCTCTGTCTTCTAACTTTGAGATATGTATTCAAATTGCTAAATCTCCCTGTATTCAATGAGATCCACCCATGCTAACCGGTCTCCTATCTGGAACGTTGTCGATCGTCTTACTGAAGTCCATATAGATCATGTCCACAAATCGGCCGTCATCAATCCTCTTTGTTACTTCACCAAAAAACCTCCAGTTTGTGAGACATGATTTCCAAAACACAAAGCCATGCTGACTATCACTAATCAGTCCTTCCCTTTCAAAATACTGTAAATCCTCTCCCTCAGGATTCACTCCAACAACTTTCACTGCACCTACATCCGGCTCACTGTTTGATAGTTCCATGGCTTGTCCTTACTACCTTTCTTAACCATCTACCAGTCTTCCGGCATCTCACCTTTGGCTATCAATGAGGCAAATATCTCAGCCAGGGCCCCAGCAATCACATTCCCAGCTTCCCACAGAATTCAAGGGTACACCTGATCATGTTCTCGGAATTTACCAAACGTTATGCATTACAACACACCCAACATCTCCTCCTCTGTAAGTTGGATATTTTCAAATTGTCACCATCTATTTCCCCAAATCCATATCTTCCATCTCCTTCTCCACAGTAAACACTGATGCCAAATATTCGGTTAGTATCTCCCCCATCTCCTGTGGCTCCACATATAGGCTTCCTCGTTGCTGTTTGAGGGATCTAGTTCTGTCTCTCGTTACCGTTTTGTTCTTAAGGCATTTATATAAAAGAAATTCCTTTTGATTATCCTTACCTATTTCACAAAGCTATCTCGTGTCCCCTTCTTGCCGTCTTGATTTCCCTCTTTAGTCTCTTCTACTGTCTTTGGAATCTCAGGATCTTTTGGATTTTTGGATTTGAATAAATGCAAACTTTTGCTTCCTGATAAAGCAAACGATGGCAGTCGAGCCTTGATTAGTGATAGAGAACAAAGACACCAGGTGGTGCAGGTCTTTTAAGATTGCGTCACATGTACACAGGGTGGTTACAAAGGTGTTGAAACACATACCTCAATTTTTGAGATGTTTGAGTATAGGAAATTGTTTTGCTGCGTTTATACAGAATGTTGGTGAGGCTTCTTCTGAAATTCTGTGTCCAATTCTGGTTGCGCTGTTATCGGGAGGATATTATTAAATTGGACCTGGTTCAGAAGAGATTTACAACGATTTTGATGGGAATGGATGATTTGAATTATAAGCAGAGGCTGGATAGATTTGAACTACTTTCACTGGAGTGAAGGAGTCTGAGGGGTGATCGTATTAGAGGTCTATAAAATCAAGACGGGGACGGATAACGTCAATAGCCGATTTCCTTTCCATGGATTGGTTGGATTACCGGGTCTGGTTTCGTGCTGTCTATCTTTATGACTAACTCTCGCTGTCTGTGAATTCCTCTATCTTCACAACTCTATCACTATCACCTGATCCAGGAGGGTGCGCGATTCAAGACTGGGTAAATACTTCATAAGGTGAGAGGAGAATGGCTTTAAGAAGACGTTCAGGGTTTTATTTTTTTTTAAATTTTTGTACAGACAGTGGTTCATGTGTGAAATGAGCTTCCAGAGGAAGTGGTAGTTGTGAATACAATTACAATTGTAGGGTTGCACAGTGGCTCAGTGGTTAGCATTGCTGCCACAGCGCCAGTGTCCCATTCCAGACGTGGGCGATTCCAGACGTGGGCGACTGTCTCTGTGGAGTTTCCACATTCTTCTCGTGTCTGCGTGGGTTTCTTCCAGGTTCAGGGATGTGTCGGTTAGTTGAATTAGTCATGCGTGGATATAGAGTAGGAGAATGGGATTCTTTGAGAACGACCTTTGGGCAGCGACGTTGTTTGAATGGGTTTGGACAAAGCGGAGGCACGTTGGAATAGTTAAGTTTGGAGTGATTGTTGACGTGGATTGGTTGAATGACCGGGTCTGTTTTGGTTCTATATATCTCTACGACTAACTCTCACTATCTGTGAATTCCTCTTTCTTCACAAATCGATCACTGTCACCACATCCAGCCTCAGAACTCCTCCTTATCTCTAATTCTTCTGCAAGGTCAAAACTCACACAAGCTCTGCTGTCACAACCATCTCTATCGCTGTGACTTTCTCGAACCTCACAGTCCTCCCGAACTCTAATCTCTTCCAGCTTCATTATCCTCCCGATCTCTAATCTCTTCGAGTCTCTCAATGCGCTGCTATATGTGCAATTCCAACCTTGAGAATGCCCTCTTTTTACTTCGTATGTGACAATGGCACTATCAGATCCTGTACCCTCTCCCCAGGCTCCAGAATTTCCTCCTGAACCACTCCATCTCACTTTACTCCCCAAATCGTCAAACAATCATTTGTCATCTTACCACCTCTCTGACCTTAAATTCAAATGTGGCTTGTCATATTCCTCTGTCAATCATCTCAGTGGTCTACAAAACAGAAAAAAGGACTGTGTGGTCTATTGTATCTGTAACAAAGAAAACTGCTTCCAACCTATCCAAATATATTTTCCAGTAATTGGTCCAAAGTGTTATCTGTCATGGCATCGCCAGTGTACACCTAACTATATATTTAATGTTTTCGGGATTCCTGTGTCTCCCACCCTCACAGACAGTGATGTTTAGTGCAATTATTGCTCTGTAATGGCATTACTCACAAGAATACGGAGCAGCTGGGTCTGTCCTTCCAGAGATCACTCACACGTTGGTACATTTGGCAGGATCCCAGAGAGAGTGCATAGGAGATTTACCAGGATGGTTCAAAGAATGGCGAATTTTAGTAGTAGAGACATGGGTGTTGATGATACACATCAAGTATATCCATCTGCAAGAGATGGACTCTCCTTCTCAACCTCTCCCCTTGTCTGGGCTGTTATAACCTTCAGGTTAAAATAGCACCAGTCATCTCTCCCTAATGAAAGAGCAGCCTTACGGTCTGCTAAGTCAATTCTGTCTTTACCTTTTACACAGTGATCCCACAGTGCCTCGGGGGTGGAGAGGGGAAATGCTGAACGTGGTGGATAGGACACTATTCAGGCACAGTCATTTGTCCTGGATGATGTTAACTTTCTTTCATATTGTTGGGAGCTGCACTGATGCAGGCAAGTGGAGAATCGTCCAACACAATCCTATTGTGACCTTATAGAGAGCAAACAGACATTGTGGAATCAGGGGTTTGGAGAAACTGACATTTTTCTCCTTGTAGCAAAGGAAATTGTGGGGAGCTGTGAGATAGGCGTTAAAAAAGATATACATCAAATTGATAAACTTAACAGTCATCAGCACAGTATAAAAGGATTACAGGACAGATGTTGAAGAGTTCGGGGAAATCTATTTCGAGAATGGTTCGATTCAAAGGAAAACTTTTATGCAGCAAATGAGAACGAACTGGAAAACAATACTCATATACAATGCAAATATCCAGGTCCTGGTGAATTGAGTAATTCTGTTAGAGTTTGGCGTTGCAGTGACTGAGATTACAATCTGAATGTTCACCTGTCATATCCTGTAATACAAGTTTATAAAACCCGTCACTGTCAGTTAAGATTGGAAACTCAAACCATCCCCTCCTACTGCCGCAGGATGACTGGAGACATTACCCCTTGTGGACATCAGCAGTCAATACAGGGGAAAATCTATGTGGGTTTCTATGAGTTTGCACCTTGGGACTTCATGTGACTGAACAGAACAGATTTTTGACACATGGGACAGAATATTCCAAGAGCTGTTGAGGTGCGGTGAGCAGGATTTGCTTCATTTCATTCCTTCCGAGTTGCCACTGCACCTCACGAATAAGACATTGGGTGCGAAAGGCGAATGCAGCTTGATGGGCAGGTTATCGGCATTCTGAAGAATGGTCAGCAATGCCTTTGCAATCATTCCATCGAGTATCCCGAAAAAGAGAACAACTGAGCATGCTGCTCACTGCCCAGAACTCCCAGGAAATGTTTAGAAGAATGAGGTGTGAAATCTCCGAGAAAAGCATACCATTGAAGTTCCAAGAGGAATATAATACAGAGAGATATTTACAGGAGAAGTGAGCAACAAGTTCGAAAATGGAATATAACTTGGGAAATTGTGAAGTTGTTCATTTTGGGGAGATACTAAAAGAACAGCGTACTATTTAAATGGTGTAAACTGTCGAAAGCTAAAGGTAATTGCGTAGAAAACACAGGAAGCTAGCACGCAGTGACAACAGGTCATCAAGAAGGGAAATAAGAATGCTGTTCCTCATTTCAAGGGGTTTGCAGTGTAAGTGTTCGGAGTATATACTTAGGGCAACTGTCCGAAGTGCGAATGAGACCGCATCTGGAGTAATGTAAGACGTTTTGGCCCGTTTATTTTATGAAATGTATCACTTCATTGGAGGCATTTCAGAGAACATTGACTGGGATAATCCCTGATTTGGAGGGATTATCATTTAAGCAATGGCTGTTGAAATTGGGAATCTTCTCCCTGGATTTTGGGAGAATGAGAGGTGATCTGATTGAAACATATATGATTCTTCAGTGATTTGACAGGGTAAATACTCAGAAGATGGTTCCAAACATGGGTGTGTCCAGAACCAGATTCTGCATCATTTACGGAATCATTGGTTCTGTTTCGGATTCATCAGGCATACAGCAACACAGACATGGGTAGGGGGTTTCCGTAGCAATGGAGCTGGGGTGAGGAGGAGACAAGCAACATTTAAGAGATTGTAATTCCTGGTGTTTGTAATTGTGTAGATGTCTGATCAGAAGCTAACCTTGGGGTCAGAATTGCGAGCAATATTGTGCACAGTGTAGTTCTGCCTCAGAGAGATCCCAGTCAGAGGGAGGAGCTCAGCTGAAAGGGAAATTAATTTGTAATAGCAACTGAATGCATTGGGTTCAAACATTGCAATGTTTCATTGGAAGAACTACCACTGAATCGGATAGAAAAAGCGTGATAAACATTTTGATAACTGTTGTGGTTCTGTTCGCCGAGCTGGACGTTTTTGTTGCAAACGTTTCGTCCCCTGTCTAGGTGACATCCTCAGTGCTTGGGAGCCTCCTGTGAAGCGCTTCTGTGGTGTTTCCTCCGGCATTTATAGTGGCCTGTCCCTGCCGCTTCCGGTTGTCAGTTTCAGCTGTCTGCTGTCGTGGCCGGTATATTGGGTCCAGGTCGATTTGTTTGTTGATGGAGCTTGTGGATGAGTGCCATGCTTCTAGGAATTCCCTGGCTGTTCTTTGTTTGGCTTGCCCTATAATGGTAGTGTTGTCCCAGTCGAATTCATGTTGCTTGTCGTCTGCATGTGTGGCTACTCGGGATAGCTGGTCGTGTCGTTTCGTGGCTAGTTGATGTTCGTGGATGCGGATCGTTAGCTGTCTTCCTGTTTGTCCTATATAGTGTTTTGTACAGTCCTTGCATGGGATTTTGTACACCACATTAGTTTTTCTCATGCTGGGTATCGGGTCATTCGTTCTGGTGAGTTGTTGTCTGAGTGTGGCTGTTGGTTTGTGTGCTATTATGAGTCCTAGTGGTCGCAGTAGTCTGGCTGTCAGTTCAGAGATGTTCTTGATATATGGTAGTGGGGCTAGTCCTTTGGGTTGTGGCAGGTCCTCGTTCCGTGGTCTATCCCTTAGGCATCTGTTGATGAAATTGCGAGGGTATCCGTTTTTGGCGAATACCTTGTATAGGTGTTCCTCTTCCTCTTTTTGCAGTTCTCGTGTGCTGCATTGTGTTGTGGCCCTTTTGAATAGTGACTTTATGCAACTTCGTTTGTGTGTGTTGAGGTGGTTGCTTTCATAGTTCAGGACTTGATCTGTGTGTGTGGCTTTCCTGTATACCTTTGTGGTGAATTCTCCGTTTGGTGTTCTCTGTACCATCACGTCTAGGAAAGGGAGTTGGTTGTCCTTTTCTTCTTCTCTCGTGAATCGGATGCCTGTGAGTGTGGAAGTGATGATCCGCTTTGTTTTCTCTATTTCCGTGTTTTTAATTATTACAAAGGTGTCATCCACGTATCTGACCAGAGTTTGGGTTGAATTTGTGGTAGGACTGTTTGATCTAACCTTTGCATTACTGCTTCTGCTATGAGTCCCGAGATCGGTGAGCCCATGGGTGTTCCGTTGATTTGTTCGTATATCTGGTTGTTGAATGTGAAGTGTGTTGTGAGGCACAAGTCTAGTAGTTTAAGTGTGCCGTCTTTGTTATTGGGTTCAACGTCCTGTTGTCTGTTATGTCTGTCCAGCAGGTTGGCTAATGTTTCTCTTGCTCGGGTTTTGTCAATAGAGGTGAACAGTGCCGTTACGTCGAATGAGACCATGGTTTCTTCTTTGTCTATGTTTATATTTCTGATGATGTCCAAGAATTCCTGTGTTGATTGTATACAGTGTCTTGATCCGTTGATCAGGTGTTTCAGTTTCTGCTGTAGTTCTTTAGCCAGTTTGTGTGATGGTGTCCCTGGTAGTGATACGATGGGTCTGAGTGGGATGTCTGGTTTGTGCACTTTGGGTAGTCCATATAATCTGGGGGTGTTGTTGCTTTCAGGTTTCATTCTTTGTCGGTCAGACCTGGTTATCTGTCGGTTTTTTGTAGATTCCTCAGTGTGTTGTTTATTCTATTAGTGAGCTGTGGGGTGGGGTCAAACTCCCTCTTTTGGTAGGTGTATCTGCAAGTAGTTGTTGTGCATTTTGGGTGTACTCTGCTTTGTCCAGGATGACCGTCATTCTTCCTTTGTCTGCTGGTAGTATGATTATGTTCTTATCGTTTCTTAGTGATTTTAGTGCTTCACTCTCCTTGGTGTTGAGGTTATGTGTTTGTCTTTTCCTTGTTATCAGAGGTACGATACTTTGTCTCACTGTTTGTTCTGTCTCTTCGGTCAGTCCATTGTTCCTGAGTGTGCATTCTAGTGCTGCTAGGAATTCTGCTGTCTTGGCGTCCCTGTGGTTGTAGTTGAGTCCCTTGGCCAGTATTGTTCTTTCCGTGTCTGTTAGCTGTCTGTTGGAGAGGTTTTTAACACAGGTGTGTGTTGTGGTGTCTTCTTTGTTGTGTGTTAATTTGGCCAATTTTTCTTTTAGTGCCTTTTTTTTTTGCGGTGTGTAGCCCTGTTCTGTCCTATACTGACAGCCTGTTCTATGGTCCGGGTCCATTCCTGAATAGTGGTTTTTGAAATTAACGACTTTTGGCGCGCAATTTCTTGTCTGCATCTGTAAAGTCGGTTGTGAGGGTCCGTAATCATTACCTGGATCATCCTGAATCCGTTCTGTCTGGCTGTGTCTCTGGCTTGTGGGTTGTTGACTGGCGGTCTATATCTGACACATGGTGGAAGGATTCGATTCTTTCGGCATTCATGCAGGAACCGGAGTTGTTCGTATGTGGCGCTTAGGCGGTTAGCGCAGGATTCCCATTTCCTGGCTTGTCTTAGCGTCTCTCGCCCGTCGGTGTTCAAAGTTTGTGTGAAGATTTGTAGCTCGGGTGCTCGTTGTTGTGTTTCTGTTCGCCGAGCTGGAAGTTTCTGTTGCAAACGTTTCGTCCCCTGTCTAGGTGACATCCTCAGTGCTTGAGAGCCTCCTGTGAAGCGCTTCTGTGGTGTTTCCTCCGGCATTTATAGTGGCCTGTCCCTGCCGCTTCCGGTTGTCAGTTTCAGCTGTCCACTGTAGTGGCCGGTATATTGGGTCCAGGTCGATGTGTTTATTGATGGAGTTTGTGGATGAGTGCCATGCTTCTAGGAATTCCCTGGCTGTTCTTTTGTTGGCTTGCCCGAAATGGTAGTGTTGTCCCAGTTAAATTCATGTTGCTTCTCGTCTGCGTGTGTGGCTACTAGGGATAGCTGGTCCTTTGTAATCATTAAAAACACGGAAATAGAGAAAACACTCCGGATTATCAACTCCACACTCACAGGTATCCGATTCACGAGAGAAGAAGAAAAGTACAACCAACTCCCATTCCTAGACGTGATGGTACAGAGAACACCAAATGGAGAATTTTCCACAAAGGTACACACGAAAGCCACACACACAAATCAAGTGCTGAACTATGAAAGCAACCACCCCAACACACACAAACGAAGATGCATCAAGACACTATTCAAAAGGGCCACAACACAATGCAGCACACCAGAACTGCAAAAAGAGGAAGAGGAACACCTATACAAGGTATTCGCCAAAAACGGATACCCTCGCAATTTCATCAACAGATGCCTAAGGGATAGACCACGGAACGAGGACCTGCCAAAATCCAAAGGACGAGCCCCACTACCATATATCAAGAACTTCCCTGAACTGACAGCCGGACTACTGCGACCACTAGGACTCATAATAGCACACAAACCCACAGCCACACTCAGACAACAACTCACCAGAACGAATGACCCGATACCCAACATGAGCAAAACTAATGTAGTGTACAAAATCCCATGCAAGGACTGCACAAAACACTAAAAGGGACAAACAGGAAGACAGCTAACGATCCGCATCCATGAACATCAACTAGCCACGAAACGACACACGACCAGCTATCCCGAGTAGCCACACACGCAGACGACAAGCAACATGAATTCGACTGGGACAACACTACCATTATAGCGCAAGCCAACCAAAGAACAGCTAGGGAATTCCTAGAAGCATGGCACTCATCCACAAACTCCATCAATAAACAAATCGACCTGGACCCGATATTACCGGCCACGACAGCGGACAGCTGAAACTGACAACCGGAAGCGGCAGGGACAGGCCACTATAAATGCCGGAGGAAACACCACAGAAGCGCTTCACAGGAGGCTCCCAAGCACTGAGGATGTCACCTAGACAGGGGATGAAACGTTTGCAACAAAAACTTCCAGCTTGGCGAACAGAAACACAACAACGAGCACCCGAGCTACAAATCTTTACACAAACTTTGAATTTGATAACTGTAACAGTGCAGCAATGGAGAGTGATTCGATTAGATTAGATTACATACAGTGTGGAAACAGGCCCTTCGTCCCAACCAGTGCACACCGACCCTCCGAAGACTAACCCAACCAGACCGAATTCCATCTGACTAATGCACCTAACACTACGGGAAATTTAACATGGCCAATTTACCTGACCTGCACATCTTTGGACTGTGGGAGGAAACCGGAACACCCGAAGGAAGCCCACCGAGACACGAGGAGAATGTACAAATTCCACATCGACAGTCACCCAAGGCTGGATTCGAACCAGGGACACTGGTGCTGTGAGGCAGCAGTGCTAAACACAGTGCCATTATGCCACCTCGTGAGGATGATGATGAGGTACAATACAGTACATCTATTGTTTAAGTACGTGTGAAACCCAACACGATATTTTGAACGATGTCATCTCCTGATGTACGTAGGTGAGAAACAGGAGGGACTAAGGATTATTCCTGGAGGGACACCAAATAAAGGAATTCAGAAAGGAAAGGGAAAGTGGAGATGGAGCAAGAATTTCCAACGACAGTGAGCTCAAATATTAGATTTAGCGGAATGGGTGAGAAGGACATAACGAGAAAAGACAGACAGAACAAAGAACAGTATCTGAGATGTGGTGAGGGAGACTGATGAGGAGGAGGAGAAGGCAAAGTTTTAGTGTCTGTAGTTTAGTGAGGCTAGGGGAAAGGGTCAAGATGAGCTCTAATTAAGCTTGACAATAAAATGGAGAAAGCTGTTAGTTTAAGACTCAAACGGTGAGAACCACGTGAGGCAGTTTGGCTTGGTAGGCTAATGAAAGGGATGGAAGCAGCAGAGGCAGCTGATCGGATTGTCTCAATATTAGTGACAGAGAAACTGCATGTGCTCCTCACTTGTTGGGGAGAATGGAGAAGACAGGATGATGGACAGTGTTCAACAAAGAAACAAATCCTGGGTTAGTGATATTTAAAATGAGTGAACAAACCTGATGTATTTAACTTCTATCCAGAATATTAAAATGTATAACTGAAGTCCGGATTCGAATCCTACCTCGGTTGATAGTGGAATCTGAATTCAATAAAAAAAACAACTGAAATTACGAATCGACTGATCTCCATTGAACAATTGCCAATGGCAGAATAAATCCCCAATGCCCTCCCGGGAAAGGTAACTGCCAATGTAGCAGTGGCCCAGCAAGCTACTCATTGTCTTCATCACTGTAAAGTCTCAGCAAAGAAAATAAACTGGATGGACCACATGACATCTACCAAGGCATCAGAAAATACAACCACAGAATCACCCCTCTCAACCCTGCAAATTTCTCTTCACTGACATCTGGCACTAGTACGAATATGTGGACAGCTGTCTCACAGACTAACCATGGAACATCTTGACATAGTCTTACTCACGGAATCATAAATTACTGACAATAACGAGAACCCGGAATCACCATTCCTAGATATGTCCTATCCCACCAGCAGGACAGACCAGACAGAGGTGGTGGCACAGTGGTGTACAGACAGGAAGGACTTGCCCAGGGAGTACTCAGCATTAACAGAAGACGGCAGGATGTCTCATGGCTCCTGCTGATTACCATATACCGTCCGCCCTCGGCTGATGAATCAGTACTCCTCCATGTTGAGCAACACTTGTATGAATCACTGAGGGTGTAAATGGTGCTAACCGTACTCTGGGTATGGGTTTTCAATATGCACCACTAAGAGTAACTCAGCAACAGGATTAGTGACTCAGCTGGTTGGGTTCTAAAGGACGTAGCTGCTCAACTGGGCCTGCAGCAGGTGGTGAGAGAACCAAGACGAGGGAAAAACATACTTGATCTCATTGTTATGTATTGACCAGCTACAGATACATCTGTCCATAACAGCAGCAGTAAGAACAACCATCACACAGTCCTTTGGAGACAATGCCTTGCATTCAAGTGGAGAGTAGTCTCCACTGTGTTTACAGGCACTATCTCTTTGCTGAATGGGATATACTTCGAGCAGATGGCGGATCTCAAAACGGGGCATCTCTGAGGCACTGTGACACAACAATAGCATAATTGCACTCCAGCACAACCTGAAATCTCATGGCCTGGCATACCCCCACTTAACCATTACCATCAAGATAGTGGATCAATCCTGGTTCAGTGCAAGATGAAAGGATACTGCCAAAAACTTCGATTTTGCTGCTCCTCAGATGCTGCCTGACCCGCTGTGCTTTTCCAGCACCACTGTAATCTTGTACTATACCTTAAAGAGCTACCAAACGAGCATTCCAAACAGCACAAGCGACAAGAAATGTAACTAAGCGATCCCACAACCAATGGATTATATCTGAGCTCTGCAATTCTGTCATGAATGGTGATGGACAATTAAACAACTCATTGGAGGAAGCATCATTGAATATCCCCACCCTTACTTGATGGAGGGGCCTCACACATTCATGCAAAAGCTAGGACGACAGCATTTGCAGCAATTTTCAGCCTTCTCCAGTGGTCCCCAACATCATAGATGCTTAACCAATCGTTTCAGTTCAAATAATATCAAGGGTGTGAGCCCTGCCAACATTCGGGCTACGGTAATGATAGCTTGTGCTCCAGAACTTTCCAACCACAAACCTCGTACCGCTCCAGCACTGGCATCGACTGACAATGTGGAACGCTGCCTGGGTATGTTCAATGCAGAAACACAGGAAACAGCTAACCCAGCCAATTTCCATCCATCAGTCCACACTCGATCTGTAGCAAAGTAATGGAAGGTGTCGCCAACAATGCTCTCACGCAGCAGCTGCACAGCAATAACCTGCTCAGTGATGCCCAGATAATATATATCCACATGCAAAATCTAGAATGAAAAGTCTAATGATGATCATGAAACGATTGTCGATTGTTAGTAGAAAACAAACATTTGATTCATTAATGTCCTTTAGGGAAGGAAACTATCAACCTCACCTGGTCTAGCCAACATATGATTCCAGACCCACAGCAATGTGGCTGACTCTCAACTATCTTCTGGGAAAATACCTACATTCTCAGAGTGAATAAGCAAAACAAGATCTATTTTTAAATTGTGGGTGAGAGCTTTTTTTCAAAAGAAATTGTGTTTTCAAAGTAATAAAACAAAATCACCTTAGTTGAATGGCACTATAGACGCTTCAATATTTAGAGAGAACGCAAGGAACAAATAGACAGAGAGATCTCTGATATAAAGTCAGAATAATGTTGTAATAGTGGGTGATTCACTTCTTTCAAACATTGACTTAGACTACCATAGTGTGAAAGGTTTGATTAGTTCAGAGTTTGTGAAATGAGTTCAAGACAATATTCTTTATCAATATGCAATATTTCTGTCAGAAATCGAGCAACACCTGACATTTTCTTGGCATATAAGATTGGGAAATGAACTAAATTGATTGTACGGGAACAGTTTGGGTGGGCGGAAATTGGGGGCACCATTGAGAAATTTCTGTACAACTGACAACAGCAGGTGAGCTGCCTGATGACTGGAGAGTGGCTAATGCTTTCTTTAACACTCCTTGTTAAAGAAAGGATATAAGGAGAAGCCTGGGAACTGTAGACCTCTGAGCCTGACTTCAGAGGTGTGGAAGCTGTTGGAGGTGATTCTGAAGATTAGGATTGGCATATTTTTGGAGAGCTAAGGAATGATTAGGGTTATTAGTATGGTTATGTAAGAGGGTGTCTCACAAACTTGATTGAGGTTTTTTAAGTTAGTCACCAAGAAAAACAATGACGGCAGGGTATTAGACATTGTTTAGTTTGACTCTAGTAAAGTCTTTGAAACGGTTCTGCATGGGAAACTAATTTTCAAAGTTCGATCACATGGGATTCAGGGACAGATTGCCAACTGGATAGAAAATTAGCTGAAAAGCAAGAGACAGAGCAATAGTGGAGGGTTGCTTTTCAGACTGAACGTCTGTGACCAGCAGTGCTGCACTGCAATCGGTGCTGTGTCCATTTTTATTTGCCATGTATATAGATGATTTGGGGATAAGAATGCACAAAGTATGGTTCGTTTGCGTGACATAGAAAATGTTAAAGTGGACCGTAACAAAGATTATCTATGATTAGAAAGGGATCTTGATCAATTGGGAGAATGGGCTGAAGAGAGGCAAATGGAGTTTAATTTGATTTACCGGGACGGTTCAAGGAATCACGTTTTTTGTTGCATAATTAGTTTTTTTTACATTAGTCATTCCTGTGACCTCGGTGTAGCTAATACACATCAAGAATACCCATCTAATATCAAACGGACAAATGGTGTAAAGGCTTTAGACCCTGCAAATATTCAATATGTAGTGTGCAATGGCAGGCTATGTGATATCAAGACCTGGCGTGTTGGGTAAGGGGCTAGGAGAAAGTCCAAATATTATTCAACATGATATTGAGTCTGTAAGGCTGCAGATTCCCCAAGCAGAATATTGGGTGCTGCGTTTCCAGCTTGTGATGAGCTTCACTGGAATGCTGCAGCAAGCCTGAAACATAGATGTTTGCTCAGGAACACAGTGGTGTGTTAAAAAGACAGACAACTGGAAGGTGTGTTGTGGCCCTTGAATACTGAAGAAGGAGAAAGTCAATAGACACATGTTATACCTTGGGCGGTTATAGGGGAAGATGCTGGGTTGGCGGTGGGTCCTGTTTGGAGTGAATGAGGAGTGGACCAGGTGTCTAAGAATGAACTGTCCCTGCAGAAGGTGGACAAGGGATGGGAGGGGAATGTTTGATTCCGGCATCTTGGAGTTGTCAGAAATGACGACTGATGATTTGTACTCTGTCTGCAAGTAACCCCGAGCTTCTAGTTGCTGTCTCTTTAACACCTTACCGGGTTCTCTCGCTAACATCTGACTCAGGCATACGGCAATGTTCCAGCGGAGATCAGCATAAGCTGGAAGATCACTTCGTTTTGTGCTTGGGAACGCTGCAGCACTCCAGACTTAACACTGAGTTCAATAGTTATCTGGCCTGAACTCCCTCATGTCCTTTCCCCCTAAATCACACACCAGGTCTTATTATTACACAACTCGCCATTAAACACTACCTGTGGTTAGCCACTAACAGTCTCCTTTGAGAGCAATTCACCTTCCCAGCCAGATCGTTATCTACTCCTTGATCCAACTGTTCTTCTCGCTCTGTATAATATACCTTCATGCATAGAAACCAACATTTTCATACCATCAGTTCTGAGGAAGTTTCACTGGATCTGAAACGTTAACTCTGATTTATCTTCACAGATGCTGCCAGACCTGCTGACCTTTTCCAGTATCTTCTGATTGTTGTTGCTGATTTACAGCATCCACAGCTCATTCGGTTCTAATTTACCTGGAGTTTCTAATTCAGTTCCAGTGACCTGTACCATGTGTTTATAAACCCTCCCAGTTAACACTAACACCATTTCGACACAGTGTCTGCTGTCTCTCCAATTCCCTGCACACTCACTTAGTTCCCTTTCACAGTGACACTGTGCCTGCACAGCTCATGATCACGTGTTATCCACAGCAATCATCTCCTATTGGTCTGGCGCTGCCGTCAATCAGCCGGGCCCCATTGTAAGGTGAGTGGTGGGATCCTCCCTCTCTCTGCTCTGGGATGAGCTTCAATATTCACAGTGAATGGGGCAGTATCACAGATGAAAGGGCTGGCGGCTATTCAGCCCATTGGGGCTGTAATCTCTCCATCTGGAAATGCTGCAAATCTGTCCCAACTCCCCTTCTATTTGTTCACAGCTGTCCAAATCTATCCATCAAAAATTACATTCCAAATCCGTTTGAGAATAACTGCTGAATCTGCATGCAGCTGCCATTCAAACCGTTCCCGATGCTCAGACGTTACTGCGTAAAATAATCTTAACGTTTTCACCTTGCATGATTTGCCTACTTTAATAGTTATTAAAAATTGTGACAATGTTATGATTTCTCACTCTGACTTTGTAAATTAAATAGCCAGAAAACAAATCTGCCGCTGGTTGAAATCACTGCTTAACCGTTTCAGCTCTAAGGAAATTATCTCATCTTCTGCTACCTCTCAATAAAAGAACTACCTATTTTAATTTATTCGTATAATGGAGATGTATAGCACAGAAACAAACCCTTTTGTCCAAAACGTCCCTGCCAACTTGGGATACGAAATCGATGGAGCCCCATTTGCCAGCTGTTCGCCCATAACCCTCTAAACCTTTCCTATTCATATACCCAATCACAGTGAATGGGGCATCATCACAGAGCACAGGGGCTGGAGGCGATTGAACCACTTGCAGTTGTCCCTCTGGAGATGCTGCCATTCTATCCCAACTCACCTCCTATTTTTCCATAGCTCTCTAAATATTTACTTTAAAAATAATATTCTATATCTGTTTGAAAATAACTGCTGAATCTGTGTCCAGCTGCCATTCAGACTGTTGCAGATGCTCAGAATTTACTGAGTAAAATAGTATTCACATTTTATTCCTGCATTATTTGCTAATTACCTGAAAGTTGTTACTGAAAATTGTGATAACGTTAATAATTTGTCTCTGCCTCTCTGTCAATGAAATCTCTTTGAAAAGAAAAACTGCTCCGAGTCAAAATCATTGCTTAATCCTCTCAGCTCCAAGGAGAATTATCTAAAGTTGTACTACTTGTACAAAAAAGAGAAACCTATCTTAATTATATTGTATTAATGTCATAGAGATGTACAACACTGAAACAGACCCTACAATCCAACTCGTACATGCCAACGACAAATCCTAAATTAATGGAGGCCCATTTACCAGGGGCTGGCACATGTCTCTCCAAATGTTCCTCTTCATGTACACATTCAGATGCTTTTAAATGTTGGAATTGCACTAGCCTCTACCCCTTCCTCAAGCAGTTCATTCCATGCATGCACGACACTCGACATGAAAAAGTTGCCCTTTGGATCCCTTTTCATCTTTTCCCTCTCAACGTAAGCATGTACCCTCCAGTTTGGACCACCTAACATGGGAAAAAGACACAAACTGTTCACCTAATCCATGCCCCGCATGATTATAAACCTTTATAAGGTCACCTCTCAGGCTCTAAATTTCCAGGGAAAGTAGACCAAGACTATTCATGCTTTCGTAATAGTTCAAACCATCCAACCCAAGCAAAGTCCTTGAAAATATATTCTGACCCCTTTCAAGTTTCACAACATCATTGCGAGAACAGGGAGTTTGGAACTGAAAACAGAATTCGAGATGAGTCTTAATCAATATCCGAGAGAGCCGTGATATGACGTCACAACCTCTGAATTCAATGCATTGACCAATAACAGAAAGTGTACCAAACGCTGCCTTCACTCCCCTGCCGACCTGCAACTCCTCGAATTCCACTATCCCTCCAATTTCGGTCTATTTTGTAAACCTACTGACCATACCTCATATATTCACATCCAAAACCCCTCTGCCTTTAGATGATTATCCTAACTCGATTCCTCTGTTTTCATTCTGCTCCATAATTTTATTTCATTTGTTTCATTTGCCTTTGAAATATTTTTTCACTGTTCTGTACCTCTTATTTCGTGATTGTCTCTCTTTCTCTCGCTCCATACTCTCTCAGCACCTCTTTCGTCTCCTCTTATCCCTTTGCTACCCTTCTCCCCGTTTACCATTTTGCCTCTGCTTCACCCCCCCCCCCCCCCCCATCCCCACATAGTTTTTCACATAACACTGGCTTCAGCATTGGTCATTCACAGCTCCTAATCTCCCTATAATCTCTCTCTGCACTGTCATTATCACCTCTTTATTGCTACCTTTGCTTCTGGAGCCATGACTCACTTTCTCTCAGCCTAGTATAAATACCTCCCTATTTCTTCCTTTTTATAGCTTTGACAAAGGGTCAGTTAGACTCGAAACGTCAACTTTTTTCTCTCCTTCCAGATGCCTCTAGACCTGCTGAGATTTTCCATCATTTTCTCTTTTGGTTTCAGCTTCCAGCATCTGCAGTAATTTGCTTTTCTTCATATTCAAGTCATTTACATAAAAAAGACCTAATATCGGTCCCTGCAGCACACTGCTGCTCACAGGTCTCCAGTCCATCAAGCAACCCTCCATCACCACTCTCAGTCGCCTACATTCAAGCCAATTTTCTTTGCGAATGGCCAGTTCTCAATGCATTACATGTTATCTAACTTTGCTAACCAGTCTACTTTGTGGACCTTCGTTGAATATCTTTCCGAAGTACATATTGACAATGTCCACAAAACTGCCTTCAATCTTCTTGGTGATTTCTTAAAAAGACTCAACCAAGTTAGTGAGACAATCTCCCATGCACAAAGCCATGTTGACTATCCCTAATCATTTCGTGCCTTTGCAAACACATGTAAATCCTATTCCTCAGATTCCCTTCCAACAACTTGCCTGCCACTGGCTTCAGGCTCACATAACAAGTTCTCTTGTTCCATGGCCTTTCCTAACCACCTTTTTTTAAATCATTGCACCCGTTTCCAGTACTTCACCTGTGATTATCGATGATACACATATCTCACTGAGGGGCCCAACAATCACCTCACTAGCTTTCCACACAATTGTGAGATACACCTGATCAGGTCCTATTGATTTATCCACTTTGAAGCGATTTAAGACAACCAGTACTAACTCCTCTGCAATATGAACATTTATCAAGTTATCGCTATTTGGTTTTCGAAACTCTTTAGCTTCCATGTCACTCTCCAGTAATAAAAAAGGATATGTGAAATACTCGCATAATATCTCTACCACCTTCTGTGGTTCCACAGATGGCCTTGTAAAACTTTAAGGGATTCAATTATCTGCCTGGTTATTCTTTTATCTGCGATTCATTTGCAACATCTCTTCGTTTTCTGTTTAAACCATTTCCTCGAGCTATTTCATGTTCCATTTTTTGCTCTCCTGATTACACTCGGGAAACTCCCATAAGAACGTGATCCTGTGCTCATAATCCCTCTGATTCTGCTATAATTGCACCCAGGAGGAGTAATTCTCCTTCAGAACATCTCAGAAAGTTTTCCGATTTCAAGGATCGCAATTTTCCTCTAACGTGATCAACAATGTCCTCCAACGCATATCCCTCAATTCCAACACGGCCGGCTTTACCCCAATCACTTCAACCACAACAGGAATTTAACCCCAGGCCTCATCTTCCACCCCATTAATATCCAAATGCAGCGCATTAACCTCTGACAATTCTACTAACTGCTATCAAACCCCACCCCCAGGGATATATTTCCCTTCTCACTCGTATCTGCATTCTGCACAGACCATTCCCTCTGCATCTCCCTTGTAGTCACGGAGGGAACGGTCTTTTAGGAAAGCGGAAATAGGTTGGGAGGGAAATATATTCCCTGGTGGTGGGGTCCGTTTGGATGTGGCGAAAATGTCGTCATATGATATGGTTTATGCGAAGGTTGGGAGGGTGGAAGGTGAGCACGGAGGTGGGGTGGGGGGGCTCTGTCCTTGTTCCAGTTGGAGGGGTGGGGTTTGAGGGCGGAGGGCCAGGATGTGCACGAGATGCGTTGGAGGGCATCTTTAACCAACTGAGAATGGAAATTGTGGCCTCTAAGGAATGAGGCCATCGGGTTCTGTGGTGGAACTGGTCTTCCTGGGAGCAGATACGGTAAAGGCAGAGGAAATGAGAATGTGATGGGATTTTTGCAGGCGGTAGGGTGGGCAGAGTTGAAATCCAGGTAGCTGTGGGAGTCGGTGGGTTTGTAAAAAATGTCAGTGTCAAATCGGTCGTTCTTTAATGAAGATGGAGAGGTCAAGGAAGTGGAGGGAGAGGGAGGTGTCATAGATGGTCCAGGTGAATTAGGAAGGGGAGGGAGTTGTCAAAGATGGTCCAAACGGACCCCACCACCAATGTCTATCATCTCAATTTAAAAATGTAGCCCCGAGTCTTGAAATTGCCATGTGCATAGGAAAGGAAAACGACTGTTAACTCTATCTACACGCTCATTTTTGTTAACTGCTATCAGGTCGCTTCTCAGAATTCAGCTTTCAATGAAAATTTACAACACATCCCACATTTCTTCATAACGGACACATTCCGTACCTAGCAACATCCTGGTAAATCTCATCTGAAACCTATCCAGCTTAATAATATTCTTCCTACAACTGGGCGACCAGAACTGGACGCAGTATTGCAGAAGAAGACTCACCAATGGCCTGCATTATCTCAACGCGACTTCCAACTCGTATCTCCAAAGGACTGAACAATGAAAGTAAGTGTGACACGCACATTTTTAAACCATTTTGTCTATCCATGTTGCAAACTTCAAAGATTAATGCACCTGAACCCCGAGGTCACTCTGTTCTACAACACTGTCGAAGGTCCTACCATTTATTGTATAAGCCCTACCTTCTTTGTTGACCCAAATGCATTACGTCACATTCATTCAGATTGAATTCTATCTCCGGTTTTTCAGCCATTCAGCCATATCATCGAGATCCCTTTGTAATCTTAGAAAAACCTCCTTCACTGTCCACGATGCCATCATCCAGTCTTCCATCCCATCACACATGGCTCTCTGTGGTAGAAATATATCTGATAGGATCCCCATATTTTCTTCCCTAGCTTTCCACTATGCCCTGAAATACATTTGATTAGGCACGAGGGATTTATCGAACTTTGTGTTTTAAGCCCTCCAGCACCTCCTCTTCTAAAGCGGGGTCCTTTTAATATATAGAATCATAGATATGCACAGCATGGAAATAGATCCTTCGTTGCAACTCTTGCCTGATGATTCTTTTCCCATTTGCTAGAACTTTGTCAATATTCTTCTCAACCTTTCCTATTTATATACCCATTCAGATGTCTGCTAAATGCATTTCTATCAGCCTCTGCCATTTCCTCTGCTCAGATCCCTTCGGTACACCCAACGGTGGAAGGCTCACAATCACAAAAACAACCCTTCAACTATTGTGGATCCAAGGTGTCAACTTGGAATGAATCCCATTGGCTCTTCCCTTTTGGAACAGCCTTCCATATGGGATCTTATCAAAGGCGTAATTAAACTCCACGTAACCCACATCGTCTGCACTGCCCTCATCAGAATTTTAAGACACATTTCAAAACTCTCAGTAGGATTCATCGGACAGGATCTTCCTGTACCAAATCTGTGCTGACTATACTTAATCGATTTCTGCCTTTCCAAAATGTTTATTCATCCTGTTTTATTTTTCAGAATTATTTCAAACAATTTCCCTCCCGCTAATGTCAAACTATCTGCTCTGTAATTACTTGGCTTTTCCCTGCTGCCATTCTTGAAGGAATGAACCACATTTGCATCCTCAAGTAATGTGGCACTTCACCTGTGTCCAGAAAAGCATTACGTATATCCCCAGCAATCTCCTGCCTTACCTCTCATAGCAGCCTGAGATGCATTTTATTGGGCGCTAGGGAATTATCCACCTTTAAGCCTATGAAAGCATTTAATACCTCATCCTTATTGATCTCAGCATGATTTCGAACCTCACAATCCCAACTGACGTCCCCGGCGACCATGTCTTTCTCGTGTGTGAATATAGATGCTAAGTATTCATTCAAGACCTCGTCTATTTCTCCTGGCTCAATGTACAGATTGTACCTTTGGTTTCTAACAAGCCCCACTGTTTTGTTGGGATTCCTATTACTCTAACTGTGGTGATAAAATGTCTCATGGCTTTCATTGAATATTATTTTCCAAATATATATCTTGACCATTGTTTTCCCCTCATGTTTTCACAATTCCATTGCCCTCTCTGTGTTTCGCCTGTTTTATTGCGCTGCATTTGTTTTGTCAAACTCATGGTATTGCTTGCTCAATATTCGCTGCAAGTGTTGCATTTGCCGTTCACTCCTATGGGAGAGCGCTGGTCCTGAATTCTCAATGCATCACTTTAAAATACTCCCACTTTCTGAATATTGACTCAGGTGCAAGCAGTGTCTCCCTGTTTGTGCTTGTCAGATCCTACTTAATAATAGTGATAATATCCAGTGATAATGATAATCTAATGCTACGTGTATTTCTTCAAATTTGGACCCTTCAGTTTTGCACTATTCTTATCTCTTGGAGGTGGCACGTGGCTCAGTAGCTAACACTGCTCCTTCACAGCACCAGGGACCCATTTCGATTCCAGTCTCAGGCAGCTGTCAGTGTGGAGTTTGCACGTTCTCCCCGTATCTGCGTGGGTTTCCTCTGGGTGCTTCTGTTTTCATCCACAATGCAAAGATGTGTTGATTAGGCAGTGTGGTGAAGTTACTTGATACCTGCCTATGTCTGTAACCTACCCCGACCCTATCTCCGTGACTTCCTCCCGTCACTAAAACGTCTTAACACCTCTATCTTCCATTAAACTCTAGAAACACTATTTGCATCGGTGTAATCTTCTCCATGAAATGCAACTTTCCCTATCTCATTAAACCCTACTGCAATCCTATCCCTGAAGTTCAATTTACCAATACCGCTCTCTATGTCTGTGTATTCACTCTCAATGCCCACATCCCTCACTATGTGTGTTATCCTTTCCATGAAAAAAATCTTCATGTCTTCAATCGGCCGTATCAACGTAATCTCTTCCAGACGCGAAAACTCTCAATTATCTTTTGTTTTCTCAAGCCAAACCATCATCACTATCTGTAACCTACTCCTGTCAAGAAAAATCCCGCTGACAGTAAACTACTGCATCCCCGCAACACTCTATTAGCTTCGGCAGCACTTACTGCCCTCCCTTTCGACATGACCTCTTCCAGTCTCTAAAGCACTATCAGTCTGTGAAGACCCTAAAATTGTCCCTATCTGTGTAATTCTGTAAGGTCCCTGCAGCACTGCCGATCTGTCAAACCCAATCAAATGCCTGTAACTCTCTTGATCCAGTTCTTACAAGACTCACTATCGATTTAACATCCTCCTATTGCTATCACTAACCCAGTCAACGTAGGATTCTCCAGTCTCTCCATCCATCTCCTCATCTCAATAATTTTCTCCAGCTCTTATACCGCTATCTGTGTAAACATCACCCCTCCTCCCACAATCGTCTCTTCCGCAGGAACGTCCTCCATTTTGTACAATGTTTCCTTATCTGTAAAACAGTCTCAACTAAATCTGCTGTTCCTATCTCTGGTAAGATGTTCCATTCCACACCCTCCATATCTAAATAACCCGCAGAACCTAAATACCTTGCAAGAACTGTTAAAAAAACACTACATTTGACAAACGTCAACTCACCACAGAAATGCATGAACCAATCTCATGAGTATCCTCACGTACGGATAAAATAGTACACCACTTTAACCGGGAGAATACATCCATCCAAGGACAAGCCAAACAGAGATACGCACGATAATTCCTGGAAGCATGGTATTCCAACCGAAACTCTATCAACACATTCATTGACTTCAACCTCAATTACTACCCTCAGACAAAAATAACAGGAAATGACTCTCCATGGGGAATAACGTCATCAACCCAAGGAAGCCTAAACACAGAAAAGGAAAGCAGATCACTAAAACCAGTGCTCCACTGGAGTCTCATTGATGTTGCCTAGTATGACGACGAAACGTCTGAATAAGAACCTTCCAGCTCATCGAGCATACCTACATCTTTTGAATATATGAGTTGGGAGGTCATGTTTCAGCTGTACAGGACATTAGTAAGGCCACTTTGGAATATGCAATTCTGATCTCCTTCATTTCGGAAGGATTTTGTGAAACTTGACAAGGTTCAGAAAAGATGTATAAAGATGTTGCCAGGATTGGAGGATTTGAGGTTTAGAGAGAGGTTGAATAGACTGGAAGTGTGTTCCCTGGAGCGTTGGAGGCTGAGGGTGACCTTATAGAGGTTTACAAACTCATGATAGTCATGGATAGGATGAACAGACAACGTCTTTTCTTTGGGTTTCGGTGAGTCCAAAACTAGAGGGCATAGGTTCAGGGTGAGAAGGCAAAGGCATAAAATGGACCTGACGCACAATCCTTTCATGAAGAGGCTGGTGAGGACAAAAATCAAAGAATATTCCAGCAGAGGAACAGGACCTTTCGTCCTCCAAGCCTGCACTGATCAAGATCCTCTGTCGAAACCTGACGCCTATATTCTAAGGATATGTATCCCTGTGCTCCCTAACCATTCACGAATCTGTCTCTTTCCATTTTAAACAACGCTATCGTTCCCATTCCACCCCCACCCCCCATCCCCCACCTCCGCTGGCAATGCGGGACGGGCAACCACCACCCTCTGTGTGATGAACTTCCGAAGTATAACTCCATGAAACATTTCTTCTCTCACTTTGAAATCATGACCACGAGTAATTGAGTGTTCCCCCTGTCTACAGCTCTCATGATTTTGTGGGCCTCAATCAGGTCCCCACCACTGGCTTTCTTTCCAATGAAAATAATCCTAATTTATCCAACTTGTCCTTGTAGCTAGCACCCCGTCCATACCAGACAATATCCTAGTGAACCTGCTCTGCACCCTCTCCAAAGCATCCATATTGTCACAAAGATCATCCTTTTTACCTAATAGCTGTTCCTTTTCTCAAGAAAACCGTGCCCTTGTTTCCTTTTCCAGAGGGGTCATGAACAGGCTGGTCTCCAAGACAGCTGAGTATAGGACAGAGATGAAAGGCCTTTTTGTTTTTACATGAACAGATGAGTCTTTAGGCCAAAGTGTTTATGTTTTTCGAAGTTACCTGTATAAGTCAAGGGGGTGTGGCCAGCTCTCGAGCGGAACAGAGCGAACAGAATCGAGCACATTTAAAGGGCTTGAAATTTCGGCCCACAACACATGACACAGAAACAGTGCTGAAGAGGAAACATAGAGCATGAAGTTCACGGGCTCAATCCCCACCCTCTTGTGGGAGGATTATTTTCAACTCTGCTGTACTGAGCCTGCATGAGGTATCAAAGGGAGTGTCACAGTTATCAGTCCAGGTCTGTGCTCATCTGTGTCAGTGCCTTGAACTCTTCGAACTCTGAGAACAGTTCCTAACTCTGTAAACTCCTCCAATGCCTACAAACACCCTATATATTTGAAACCTAGTCCAATTCTGACTACCATCCCAAACTCTGTATATTGCTCCAGTGTGGATGACATGGCCAATCTTAGCCATATCCATCTCCAGTCAATGGCATGATGCTCATTTCTGCCAAAATGCACAATACTGAGTGTCCACCTTGTTTATGTCACATCTTCCAGTCCTTACCAAACTCCCTATCGCACATGATAGCACTGTAACCTTCTCCTGACCCAAAACTCTCCTGCCTTACGTTCTATAGCGCCAGACCACCTTTGTAAACATCTAATATCCCGAAAGACGTCCCTATCTGGATGAACTCCTGCAGTCACTATAGCCAATCCTGCCTTTGTAACCTGCTCCAATCCTTACAGGCCTTCCTGTGTAGAGCGCTCAGAAGCAACTTTAACCCTCTCCATGTCTGCAACCGCTTCCAGTCTCTGCAATCTCGTCTATCGCTGTGATCTTCTCCAATCCCACAATGATCCTTAACTCTACCTACTACATCACTACTAGCCTATCTAAGTTTGTAACCTTCTGAAGCTACGAAAACCATCCAAGTATCTCAAACATCTTCTTTATTGCTGTATCCAACTCCAGTCACTACAGCTGTCACTTTCTGAAACATCCTTCAGTCCGAAGAACCATCCAGAGTCTACATCCCTCTGTATTACAACCTTCATCTAATCACGACAATCATCACAACAAACCTCACTATTGCAGTAACCTCTTCTAGCTCCTCCCTATCCCGGTATACCATTCTGTCCCTACTACACTCACATTGCATCATTTTCTCTCGACAACCCACACTGTTACAATGAAGTTTTTACGATCTCTACAACCCAGTCCATCCCTCAGTAAACTCTTCCCCTTTCTACTCCCCTCCCTGTGCATGCAAACCTAAAGAGTCATTAGAAACATTTGTGTATTATCTCCTCCAGAAACAAAGACGATTTATTTCGATAACCAGCAGCACCTCCTATAATTTTCCCTCTCACAGTAACCTTCTCCAACCCATGTATATCTGTACCACCCTTTTAAGTCATTTATTTCAACGTCCAAATCTCTGTCTATTTGCACCATCTTCTCCAGACTGAATGATCTTCCCCAGGTCAATAATCTCGATCAGAATCCACGGGACTCCCCCAATCAATCCCACCCTCCCTAACAATGTAATCACCTCCACACAATCCAACCCTCCCATCTAGGTTATCTTCCCCAGTTCTGAAAGTCTTTGCATGGGGGTGAAAGCAGGAACAGGACACCGAGTTAGATAGTCAGCCGTGATCATATTGAATCGTAGGGCAAGCTGGTAGGACTGAATGGCTTACATCTGCCCTTGTTTCTATGTTACGATGTAACATTTCCTGTCTCAGTACGTTCTTCAGTCACTACTACGCTAATACCTGTGTAACTCTCCCTAGCTCTCTCTACCTCCTTCAGGCCCTACTAGCCTCCCCATCTATGTAAGACTGCCTGTCTCCGTATTTCCTTCATTCTCTACTACCCTCACTACCTGTGTAGCACTCCCTGTCTCTCTACCTCCTTCAGGCCGTACTACACTCCTTATCTGTGCAAAACCCCCTGTCTCGGTATCTCCTTCAGTCCCTACTAACCTCCCTATCTGTGTAAAACTTCCTGTCTCCGTATTTCCTTCAGTCCAGACCTTCCCAATCTATGTTATCCTGCTTGTCTCCGTATCTCTTTCAGTCCCCAACAGCCTCCCTGTCTGGGTAACACTCCCTGTCTCGGTATCTCCTTCAGTCCCCTATTACCCTCCCTATCTGTGTAGAACTTTCTGACTGAACATCTCCTTCATTCACCAATACCCTCACTATCTGTGCAACACTCACTGTCTCCGAATATTCATCAGTCTCTCCTAGCCTCCCTATCTGTATAACATTCCTGTACACGTATCTCCTTCAATCCCTGCTACCCCCATCTGTGTAAAACTTCCTGTCTCCCTATCTTCCTCTGTCCCTACTACCCTCACTTTCTGTGTAACACTCACTGTCTCCGTATCTCCTTCAGTCCCTACTATCCTCACGATCCGTGTAACACTCCCTGTCTCTGTATCTCCTTCGTTCCTTGCTGCCCTCCTTATCTATGTAATACTCCCTGTCTCGAAATCTTCTTCAGTCTCGACCTTCCCAATCTGTGTAACACTCCCTGTCTCCATATCTCCTTCAGTACTTATTACTCTCACTATCTGAGTAACTCTTCCTGTCTCTATATCTTCTTCATTCCCTGCTACCCTCCCTATGTGTGTAACACTCCCTATCTCCTTCATTCCATGCTACCTTCCGTATGTGTGTAACACTCCCTAACACTCCCTAACACACCATTAGCCCAGATGGTGTACTGGGCTAATGGTCGGATACTTGGTAGTGTGGATGAGCAGAGGGATCTTGTTGTCGATGTACACAGATCTTTGAAAGTTGCCACCCAGGTAAATAGTGCGTTGAAGAAGGCATATGACGTACTGGCTTTTATTGGTAGAGGAATTGAGTTTCGGAGTGTTGAGATCATGTTGCAGTTGTATAAGACACTGGTGCGGCCGCACCTGGAGTATTGTGTGCAGTTTTGGTCGCCATACTATAGGAAGGATGTGGAGGCACTGGAACGGGTGCAGAGGAGGTTTACCAGGATGTTGCCTGGTATGGTAGGAATATCGTATGAGGAAAGGCCGAGGCACTTGGGGTTGTTTCATTGGAGAAAAGAAGGTTTAGGGGTGACTTGATAGAGGTATACAAGATGATTAGGGGTTTAGATAGGGTTCGCTGTGAGAACCTTTTTCCATGTATGCAGTCAGCTATTACGAGGGGGCATAGCTTTAAATTAAGGAGTGGTAGGTATAGTAAGGGGTAGGTTCTTTACTTAGCGAGTCGTGAGTTCATGGAATGCACTGCCAGTAGCAGTGGTGGACTCTCGCTCGTTATGGGCATTTAAGCGGGCATTGGATAGGCATATGGAGGATAGTGGGTTAGTGTAGGTTAGGTGGGCTGGGATCGGCGTAACATCGAGGGCCAAAGGGCCTGTACTGCGCTGTATTCTTCTATGTTCTATGTTCTACGTTCAGTATCGAACTTCCTAATTGTGTAACTCTCGCTGTGTCCGTATCTCCTTCAGTCTCTTCGAGCTTCACTAACCGTCAGGGTGACGGTGATGGAGTGAGTTAGAGGTCGTCAGGGATTCGGTGATGGAGGGAGTGTGAGAAAGTCAGGGTAACGTTGTTAGAGTGAGGGTGAGGAGGTCAGTGCGACAGTGATTGAGTGTGAGGTTGTTAGGGAGACAGTGATGGAAGGAGTGCGAGGAGGTCAGGGTAATGGTGTAGGAGTGAGTGTGAGGGGGCCAGGATGGCAGTGATTGAGTGAGTGTGAGGGGATCAGTGTGATGGACACGGATTGAGTGTGAGTGGATCAGTGTGACCGTGATGGAGTGAGTGTGAGGGGGTCAGGGTGAAGGTGATGGAGTTAGTGTGATGTGGTCAGGGTGACGGTGATGGAATGATATTGAGGGGGTCAGGGTGAAGGTGATGGAGTGAGAGTGAAGGAGTCAAGGTGACGGTGATGGAATGAGTGGAAGAGGGTCAGGGAGACGGTGATGGAGTGAGAGTGAGGTGGTCAAGGTGACGGTGATGGAGTTAATGTGAGGGATCAGGGTGTATGTGATGGAGGCAGTGTGAGTGGGTCAGGGTGACGGTAATGGAGTGAGTGTGAGGGGGTCAGGATGACAGTGACGGAGTGAGTGTGAGAGAGTCAGGGTGACGATGATGGAGTGTCTGTGAGGGGTTCAGGGTGAGGTGATGGAGTGAGTGTGAGGTGGTCAGGTTACCAATGATAGAGAGAGTGTGAGGATGACGGTGATGGAGTGAGTATGAGGGGGTCAGGGTGTCTGTGATGTAGTGAGTGTGAGGGATCGGGGTGACTGTGATGGAGAGAGTGTGAGGGGGTCAGGGTGCAGTGTTGAAGTGAGAGTAAGTGGGTCAGGGTGACGGTGATGGAGTGAATGTGAGGGATCAGTGTGACTGTAATGGAGAAGGTGTGAGGAGGTCAGGGTGACGGTGATGGAGTGAATGTGAGTTGGTCAGGGTGACAGTGATAGAGTTAGTGTGAGTGGATCAGGGTGACGGTGATGGAGTGAGAATGAGGAGGTCAGGATGACGGTGATGGAGTGAGTGTTAGTGTGTCAGTGTGACGGTGATGGAGTGAGTGTGACGGGGTCAGGGTGACCATGATGCAGTGAGTGTGAGTGGGTCATGTTGACGGTGATGGAGTGAGTGTGAGGGGTTCAGGGTGATGGTGACGGAGTGAGTGTGAAGGGGTCAGAGAGACAGTGATGGAGTGAGTGTGAAGGGGTCAGGGTGACGGTGATGGAGTTACTTTGAGCTTGTCAGGGAGACGGAGTTGGATGGAGTGCGAGGAGGTCAGGGTAACGTTGTTGGAGTGAGTGTGAGGAGGTTAGTGTGACTGTGATAGAGTGAGTGTGAGGTTGTTAGGGAGACGATGATGGAGGGAGTGCAAGGAGGTCAGGGTGAAGGTGTCGGAGTGAGTGTGAGGAGATCAGTGAGACGGCGATGGAGTGAGTGTGAGTGCGTCATGGTGACTGTGATTGAGTGAGTGCGAGTGGGTCTGGATGATGGTGATGGAGTGTGTGAGGGTGTCGGGGTGACAGTGATTGAGTAAGTGTTAGGGAGTCAGGACGACGGTGCTGGAGTGAGTGTGAGGTGATGGAGAGAGTGCGAGGGTGTCAGGGTGACTGTGATGGAGTGAGTGTAAGGGGGCAGGTTGACGGTAATGGAGTGAGTGTGAGGGGGTCAGGATGAAAGTGACGGAGTGAGTGTGAGGGGGTCAGGGTGACGATGATGGAGTGACTGTGAGGGGGACAGGGTGACGGTGATAGAATGAGTGGGAGGGCGCCAGGGAGACAATGATGGAGTGATATTGAGGGGGTCAGGGTGACAGTGATGGAGTGAAAGTGAGGGCGTCAAGGTGACGGTGATGGAGTGAGTGTGAGGGGGTCAGGGAGACTGTGATGGTGTGAGAGTGAGGGGGTCAGGGTGAAGGTGATGGAGTGAGAGTGAGGAGGTCAAGGTGACGGTGATGGAGTTAGTGTGTGAGGGTCAGAGTGATGGCTACGGAGAGAGTGTGAGGGGGTCAGGGTGACAGTGATGGAGTGAATGTGAGAGGGTCAGGGTGACGGTGATGGAGTGTGTGTGAGGAGGTCGGGGTGACAGTGATGGAGTGAGAGTGACTGTGCAGGTTTCAGGGTGACAGTGATGGAGTAAGTGTGAAATGCTCAGGGTGACGGTGATGGAGTGAGTGTGAGGTGGTCAGCTTGACAGTGATAGAGAGAGTGTGAGAGGTTGAGGATGACGGTGATGGAGTGAGTATGAGTGGTTCAGGGTGACGGGGTGATGGTGTGAGTGCAAGGCGGTCAGGGTGATTGTGATGGCGAGAGTGTGAGATGGTCAGCGTGACGGTGATGGAGTGAGTGTGAATTGGTCAGGGTGGGAGTGAGAGAGTTAGTGTGTGTGGATTAGTGTGACGGTGATGGAGTGAGTGTGAGGGGATAAGTGCGATGGAGATGGCGTGAGTGTGAGGGGTCAGGGTGACAGTGATGGAGTGAGTGTGAGGGGATCAGTGTGACGGAGATGGAGGGAGTGTGAGGGGGTCAGGGTAATAGTGATGGAGTGAGTGTGAGCGGATCAGTGTGAACGTGATGGAGTGAGTGCAAGGGGTCAGGGTGACAGACATGGAGTGAGTGTGAGGGGATCAGTGTGACGGAGATGCAGGGAGTGTGAGGGGGTCCGGGTGAGGATGATGGAGTGAGTGCGAGTTGGTCAGGTTGACGGTGATGGAGTGAGTGTTAGGAGGTCAGGGTGACGGTGATGGAGTGAGAGTGAGGCAGTCAGGGTGACTTTGATGGAGTGAGTGTGAGTGGTTCAGGGAGATGGTGATGGATTGAGTGTGAGTGGGTCAGGGTGACCATGATGGAGTGAGTGCGAGAGGCTCAGTGTGACCATGATGGAGTGAGTGTGAGTGGGTAAGCGTGACAGTGATGAAAGGTGTGTGTGAGGGTCAGGGTGACAGTGATGGAGTGAGTGTGTGGGGTTCAGCGTGACGGTGTTGGAGTGAGTGTGAGATGGTCAAGGTGATGGTGATGGAGTGAGTGTGAAAGGGTCAGGGTGATGGTGACGTTTTGAGTGTGAGGAGATCAGGTGATGGAGTGAATGTGAGGTGGTTAGGGTGACTGCGATCGAATGAGTGTGAGGGGTTGAGTGTAACGGTGATGGAGTGAGTTTGAGCTTGTCAGGAAGACGGTGATAGACTGAGTGTGAGGGGGCAGTATGACAGTGATGGAGTGAATTAGATGTGTTAAGGGGAAGGTGTTGGAGTGGGTGCGAGGGGGTCAGGGTGACATTGATGGAGTGAGGGTGAGGGGGTCAGGGTTACTGTGATGGAGTGAGTTTGAGCGGAGTCAGGGTGACAGTGATGGATTGAGAGTGAGGGGTTCAGAGTGACGGTGATGGAGTGAGTGTGAGGGGGTCAGGGTGATGGTGATGGAGTGAGTTTGAGCTTGTCAGGGAGATGGTGATGGAGGGAGTGTGAGGAAGTCCGGGTAACGTTGTTGGAGTGAGGGTGAGAAGGTCAGTGTGACAGTGATTGAGTGTGAGGTTTTTAGGGAGTCGGTGATGGAAGGAGTGCAAGGAGGTCAGGGTAATGGTGTAGGAGTGAGTGTGAGGGGGCCAGGGTGACAGTGATTGAGTGAGTGTGAGGGGATCAGTGTGATGGACACGGATTGAGTGTGAGGGGATCAGTGTTACGGTGATGGAATGAGATTGAGGGGGTCAGGGTGAAGGTGGTGGAGTGAGAGTGAGGGGGTCAAGGTGACGGTGATGGAGTGAGTGTGAGAGGGTCAGGGAGACGGTGATGGAGTGAGAGTGAGGGGCTCAGGGTGAAGGTCATGGAGTGACAGTGAGGTGGACAAGGTGACGGTGATGGAGTGACTGTGAGGGATCAGGATGTATGTGATGGAGACAGTGTGAGTGAGTCAGGGTGACGGTAATGGAATGAGTGTGAGGGGGTCAGGGTGACGATCATGGAGTGACTGTGAGGGGTTCAGAGTGAGGTGATGGAGTGAGTGTGAAATGGTCAGGTTGATGTTGATGGAGTGAGTGTGAGGTGGTCAGGTTAACAGTGATAGAGAGAGTGTAAGGATGACGGTGATGGAGTGAGTATGAGGGTGTCAGGGTGTCTGTGATGGAGAAAGTGTGAGGGGGTCAGGTCGCAGTGTTGGAGTGAGAGTGAGTGTGTCAGGTTGACTGCGATGGAGTGAATGTGAGGGATCAGGGTCACTGTGATGGAGAGAGTGTGAGGAGGTCAGGTCGCAGTGTTAGAGTGAGAGTGAGTGGGTCAGGGTGAACGCGATGGAGTGAATGTGAGGGATCAGTGTGACTGTGATGGAGAAAGTGTGAGGGGGTCAGCGTGACGGTGATGGAGTGAGTTTGAGCTTGTCAGGAAGACGGTGATGGACTGAGTGTGAGGGGGCAGTATGACAGTGATGGAGTGAATTAAATGAGTTAAGGGGAAGGTGTTGGAGTGGGTGTGAGGGGGTCAGGGTGACATTGATGGAGTGAGGGTGAGGGGGTCAGGGTTACTGTGATGGAGTGAGTTTGAGCGGAGTCAGGGTGACAGTGATGGATTGAGAGTGAGGGGTTCAGAGAGACGGTGATGGAGTGAGTGTGAGGTAGTCAGGGTGATGGTGATGGAGTGAGTTTGAGCTTGTCAGGGAGATGGTGATGGAGGGAGTGTGAGGAAGTCCGGGTAACGTTGTTGGAGTGAGGGTGAGAAGGTCAGTGTGACAGTGATTGAGTGTGAGGTTTTTAGGGAGCCGGTGATGGAAGGAGTGCGAGGAGGTCAGGGTAATGGTGTAGGAGTGAGTGTGAGGGGGCCAGGGTGACAGTGATTGAGTGAGTGTGAGGGGATCAGTGTGATGGACACGGATTGAGTGTGAGGGGATCAGTGTTACGGTGATGGAATGAGATTGAGGGGGTCAGGGTGAAGGTGGTGGAGTGAGAGTGAGGGGGTCAAGGTGACGGTGATGGAGTGAGTGTGAGAGGGTCAGGGAGACGGTGATGGAGTGAGAGTGAGGGGCTCAGGGTGAAGGTCATGGAGTGACAGTGAGGTGGACAAGGTGACGGTGATGGAGTGACTGTGAGGGATCAGGGTGTATGTGATGGAGACAGTGTGAGTGAGTCAGGGTGACGGTAATGGAGTGAGTGTGAGGGGGTCAGGGTGACGATGATGGAGTGACTGTGAGGGGTTCAGAGTGAGGTGATGGAGTGAGTGTGAAATGGTCAGGTTGATGTTGATGGAGTGAGTGTGAAGTGGTCAGGTTAACAGTGATAGAGCGAGTTTAAGGATAACGGTGATGGAGTGAGTATGAGGGGGTCAGGGTGTCTGTGATGGAGTGAATGCGAGGGATCAGTGTGACTGTGATGGTGAAAGTGTGAGGGGGTCAGGTCGCAGTGTTAGAGTGAGAGTGAGTGGGTCAGGGTGACCGCGATGGAGTGAATGCGAGGGATCAGTGTGACTGTGATGGTGAAAGTGTGAGGGGGTCAGGGTGAGAGTGATAGAGTTAGTGTGAGTGGATCAGGGTGACGGTGATGGAGTGAGAATGAGGAGGTCAGGTTGACGGTGATGGAATGAGTGTTAGTGTATCAATGTGACGGTGATGGAGTGAGTGGGAGGGGGTCAGGGTGACCATGATGGAGTGAGTGTGAGTGGGTCAGGTTGACGGTGATAGAGAGAGTGTGAGGGGTTCAGGGTGACGGTGACGGAGTGAATGTGAGGGGATCGGTGAGATGCCGATGGAGTGAGTGTGAGGGAGTCAGGGTGACAGTGATGGAGTGAGTGTGAGGTGGTCTCGGTGACGGTGATGGAGTTAATTTGAGCTTGTCAGGGAGACGGAGTTGGATGGAGTGCGAGGAGGTCAGGGTAACGTTGTTGGAGTGAGTGTGAGGAGGTTAGTGTGACTGTGATACAGTGAGTGTGAGGTTGTTAGGGAGATGGTGTCGAAGTGAGTGTGAGGGGATCAGTGAGACAGTGATTGAGTGAGTGTGAGTGGGTCTGGATGACGGTGATAGGATGTGTGAGGGTGTCGGGGTGACAGTGATTGAGTGAGTGTTAGGGGGTCAGTGTGACTGTGATGGAGAGAGTGTGAGGGGCTCAGTGTGACTGAGATTGAGTGAGAGTGACGGGCTCAGGGTGACAGTGATGGAGTAAGAGTAAGGGGTTCAGTGCAATGGTGATGAAGTGAGTGCGAGGGTGTCAGGGTGGCAGTGATGGACTGAGCGTGAGGGTGTTACGTTGACGGTGACGGAGCAAGTGTGAGGGGGGTTCATGGAGTCCGTGATGTAGTGAGTGTGAGTGGATCAGTGTGACGGTGATAGAGTGAGTGTGAGGGAGTCAGGAAGACTGTGATAGAGTGAGGGTGAGAGGGTCAGGGTGTCGGTGATGGAGAGAGTGTGAGGGGGTCAGGGTGACTGTGGTAGAGTGAGTGGAAGGGCGCCAGGGAGACAATGATGGAGTGATATTGAGAGGGTCAGTGTGACAGTGATGGAGTGAGAGTGAGGGGGTCAAGGTGACGTTGATGGAGTGAGAGTGAGGGGGTCAAGGTGAAGGTGATGGAGTGAGAGTGAGGGGGTCACGGTAATGGTGATGGAGTGAGTGTGAGGGGGTTAGGGAGACTGTGATGGTGTGAGAGTGAGGGGGTCAGGGTGACGGTGATGGAGTGAGAGTGACTGTGCGGGTTTCAGGCTGACGGTGATGGAGTGACTGTGAAATGGTCAGGGTGACGGTGATGGAGTGAGTATGAGGGGGTCAGGGTGACGGTGATGGAGTGAGTGTGAGGGGATCAGGGTGACTGTGATGGAGAGAGTGTGAGGGGGTCACGGTGCAGTGTTGGAGTGAGTGTGAGTGGGTCAGATTGACGGTGATGGAGTGAGTGTGAGATGGTCAGGGTGGGAGTGATAGAGGTAGTGTGACTGTGATGGAGTGAGTGTGAGGGGATAAGTATGATCGAGATGGAGTGATTGTGAGCGGATCAGTGTGATGGAGATGCAGGGAGTGTGAGGAGGTCAGGCTGACGGTGATGGACTGAGTGTGAGATGGTCAGGGTGAGAGTGATAGAGTTAGTGTGAGTGGATCAGGGTGACGCTGATGGAGTGAGTGTCAGGGGCTCAGGGAGACGATGATGGAGTGAGAATGAGGGGATCAGGGTGACGGTGATGGAGTGAGTGTGAGGGGTCAGTGAGACGGTGATGGTGTCAGAGTGAAGTGGTTAGGGTGACGGTGATGGAGTCACGGCGACAGTGATGGAGTGAGTGTGAGGGGATCAGTGTGACGGTGATGGAGTGAGAGTGGAGCCGTCAGGGTGACATTGATGGAGTGAGTGTGAGTGGTTCAGGGAGATGGTGATAGAGTGAGAGTGAGGTGGTCAGGGAGATGCTGATGGAGTGAGTGTGAGAGGGTCAGGGTGACCATGATGGAGTGAGTGCGAGGGGCTCAGTTTGACCATGATGGAGGGTGTGTGTGAGGGTCAGGATGACCGTGATGGAGTGAGTGTGTGGTGTTCAGCGGGACGGTGTTTGAGTGAGTGTGAGATGGCCAAGGTGATGGTGATGGAGTGAGTGTGAGAGCGTCAGGGTGATGGTGATGGAGTGAGTTTGAGGGGATCAGGTGATGGAGTGAATGTGAGGTGGTTAGGGTGACTACGATCGAATGAGTGTGAGGAGGTGAGAGTGACTGTGAAAAAAGTGAGTGTGAGGGGGTCAGGGTGACGGAGATGGCGTGAGTTTGAGGGGGTCAGGGTACTGTGATGTAGTGAGTGTGACTGTGATTGAATGAGTGTGAGGGGGTGAGGTTGACCATGATAGAGTGAGAGTGCGGGGATCAGGATGACGGTGATGGAGTGAGTGTGATGGGGTCAGTGTGACGGTGATGGATTGCAAGTGTGCGGGTCAGGGTGACTGTGATGGAGAGAGTGTGACGGGGTAAGGGTGAAGATGTTGTAGTGAGTGTGAGGGGCTCAGGTTGACGGTGATTGAGTGAGTGGGAGGGGGTCAGGGCGACGGTGATGAAGTGAGAGTGAGGGGGTCATGTTGACTGTCAGTTGATCACTGCACCGGTCAAACTGGATCCCTTCCCTCACTGGACATGATCCCAGAGATCATTGGACTAGATCCCTCCAGTCACCGTACTGGATCCCTGCACTAGATCCACTTGATCATTGAACCAATCAAACTGGGACTCTTCCTCGCTGGACATGATCCCAGCGACCATTTAACGAGATGACCCAGTCATTGTATGGGATCCCTGCATGAGATCCACTTGATCACAGTACCAGTCCAACTGGATCGCTTCCCTCGCTGGACATTATCCCAACGATCATTGAACTAGATCACCAGTCATTGCACTGGATACCATCATAAGATCAACTTGATCACTGCACCAATCAAACTGGATCCCTTCCTTCACTGGGCATGATCCCGTCCAAAAATTGTACTAGAACCCCCCGTCATTGTACTGGATGCCTGCGCTAGATCCACTTGATCACTGCACCATTCAAACTGGACCCCTTCACTCGCTGGACATGATACCAGTGATCATTGGGCTAGATCCCTCCAGTCATTGTACTGGATCCCTGCGCAAGATCCACTTGATCACTTCAGCGGTCCAACTGGATCACTCCCTCACTGGATACGATCCCAGCGATCATTTAACTAGATCCCCGGTCATTGTACTGGTTCCCTGCACTGGATCCACTTGATCACTGCACCAGTCCAACTGGATCCATTCCCTCGCTGGACATGATCCCAGTGATCATTGGACTAGACCCCTCCAGTCATCGTACTGGATCCCTGTGCAAGATCCACTTGATCACTGCACTCATCAAACTGGATCCCTTCACTCACTGGACATGATCCCAGCTATCATTTAACTAGATCACCAGTCATTGTACTGGATCCCTGCAATAGATCCACTTGATTATTTCACCAGTCAAACTGGACCCCTACCCTCGCTGGTCTTGATCCCTGTGATCATTGAACTAGATCCCCCAGTCATCATACTGGATCCCTGCACTAGATCCACTTAAATGGTGCTGTGATCACCATCCAAGCAATCATTGAACTATGTCCATCTGGGGAATCTCCCGTCCATAGTCGCCAACCTCATTGTCCATGAACCGCGCACTACCTGATTCTACCTCCTTTATACGACCTGTTGTCTCATCCTGCGCTTGTCCGACCCAACTCATCTCTTCCTACCTCAACACCTTCCTATCTCCCCAGCCCAGTAAATCCCCACCTACATTTGTTACACCACCTATGCACATCACCTCCTCGAAGACATTTATTTTCCTGGCCCACAACGCGTCATTTTCACGTTGGACATCCAGTCCCTGTACACATCCATCTACCATGATGAAAATCTCCAAGCCTTCTCTTTCTTCATCTCACCCCATCCCAACTAGTATCCTTCCACCGACACCCTCATCCACCTGGTTGAACTGGTCCACACCCTCAACAACGTTTCTCTCCAATAATCCCACTTCCTCCAAACCATGGGCACCCGCATGTGAACTAGCTGTGCCTGCCTGTTTGTCAGATGTGTGGAATTATCTGTCTTTTGCAGTTACTCTGGCACCTCACTCCACTTGTTCCTCCGCTACATTGATGAATGCATTGGTGCCACTTTGTGCTTCCACGAGGAGGTTGAACAGTTCACCAACGTTACCAGCACCTTTCATCCTGACCTCAAATTCACCTGGATCGTCTTGGCAAATTCCCTCCCGTTCTCGGAACTGTCCATCACCGTCTCCAGCAAATGACTCATGACAGACATATACTACAAGCCCACCGACTCCCACAGCTACAAACGCTACACCTCCTCCCAACCCACCTCGTGTAAAAAACACCATAACTTCTTCCTAATTCCTCCGTCTCGACCACATCTTTTCCCAGGATGACCAATTCCACCTCAGAAAGTCCCAGTTGGTCTCCTTCTTCCATAATCGCAAATTCCCTCCCCCTTCCAGTGCATCTCCATTTCACTCACTACAGCCCTCAAACCCCACCCCTGCCGCAACAAAGACAGAACTCTGTGGTCCTCAACTTTCACCTCACCAATTTCCGCATAAAACACATTATACTCCACCACTTCTGCCATCTCCAAACAGACCCCACCGTCAGATATATATTTCCCTCCACACCCCTATCAGCATTCTGAAAAAAACATTCCCTCTACGAACACCTTGTCAGGTTTACAACCCCCAATAAGCCCACACCCCACTACTGGCATCTTTCCCTGCCACCGCAGGAAGGGTAAAACCAGCGCCCATGCCACTTCACTCATCTCCGTCCTAGGTCCCAAGGGATCCTTCCACATCCGTTAGAAATTCACCTGTACAACTTCCAATGTCATCTACTGCATCCATTGCACACAGTGTAATCTTCTCTCCATCAGGGAGACAGGACGCCTTCTTGCAGATCATTTCAGAGAACATCTCTGGGACATCCGCACCCACCAACTTTACAATCCCATGACTGAACACTTCAACTCCCCCTCCCACTCCGTAAAAGACGTACAGGTCCTGGGCCTCCTTCACCACCAAACCATAACCACCAAATACCTGGTGGAGGAATGCAATATATTCCGCCCTGGGACTCTGTCACCTCACGCGATAAGTGTGGATTTGAACAGTTTCCTCATTTCCATTCCCCCATGTCTCAAGCCTCAAACTTGGCACCGCCCTCTGGACCCATTCCATCACTGCTTTTTCTGAACGATCATCTTCTCCCTCACCTTCATCCAACTATCACTTTCCCAGCTTCATCCCCCAAACCCCACACCCCTAACATTTATCTCTCAGTCCCGACTCACAAGCCTTATTCCTGGTGAAGGGCTTATGCCTGAAACGTGGACTCTCCTGCTCCTCGGATGCTGACTGACCTGCTGTGCTTTTCCAGCACCACATTCCCGACTCTGATCTCCAGCATCCGCAGTCCTAACCTTCTCCTCGGAATAATCAATGACCTCGAGTGAAGATGCTCCTGGATTGCAGTGATCACAGTGTGACTGAGTTTTGCGTTTCTTTTGGGTGAGGGCAGGCTGGATCTCAGACGAGCGCTTAACACCCAGACAACGGGAATGGTATCAGATAGCGAGGTTAGGGCGGCTGAAGTAAGTGGAAAATTCTGCCAGAAGGTGGGTCAGTACAACTGCATAACATCACCCAACCTGTAAAAGACACGCAGAAGGAGCAAATCAATTTCAGTGCAGTCACAATGACAGGTAAAGTGGAAAGGAAACAATACAATACACTGAGATGGAGTGGAATTATTTATGAGAAAGGGTTCAATATTGAAGCTATTTTACATACAGCCTGCCCTCACATTGGAAAAAAAAGAATTTCCTGCAGTATAACGGCGATATTTGCCTGCGACATCACAATGTTGAGAGACACTGACATAGTTTCTTCTGCAGCAGCGTGGCCAAGTGAAAGCATGGTCGACCCATCAACCAGAATTCAATACTTCAAAGCTCTCCTCTGTGCTGGACAACCTATTTGCTACTCCTGTAGTCAGATCCCAATCTCTTCACAGTATATCTTTTTCTGCTTCCTGCCTCACGTAAACACTTGAAACCTGATCCAAAATCCAGTGTTTCCGCTTTAACCAATATTTTATAACTCCCGAGCTGACACAGGTAGCAGTGACCAATTAGACTTTTCGAGCGCTCTCACTCTGGTATGATAAAGTTCACTGTATCTGATCCACAGGACACACTGCAGAATTTCCCCATGCAGGATGATGCTGTTTGTCCCATCCCCCTGGACTGAGCTGCCTCCATTGGTACAGCTGTCTCCATTCGTCGAGTATCACACAGTATCAGTGAATATCTTTTGATGTCATCCTCGAAGGTGCATGCTACAAAAAGCTGAAGACTGCGCTAACACAGAGGCCCAGCAGGAGCCTGCTGGGCCCATACACCAGAAATCAATGGATAGGAAGATTCTCTTTTTAGAAGAATCCGATTCAGACCATCGTCTTAACACTTCTTTGGGAGAAAATGGATGTGGGAGAGCGGACAGTCTCATCTGGTTCCAGCATTTACAACCTTGGTCCGTGTGACAACAAAAGCAGAAACCTGGAATTGTTTTCTTGCTTCTGAAAAACAGGTGAGTAAATTTTGAAGATATTTCTTCCTGGTGTTCATGAAATGATCAAGAGCAGAGTACGGTTCGCTGAGTATGGTCTGACTTCTGGGTTATGGACTGTGATATTCTGCTCACATGATCTGAACACATACAAAGAAATGACTCAGTGACAAGATCTGCTGAATCGGATTTCGTGAAGAACAGAAGCCGATGTAATGAAAAGAGCCATATGAGCGGGAATGTAGCAAATTGTTTCCAGGGGTCAATATCTATGCAGGTGGACTGAAAAAGCGTTGGGTGTTATTGTACTGCATCTTTTGTATAATGGTGCAAAAGCACGGAACTTTTGTATCGAGGGGACAACTTCAAAATTCTCAATGAGGCAAAACACACAAATGAGGTATACAACAATGTAACCACACAAATTGGTGTAACGTCATGGGGTAAACCTCCTTGCTCAAATTTCGCTCAAAATCGTTCTCTGTCTAATTCCTAAGTCTGATATTCGAACAATGAATGGTCTATGGTCTCAAAACTTCAGCATTTCATACTGGCAATAGTAATTGATCCCTCACTGTGTTACTTCAGCACACGTAGAGAAGAAATAACTACAAGAACAACGGCAATTTTTGTGAATGGGATTCGACCCGATTCTGTTGCAACCAATCCATTCAGCTGTAATTGAAATTGCTTCCACCTTTCCTGTGTCGGTCATAAAATTGCATAGCTTAGTGGTGAGTTTTCATTCATTGAATTAGACCAGCATCCTTTCTCAGGTTGAAATTTACAGGGATATAAAGACATGATGAAAGACACGGGCAGTGTTTACTGGACTATAAAGGCGTTAGGAATGACACGCCCATGATACCATGAAACGAAGGAAATGAGGTTTCCTTGGAGATAAAGCCACAAGAAACGAAAAGAAGCGGTTAATGGGATGACGGCAGAGATAAATAATAATGCAGGAGAAATCAGGAAAGATTAGTTGTGTCCGAATAGAGGTTATCCAGCTGATGTGAAGATCTTAAGAGTAAATATGAGGGAAATTTCCTCGTTTAGGTGGTGGAAACTAGACGTTAGAACTTCAAACCCAGCGGGCACGATAAATAAGTTTGGATTAGGCATTTTATATTCTCAGAGTTATTGAATTCGGAGGTGAATTTTCAGAAATAAAAACATTTTAGGAGCTGATTCCAGAATATTCGAAAAGCGAGTGCAGGCACACAAGGAGTGAATTAAACAGCGACAGTGATTCTGGGCTGCCTGGATGGGGGTGCAAAAGGGAAACACTCGAAGTTGTGCAATTTCTTTCATAGGAAAGAAATTGCATAGCACCTGCAATTGAAAATGTTAAGTGTAAGAAGAGCTGGTGGAGTTGGAAGATGCAGCAGCTCATTCTACATGAAATATTATACAATGCAAATGCACTGATCTGTTTGGTTTAGCTCTGCTTTGAATGGAAGTCGGTTAGCTCAGTTCGCTGACTAACTGGTTTGTGAGAAAAATGAGACTAACAGCGTGGGATTAATTCTCTCACTGTCTATCCGCCGTTTGAAATGATCATGGCCCACCAACCACGTCAATGTCTTTGCCCAGCTCATCCACAACAACCTGTCGTACAACGGGATAAAGACATTTAAGCAATCGAAAATTTCAGTTCAAACAGTTAACATAAAACATATTGCATTCATCAATAATCTTCACCATTCCGACAATCCAAGAACACGTTGCACAGTGGGTTTCTGCACGAAATTTTCAGGTTTTGCTGATGAGCATGTGATTCTGGTCTGATCATGTTTCAAACGATATGATTCCGTAAAAACTCACAACCAAGAAGGTAAGGAATTTCCTCTGGTCAGTAGCAGGGACGAGAACTCCAGACGACAGGAATTGGCGATGAATCAGCAGAACACTCAATGATTCAGCTGAAAACTGAACTAAACTCCAATTTTAGTGCGGTTCAAACCCACAAACATCGAATACCAAACTTACCAAATTTGTAGAAATCTAACACGCTTTTCATTGCACCACAGAGCTGTACTCGCCACAATTTTACTGCACCCAAAGTTGCGTTTGTCGTAGAGAAAATGTCAACAATCACCAAGAGATGCGGAGAGTTTTTCAAGGAGTAGATCTTTTATTTGCAAACAAAAACAGTGACATTCAGAAAACAACTTTTTGACTCGCCCGAACCTCAGAGTCCATGGCACAGAGTCATAGAGTCATTGAGATGTGCAGCATCGAAACAGACACTGCTTTCCAACTTGTCCATGCCGACCAGATATCCCAACCCAATCTAGTCCCACCTGCAATCACTCGGTCCTCCAAACCCTTCCTATACACATGCCTCTCAAATGTTGCAATTGTACCAGCCTCCACCACATCCTCTGGCAGCTCATTCCATTCACGTACCACCCTCTGTGTGAAAAAGTTGCCCCTTAGGTCTCTTTCATATCTTACCCCTCTCACACTAAACCTATGTCCTCTAGTTCTGGCTCCCCGACCCCAGGGAGAATATTTTGTCTATCTATCCTTTCCATGCCCCTCATAATTTTGTAAAGCTCTATAAGGTCACCCCACAACTTCCTAAGCTCCAGGGAAAGCAGCCCCAGCCTGTTCAGCTTCTCCTTATGGCTCAAATCCTCCAACCCTGACAACATCCTTGTAAATCTTTCTGAACCCTTACAAGTTTCACAACATCTTTCCGATCGGAAGGACACCGGAATTGCACGCAATATTGCAACAGTGGCCTAACCAATGTCCTGTACAGCCGCAACATGACCTCCCAACTCCTGTACTCAACACTCTGACCAAAAAAGGAAAGCATACCAGATGCTTTCTTCACTATTCTATCTACCCGCGACTCCACTTTCAAGAAGCTATGAACCTCCACTCCAAGGTCTCTTTTTTCAGCAACACTTCCCAGCGTCTTACCATTAAGTGTATAAGTCCTGCTAAGATTTGCTTTCCCAAAATTCAGCACCTCACATGTATCTGAATTAAACTCCATCACTTTATACCTTTTCTTTAATCATGTTTTGTTAGCTTATCAGAATGCCAACTGTGTTCGTCAGAATTACCTCACTCCAGCTATACAATAAACCAATGGTGCGAATTCCCATTATCGTTCTATTTCTGCCACTATGGATTTTCCTAATTTATTCTACTGTAACTATTAAGTATTCTACTGCTACCTGTGCTCAATGAACCTCCATCCCAGAATAACCTGTCATGATTAGATATTTAGCTACCCCATATATCACAATGTTTTCCTGTCCCAAGCTGACTCTACTAACTACTAATTAGATATTTAATGTCATATCCTGCTACAAGTATCTCAAGCAGGCTGACTCTACTATCAATTAATTATTTAAAGTCATGTCCTAAGTATGTACTGTAACGACGTTTCCCAAAGTGCCATGATGATATTTAGTAGGCGAGGCTGACTTTACTAATTGTTATTATCTCAGCCTGCCATAGTAACCTTTCAGCCTCAGTCTGACTCTGCTAACTGGTGTAGGAGCATTCCACTATTCTTATCCCATCCTGCCACAGCAGCCCCATCCTGCCCCAGTGACCTTTTGACGAATGTAGCATTCCGCAGACCTCTTGTAACAGATTGCCAGTAGTTTCCATGCCATTAACCTTCCCATGCTTTCATGCTCTGTATTTTCTGTGCAGTGTTGGGATCTTTCATCAGACATCTGTTTATCTACACCCCATTTTACAGTACCTGGTCCTTATGCATGTGTGGTCTCGCTTCTCAAGTATTAGGAGGGAAGGTGCTGGGGTGCTCTCGCTTCCCCCCCTCACAGTGACACTGCTGCACAGCTCATGGTCTCGTGTCACCTTGCTGGCAACACCCCTCATTCACTCCCATTCGCTGCAGACCAACACCAAGTCAGCTCCTATTGGTGCGAACCGAGGGCCAACAGCTCATGGTCATGTGTCTTCCTGCTGGCTCCACCCCCATTCTCTTCCATTGGCTGCAGCACCACACTCCTATTGGTCTGCAGCTACCATTAATCAGCCAGGCCCAATTGAGGTGAGTGGTGGGATCCTCTCTCTGCCCTGGGATGAGCTTAATCTGTAAGAAACAAACTTAATAAAATTTAGACGAGACCAACAAATCTGGAAACAAGACAATTTATTCCGAAATTGCAAGTAAGGGCTTCAATTGCATAAGCAAATGAGCAAAGAGAATTCGAAGTACTACACAGTTATACCTTTGAGTTGCGTGAGGTCATCTCTCCTGATTCCTACATTACCCAATCTTTCTTAGTATTCTGCCACTGCCCAGCTATGCTCCACCTTTATTGCCCCCTTTTCTCTAAGTTGGCAACCTTCCCCTCTGTAAGCGCTGACACAAGGCTAAACTTGTATCTTGCTGTTCCTTCTTCACTTTACTTGTAACATCTTCCATTGTCCATAGGTACATTCCATTCCTGAACATACGTTTTAACAAAGCATGTATCTTTTAGTGCTTAGTCTATGCGTTTCAGCTATCTCAACTATTTTGCTGAGACTATTATTTTAAACGTTATGAAGAAATTACTTACTTTAATAATTCTGCAGTAAAATTAGTATTCAATTCTCCACAATTATACATTAAGGATTAAGAAACATTTCCCTCATGCTTGCTTACCTCTTTTCTGCGCATAAACACTCTTGTTTTTCTACATCTGCAAAAACAACATACTTCCCGATTTCTTAAAATCATTCACAGTGAATGGGGCAGTATCGCAGAGCACAGGGGCTGGGGGCTATTCAGCCCATTGGGACTGTACTCTCTCCCTCTGGAGATGCTGCAAATCTGTCCCAAACCCCCTCTCATTTGCCCACAGCTCTCCAAATCTTCCTTCTAAACGTTGTTTCAAATCTGTTTGAGAATACCTGCTGAATCAGCATCCAGCTGCCGTTCAGACTGTTCCAGATGCTCAGAACTTACTGAGTAAAACAATCTTCACAATTTAACCCTGCATTATTTGCCAATGAAAGTAGTTACTATAAGTTGTGACAAAGTATATAATTTCTCTCTGCCTCTCTGTAAATTAAGTATCTCTGAAAACTATCTGCTCCTGGTCGAAATCATTGTTTAACCGTCTTATCTCCAAGGCGAATTATATGAAATAGTGTTACATCTCCATAAAAGAGAAATCTATCTTAGTTTTAATTTATTAGTGTCAACTCATGCATGCCAACCAGGAATTCTGGATTCCCATTTGCCAGGAGCTGGTCCATATCCCTCGGAGTCCTTCCTCTTCATGGGCCTAATCAGATGTCTTTTAAAAATTGTTATTGTACTAGCCTCCACCTCTTCCTCAGGCTGCTCATTCCATACACGCACCACCCTCGACGTGAAGCAGTTGCTTCTAAAATCCCTTTTAATATTTTCCCCCTCAGCTTAACCTGTACCCTCTGGTTTCGGACCCACGGAACATGGGAAAATAACCCTTACTATTCACCTTATTCATGCCCATCATGATTTTATAAATATTGATAAGACCACCTCTCAGTCTCTAACTCTCCAGGGAAAATACTCCCAGCCTACTTAGGCTTTCCCAATAGCTCAAGCCGTCCAACCCTGGCAAAGTCCTTGCAAAACTTTTCTGAACGTTTCAAGTTTCACAATATCACTCCTAAAAGAGGGAGACTGGAACGGTAAACAGAATTCCAGAAGAGCCTTAATCAATGTCCTATACAGCCACAATAGGACATCACAACTTCTGTATTCATGCATTGTCCAATAGTGGAAAGCATACCAAACGTTGCCTTCACTACTCTGCCTCCCTGTGACTCTACCTCCTGGGAACTATGAACCTGCACTCCAAGGTTTCTTTGTTCAGCAAAGCTCTCCATGACCTTCCCATTCAGTGTATAAGTCCTGCCCTGATTTGCCATTCCAAAATGCAGCACCTCATAGTTATCTAAATTATACTGTCTGACATTCCGCTGCCCATCGGCCCATCTGATCAAGATTCCATTCTACACTGAAGCAAACTTCTTCACTGTCCACTACACCTCCAATTTTGGTGTCTTCTGTAAAACTGCTGACCATACCTCATATTCACATCCAAATCATTTATATAAAAAGACCAGCATCGATCCTTGCAGCACACTGCTGTTCACAGGCTTCCAGTCCACAAAGCAACCCTCCATCACCACCCTCTGTCTCCTGCCTTCAAACCAATTTTGTATCCAAATAGCTAGTTCTGCCTGCATTCCATGTTACCTCACCTTGCTAACCAGTGTGCTTTGTGGAACCTTGTTGAATGTCTTTTTGAAGTCCATATTGACAACGTCCACAGTCTCCCTTCAATCTTCTTTGTCATTCTTCAAAAGATTCAGTCAACTTTGTGAGACACTATTTCCCACGCACAAAGCCATGTTGACTATCCCTCATCATGCCTTACCTTTTCAAACACATGTAAATCCTATTCCTCAGAGTCCAATCCAACAAATTGCCTGCAACCGGGATGCTCTGGAGTGGAATTGCTCCTCTTGTGTGCAGATATGGAAGAAGTGGAGGAATTGAGTACAGGACTATACTCGAGGGAAATCACCAGAGCAAAAAGGGTACATGAAATAACGATAGGAAACGGTTCTCTAGGAAACTCTATGAAAAGGCTCACTGATCTCTTGTTCCCCGGCCTTTCCTTACCACCTTTTTAAAATCATTGCAGCAGTCTTCCAGTACTTCACCTGTGACTATTGATGATACAAATATCTCAGTGAGGGGTCCAGCAATCACCTCACTAGCTTTCCACAAAGTTCTGAGATACATCTCATCAGGTACCAACGTCTCTGTAATATGGACATTTATCAAGTTATCACTTTATTTCTCCAAACTCTCTAGCTTCCATTTCATTCTCCAGTAAAACACAATGACGTGAAATACTCACATAATATCTCTCCCAGCTTCTGTGGTTCCATAGACCGCCTTGATGACCTTTAAGGGGTCCTATTCTCTGCCTGGTTATTCTTTTATCAGGGATGTATTTACATAATCTTTGGATTGTCCTTAAACCATTTTCTGGACATATTTCATGTCCCCTTTTTGCTCTCCTGATGACTCTCGAGTATAGTCCTGTGCTCAGTTCCATGTCTGCACTCAGGAGGAGCAATTCTACTCCAGAACATCCCAGAAAGTCTTCCGATTTCTAGGATCGCAATTTCCCTCCCACGTGATCAACAATGCCCTCCAACGCATATACTTCACATCCTGCACATCCGCCCTTGAACCCCACTCCTTCAACCACAATAAGAATATAAACCCCCAGTACTGACCTTCCACCCGACTATTCACCAGATACAGTGCATTAAACTCTGCCATTTCCGCTACCTAGAGTCAGACCCCAGCACCAGTGATATATTTCCCTCCCCACCCGCCTCTGCATTCTGCATAGACCATTTGCTCTTCGACTCCCTTGTTAGGTCCACACCATCCCTAAAACCCATCCTCCACACCCAGCGCACTCCTTTGCTACCACAGGAGATGCAAAACCTGTGCCCACCCCTCACCCATCACCTCTGTCCAAGGCCCCAAAGGATCTCTCCAAACCAGGCAGAGATTTTCCTGCACATTTAAACACCTCATCTACTGCGTCTGGACACTATGGACAATTTACTATGGCTAAAGCACCAAACCTTCACATCTTTGGATTGTGGGAAGAAACCGGACATCTGGAGGAAACCCACTCAGACATGGGGAGAATGTGCAAACTCCACACAGACAGTCACTTGAGGGTGGAATCAAACTCAGGTCCCTGGTGCTGAGGCAACAGTGCTAACCACTGAGCCACAGTACTGTGGGATCTTTGGTGCTGATTTGCTGCCCCACTGAATCTCACTCACCATGCCTCATTTCCTAAGAGAAGAGGCGTTGATGGCATAGTGATATTATCACTAGGCAGTTAATCCAGAGACCCAGAAAACGATCTGGGGACCTGGGTTTGAATCCCATCAGGGCAGATGGGGAAATTTGAATTTAACAAAAATCTAAAATTAAGAATGTAATGATTACAATGAATCCATTGTCAATTATTGGTTAAAAAGCACCAACTGGTTCACTAATGACTTTTAGATAAGGAATCTGCCATCCTTACCTGGTCTGGCCTACATGTGACCCTAGACACACAGCAATGTGGTTGACTGTCAACTGCCTTCTAGGCCCAGCCAGTGACACCCTCATCCTGTCAATGAGTAAAGAAAAAAAAAGGTCAAGTCTTGTTCCTACTCAAGTAGGTACATCCTAGAAACTGAATCGGAAATATTCTCGTACACACTGAACAAATACCTTTCCATCCACGTCCTTAACACTACAGCACTTAGAGGCTATGTTGGTAAAGTTAAAACCCCTTATCGTTGCAACTATTTTATTCTTACAGATAACAGATCTCCTGGTAAAGTTACTTCTCAATTCCCCCACTGACTATTGGGCGGGGGTCTACAAAACAGTCCCAATGAGGTGATCATCCCTTTCTTCTTTCTCAGTATCACCCAAATAATTTGCCTGGATGTAGGACCAGGAACGTCTTCATGAAGTCCATTCGCAATGTTATGCCTCATCAAGAATGCCACACCCCCTGTTGTTGCCCTTTCTATCCTTGCTATAGCATCTATAACAAGGAACATTAAGGTGCTGGTCCTATCCATCCCTGATTCATGCCTCTGTAATTGCTGTAATATCCCAGTCCCATGTTCAAAATCATACCGTGAGCTCATCTGCCTTCCCTGTCAGGACTCTTGCACTGAAATAAATGCAGTGTAACTGCTCAGTCTGACCTCATTCTGTGACGTGCCCTTGCCTGCCTTGACAGTCTGACCTCTGAACATTATCAGTCTCAGATTACCCCTTTCCTCACTATCTTTTTGGGTTTACTCCCACTCCCTCACTGGTTCAATTTCTCCTAAGTAGCACTAGCACATATTCCCTTCCAATGCAGGTACAATCCATCCTTCTTATGCAGGTCGATTCTACCCAAAAGTGATTCCAATGATTCAAAAACATGAAACCTTCTGCCCTCCACCAGGTCCATAGCCACTCATTGATCTGCTCCATCCTGCTATTCCTACTGGCATTAGCATTTGGCATCAGGACTAATGCAGATATTACTATCCTTGAGGACCTACTTTTTAAACCTTCAGGCTAATTTGCCGTATTCTCATCAGGACCTCATCCTTTCTCTTCCTATATCATTGGTACCAAAGTACAACGACATCCCACTGGTTATTCCCTCCTTCGAAAGGATTCTGCTCCCACTCTGAGACATTGTTGACCCTGGCATCAGGTAGGCACCACCCCATTCTGATGTCTCACTCTCAGCTGTAGAAACCGCAGTCTGTGCCATATACCAGAGAATCGCCTATCATCATCGATTATCTGGAACCTGATATACCTCTCATTACATTGGAGAGAGTCTCAGTACCAGGAACTTGGTTGTCAGTGCGAGAGTCACTTGAGAGTCTATTACCCCCTAACGTTTCCAAACCAGTATACTTCTTAGAGATGGAGACAGCCACGGGAGACTGCTGCATTCCCTGCCTACCCCTCCTGCATTTCGTGGAGATAACCCATCCACCTGACTGTATCTATAGTATTCTACCAACCGGAGACTGCTAACTATAATGTTAACTGACCCCCTGTCAATTCCTAACTGCATTTAACTGCCCCGCTCCAACCGATCCATGCAATCCATTGGGATTTGCAACCCCACTTCCTGCAGACATCATCATCAGGATCATTGAAACTCTCCCTGACGCCCACATCTGACAGGAAGCGCACATCACTCTATGAATGGCCATCTCTGCACCTTAACATTTTACAGACCCAGGAAAAGACGTAGTCTTACTGCTACACAAAACACTACTCTAGAATAACTTAATATCTACATTTTTATTTTAAATTTAATCAAGTGACTGTAAGACATATTAAAAAGAAAAACTCACCTTATTCACTGTCGTAGATTTACTGAAATAAAACAGACTATGATTTATGTGTTAAGAGCTGACCTCCAGCTGTAGTGTTTCTGAGAGTGAGGTTTCTCCGACGGCAGCTGTGAAATGTCACTGTTTCTTTCTCTTTTCTCCCAGCTCAGTTTCCAGAGCGGGTTAAACCTTCACAGCCAGTCAGCTGGGAGAGGTCACTGGGTGTTGCCTTTGCTGCCCAGACCGGTATTTATTGGCCATTTTTATTTGACTTGGAGAAAAGTGGTGGTGAACTGCCTTCCTGAAATGCTGCAGTCCATGTGTTGGCAGTACAACACAGTGCTGTTTGGACAATATTCCCTTTCAGCCTTCTCTATACTCCCTATTTGTGATTTCTCGTCCAATCTCTGAACCCTCTCTATCTCTATAATCCTCTTCCAGCCTCACATTCCTCACTATCTCTGTAAACCCCTTCCAGCTTCACAAAACTCCCTCCCTTTATCTCTAATTCCCCCTGCAGCTTCACAACCGTCCTTATCTCTTTAAACCCCTACAGCTTCAGAAATTACATGTCTGTGGAGTAAGATTGTTATTTTGATTCATTTTTAGTTCTTTTATCACAAAAATGGAAACTACATACCAAAAAATGTGTGAAATTATTCGTTTGAAACAGATTTCTGTTAACTGACTATTTGGAGACGCTGACACATGGACGGCTCAGTAATTTATCTCAAATTGTACACATAGAAGGATGGCCATTTTTTTTTTTAAATCGTCGACAAATAGTGAGGCAATGTTCTAATGGTATTCTTGCTAGGCGGGTAATATGGAGACCTGTGTAATGCTGTGAGAATTAGGGTACAAATCCTACCATGGCTGATGGTGACATTGGTATTCAATAAAATCTGAAATTAAGAATCTACTGATGATAATGGATCTATTGCTGAATGTGAGGGAAAAAAAAAACATCTAGTTTACTAATGTTAATTGGGGAAGAACATCTGGCATTCTCACCTGGTCTGGCCTACATGTGACCACAGCAACGTGGTTGACTCTCAACTGCCCTCTGGGTAAGGTATGTTGGCCGAGCCAGTGATACCTATATTCTCTAAATGAATAAACAAAACGCTTCATGTTAAATCATGGAGGAGTGTTTGTTTTTAAATGCAATTGTGTTTGAAATTTAAAAAAAAGGATCACCTTGGTCGGATGGCACGATCGACGCTGCAATAATCAGAGGGAACTTGAGGGACAAATGTACAGAGAGACCTCAAATATATGTCAGAATAATAAGAGTGTCATAGTAAGCAATTTAACTTTCCAAACATTGATTCGGATTACCATAGTTTGTGGGTGGAGAATTGTTAAATTAATTCAAGAACATTTTCTTCATCAGTGTGTAAATATTCCTATCAGAAAAGGAGCAAAAGCTGACCTTTTCTAGGGTAACAAAACAGGACAAGTGGTTGAAGTGAAAGTAGGGGAACACTTTGTATGGGAGGAAATTGCAGGCATTTGTAGAAACATTTGTATAATTGATAATCACAAGTGAGGTGCCTGATGACTGGAGAGTGGCTAATGTTGTACCTTTATTACGGAGAAGCCTGTGAACTGTAGACCTGAGAGCCTGACTTCAGTGGTGGGTAAGTTGTTGGAGGTGATCCTGAAGGATACGATTTATAGGCGTTTTAAAAGTTAAAGAATGATTAGGGAAAATCAACTGGGAGAAGGTGAGGACTACAGATTCTGGAGGTCAGAATCGAAGAGTGATGTGTGGGAAAAGCACAGCTGGACAGGCAGCACCCGAGGAGCAGGAGAATCGATGTTACCGGAAAAAGCCCTTCATTAGGAAGGGGATGATTAAGGATAGTCAGCATAACTTTATGAGAGGGCAGAGCGTTAGACTTTGCTTATTTGGACTTTAGTAACGCCTTTGACAAGGTTCTGCATGGGAGACTAGTTTGTAAAGTTCGATCAAATGGGATTCAGGGAGAACTTGCCAACTGGATACAAAATTAGCTTAACAGTAGGAGACAGAGTAATAGTGGAGAGTTGTTTTTCAGACTGATGACCTGTGACCAGCGGTGTTCCACAGGGATAGGTGCTGGGCCCACATGCGTTTGCCAATCATCTAAATTATTTTGATGATAATATGCTAAGTCTGGTTCGTTATTTTGTGGGTGACACTGAAATTGGTGTTCAAGTGTACAGTAACAAAGGCAAGCTATGATTACAAAGAGATCTTGATCAATTGGGTGAATGGGCTGAAGAGTGGCAGGTGAAGTTTAATTTGAATGAATGCAAAGATATTAAATTTCAATAAAACAAACAAAGGCTGGACATGCACCAATTAAAAGTGGGCCTTGAGTCGTGATATAGAACAAAGAAACCTGGGGGTTCAGGTCTTTGAAGTTTGCATCACATGTAGACAGGGTGGATGAGAAGGTGAGAAAGTCTCTCTCCTTAAAACTTGTCTTTAAACATTTAGACTAAAATGTATTGCTGAATTATAGAACACATTTACTACATAATAGAAAATACACTGGACAGGCTAGGAGGCTCAGAAAAACCGGGGGAACCCAAGGAACACAGAAGTTAAAAATATCTGTCTTCTCCCGATGATAACAGGATGCTATAAGGCCATTAAGAACTTTGCTTTAACATAAGTGAATCTGTGTAAACAGGACACCAAACGATGACATTCGCGGCTGTTCTTTCATGAAATTAATGAAAGTGTTTGATTTAAAAGCCTTGGAATTGATGTTCAGGTCCTGTTAATTATAATGAATCCTTATTACCCCTTGCAAGCTGGGCAAACACAGAGAGAAAAACATCTTTGCCGTTACAAGACCCTAACTTGAAAGTTCAAAAGGACAATAGAGAGGGACATCATTTTAGTGCTGAGGCTGCTGAAACCAGTAGAAAATTAACTCTTAGTGTGATGGATTGAATTTACTTGCAATGTTGAGACTTTTTTGATGTTGTGTAGCTATTACTGGTTATTAAATACAAATTCTGTAAAGGTAATATTGATGAAGCTTTAATATAGTTGCTGTTCTTGCAGACCGCTCTACAGATTGCCCCACTGTCAATTCTAACTAATCAGATGTTATGCTGTATTTGAATTTGTATCATAACCTTGAAATGAAAGCATGTTTAATTCAAAGACTAATGGATCAGTTTAAATGCAACCTTACGGTAACATCTCAGCCTCAGATACAGAATGATTCAGTGCTTAAAAAGCAGGAGTCTGCTCCTAGTTTAGAAATTATTCTAGGCTAAACATTGAAGAGTTTCTGGAACAATGTGTCAGGAAGCCATTTTATAGTCAAACGTTTGCCCTCCTTGCAAATAAGCCATTTTAAAAAATAATCGTATCTGACATGTGAGCTCTGCAAGGTTACATCATGAGCTCTCTAATTAGCTCAGACTGGTATATCTTTATGATCGGAGTTTATCTTGCTAGCAGGCGCCTAACTCGGCTGGGTTTGTTTTTATCACCTAATGAGTGTCTTCGGGCCTGTAGGATTGATTAGTTGAGCGTATATATACCTGTCAATTAACTTCTCTTCCTTACAAATTATTGCCTTCCACAGTTATCAGTCTAATTAAGAACATGCAATATTTTTGTAAACTTTTTGTATGAAGGAAGCCACTTTGTATCGTACAGCTGAGTAGCCTGATGGGGAACCTGAAGAGCTGGTACCTTACTCTCGTAGGTTATTAGAACCTAGTTAGTTTAGATTATACGTATCAGTGTTATGTTGTAATAGTAATGCTGTTGGTAAATAAAAGAGATGACTAAAATTAAACTAATCTGTCTGTAAGAGGTTTCTATTCCAGACTTCCAAAGAGTATGATCTCCGGGATGAAATAAGTGAGAGAGGCTTACAGGTCTGAGTCCACACGGGATCCTCTGAGCAGCCTCAAATCTGTACTTTAACAACGGTGTTTAGCATGCATGCGTTTATTGCTCAGACCTTTGAGTATGGGAGCTGGGACATTATGTTGAGGCTGTACAGAACGTTGGTGTGGCCTCTTCTGGAATACTGTGCCCAGTTCTGGTTGCCCAGTTATCGGAAGGATATTATTAAACTGGAGCGGGTTCAGACGAGATTTATCACAATGTTGTCATGAATGGATGGATTGTGTTATAAGAGAGGCCGGATAGGCTGGGATTTCTTTGACTGGAGCGTACGAGGTTGAGGGGTGACCTTATTAGAGATTTATAAAACCATGAAGAGAGTAGATAAGATGAATGGCTATGGGGCAGGGGGATTCAAGACTCGGGTGCAGACATTTTGAGAAGAGATGAGAAAAGTTTTAAAAAGACATGAGGTGTTTTCTCAATGTTTACACTTGTGGATTGGACGTATATAGGAAGTGGTAGCTGTGAATACTATTACAATACTTAAAAGATAGTTGGATAAGCACATAAATAGGAAATATTTGGTGGGATATGCGCCAAGCAGAGGCAGGTGCAATTAGTTTTGTTTGGAATTATGGTTGCCATGGACTGGTTAAATCACAGGGACTGTTTAGTGCTGTATAATTTTGTGACTCTCACTGTCGCTACCTCTTCAAATTCCTCCATCGTCACATCTCTCCCTATCCCTGTCACCTCATCCAGCCTCACAACTCTTCCTTATCTCTACAACTCCTCTCCATTCTCAGAACCCTCAATATCTCTGCTATCACAAATATCTCTATCTCTATCTCTAATCTCATCCAGCCTCACAAATCGCTTTGGTATGCACCTTTCTCTCATTCCGGCCTTGAAGATAGGCCATTTTTATTTCAGGTTCCTGCACCCTGAGTTGCAAAGTTTCCTGCAAAATCTCTCTGGCTCATTTTCCTCCCATAAACATTAACCAATCATGTATCATCTAATCTAATATCACCCCTTCTGACCTTGTATCAAATATGGCTTGTCATATTCCGATATTAGGTGTCTCAGATGCCTCGAGGTCACAAAAAGGCTCTGTGGTCCTTCAGGTCTGTGCTGTAAAGAAATCTACCAGCTAACTATTCTAATCCCATTTTCCAGCACTTAGCTCATAGCGCTGTCAGCCTTGGCATTGCAATTGTATCCCTAAATACATCTTAATATTATCGGAATTTCTGTGTCTCCCACCCTCACAGACAGTGAGGTTTAGTGCAACTGTTGTTCTACGATGACAACACCCACAGGAACACAGAGCAGCTGGGTCTGAGCAAAGCAGAGATTCACCACACATTGGGAAGGATGGCAGGGTCCCTGAGAGGAGGTACAGGGGATTTACCAGGATGGCTCAAGGAATAGAGGATTTTAGTTGCATGATCAGGGCTTTAGCACATTAGTTTTTCAAGTGTCATGTGTGTTGCTAATACACATCAAAAATAGCCATCTACAATAGATGGACGCTCCTTCTCAACTTCTCCCCTTGCATGGGATGGGGAAACCACCACTAGTCATCTCTCCCTAATGAGAGAGCAGCCCTATGGTCTGTTAGGACAATGCTGACTTTACCTTTTCCACAGTGATGCCACTGTGCCTCGGGGGTGGAGAGAGGGAATGCTGAAAGTGGTGGATGGGACACCACTCAGGCACAGTGCTTTGTCCTGGAGAATGTTCACTTTCTTTAATATTGTTGAGGTTGCAATGATGCGGGCAAGTGGAGAATGTTCTAACACAATCCTGATGTGTGCCTTATGGAGACAAACAGACATTGGGGAATCAGGGCTTTGGGGAATCTGAGATTGCTCTCCTTGTAGCAAAGGAAATTGAGTGCAGCTGTGATAGAGGGGTTTACAAAACATATACATTAGGATGATAAACCTTACACTCAACAGCTCATTATAAAAGGAATACAGGACTCATACTGACGATTTGGGGGAGATATATTGAGAGAATGGGGTGATGCAAAGGTGAACTTTTATGCAGCAAATGGGAATGAGCTGGAGGTTTATACTCACACACAATGCGATAATCCAAGTCCAGATGAATTCAGTAATACTGTCAGAGTTTGGCATTACAATTACTGAGATTATCATCTAAATGCCCACCTGTAGTATCCTGTAATACAAGTTTATAAAATTCGTCACTGTCAGTTCAGATGAGAAATTCACACCATCCCCTCCTCCTGGCCCAGGATGACTGTACAAATTTCCCATTGTGGAGGTCAGCAGCCAATTCAGGGGAAACTCTATGTGGGTTTATCGGAGTTTCCACCTTGGAACTTCATGTGACTGAACAGGGCAGATCTTTGACACATGGGACAGCACATTTCCAAGAGTTAGTGAGATGTGGAGAGCAGGATCTGCTTCCTTTTCTTTCCTTCCATGCTGCCGCTGTGCCTCATCAATAAGACATGGGGGGGGGGGGGGGGTGAAAGGCTCATGCAGCTTGATGGGTAAGTTGTCTCCATTCTGACCAATGGGCAGCAAGCTCCTCCCAGCCATCGCATAGAGTATTGCTCAGAACATCGCAACTTTGCAGGCTTCCCACTGCCCAGTGCTCTCAATAAACGTTTAAAAGAATGGGGGTGGGGAAGGGGGGAACCTCCTCGAAAATGTATAACTGTAAAGTTCTAAGAGGATTGTGGTGAGAGAGAGATGCACAGGAGAATTGGACAACAAGTTTCCAGATGGGGTATAATTTGGGAAAATGGGAAGTTGGTCATTTTGGAGGAGATAATAAAAGAACAGAGTATTATTTAAATGGTGGAAACTATAGAAAGCTGCAGGAAACACTGAAAGCTAGCACACAATTACAACAGGGAATCAGGAAGGGGAATCGAATGTTTTGTTTCAAGCGTTTTCAGTATAAGAGTTTTTAGTATACACCTGAGTGCAACTTTCTGAACTGCTGGTGAGACCACCATATCTGGAATAATGGGAGCAGTTTTGTTCCTTCCAGATAAGCAAATGTGTCACTTTATCGGAGGCATTTCAGGGAAAATTCACTAGGATGATCCCTGGTTTGAAGCAATGATCTTTTAAGCAAAGGCTGAACAAGTTGGGAATCTACAAACTGGATTCTGGAGAATGAGAGGTGATCTTATTGATACATATGGGATTCCTAAGGGGTTTGACAGGATAAATACTGCGAGAATAAAAAATGGGAGGGGAGATTCTGTGTCAGTCGCGGAATCAAAGGTTCTGTTTCAGATTTGTCAAGTTTAAGGCAACATCGACACAAAGGGTTTCAGTAGCAATGGAGCTGGGGAGCGGCAACAAGCAACATTTTAGAGACTGGAATTCCTGGTGTTTGTGATTGTGTAGATGTCTGATCAGAAGGTCACTTTGGGGTCAGATATAACAGCAATATTGTGAAGAGAGTTGTTCTGGCTCAGATAGTTCCCAGCGGGAGAAAGGGGCTCAGCAGTAAGTGAAAGGAATTTGTAATAGCAACTGAAGGCAATGGGCTTAACCATTGCAAAGTTTCATTGGAGGAAATTGCAGCGAATCGTGGAAGCGTGATAAGCAGTTTGGTAAATGAGAATAGGGGAGCAATGGAGAGGGTTGATGGCGAGGTAGAGCTGGGCACTGTCAGTGTACATGTGAAACCTAACACAGTGTTTTTGGACGATGTCACCTCTTGACAGTGTGTAAATGAAAACAGGAGGGGTCAAGGATAGAGGTACACAAAATACAAAGAATTCATAAAGGAAAGGGAGAGTGGAGATGGAGCAGGATTTTCCAACGATGGTGGGGTCAATTATTAGTATTTAGCAGAATGGATGAGAAGGACATAACCAGAAAAGACAGACAGAACAAGGAACAATATCTATGAATTGGCGAGGGGGAGTGATGATGATGATGAAGAAACAGAGCTGTAACATCTGTAATTTAGATAGTCTGGGGTAAAGGATCAAGTTAAGATCTGATAAGGCTAGACAAGAGATGGGAGAAAGATGTAACTTTGGGACAAAAACCAGGAACACCACGTGAGACAGTTTGGCTCCATGGGCTAGTGGGAGGGAGGGAAGCAGCAGAGGCAGCTGATCGGATTATCTCAATCTCAGTGACGGAGAATCTCCATGTGCTCCTCACTCTTGTTGTTGGAAGGGAGGATGGAGGAGACAGGATGATGGAGTGTTTTACATAGAAACAAAACCACGGTTAGTGATAATTAAAGTGAGTGAACACACCTGATGTATTTAACTGTTATCCAGAATATTAAAACATGCAACTGAAGTCCTGGTTCGAATCCCAGATCGGCAGATGTTGGAATCTGAATTCAAGAAAAAATACCTGGAATTAGGAATCTCCTGATCTCCATTAAACCATTGACAATGGCGGAAATAAATCCTGCCAACCTGACAGTGGTCAAGCAAGCTACTCATGGTATTAGTCACTGCAACGTCTCAACAAACTAATGAAACTGGATGGACCACTTGGAATCTAACAAGGCATTAGGAAATACAACCACAGAATCGGCGCTCTCGATGTTGCAAAACCCTCCAGACGAGCATCTGGTTTGTGGAGAGCTGGCTCATAGACTAGTTAAGGAACAGCCTGACATAGTCATACTCACGGAATCATCCCTTACAGACCATGACCAGACACTACCATCACCATCCCTAGATATCGAGTGTGTGGTGACAGAAAAGCACAACAGGTCAGGCAGCATCCGAGAAGCAGGAGAATCGACGTTTCGAGCCTAAGCCCTTCATCAGCCTGACCTGCTGTGCTATTCCAGCTCCACACTCTCGACTCTGACCTCCAGCATCTGGAGTCTTCACTTTCTCCTGAAATCTCTGGATATGTCCTGTCCCACCATCAGGATAAACCAGGCAGGGGTTGTAGCATAGTGGTGCACACACAGGAACCATTTGCCCTGGGAGTACTCAGCATTGACTTTGGACACCAGGAAGTCTCATGGCTCCTGCTGATTACCACGTACCGTGCTCCCTCGGCTGATTAATCAGTGCTCCTCCATGTTGAACAATACTTGGAGGAAGCACTGAAGCAATAAAATGGTGTCAAGTTTACTCTGGGTACAGGATTTCAATGTCTTCCACCAAGAGGAGCTCAGCAGCAGGATTACTGACTGAGCTGGTTGGGTCCTCAAGGACATAGCTGTTCAACTGGGTTTGCAGCAGGCGGTAACGGAACCAGCAAGAGGGAAAAACATACTAGATCTCATCATTACGAATCTACCAGCTGCAAATGCATCTGTCCATGACAGTATCGGTAAGAGCAAACATCATACAGTCCTTTTGAAGACAAAGCCTCGCCTTAAAGTTGAGAAAAACCTCCATTGTGTTGAGTGGTACTATCACGGTGCTAATTGGGACAGACTTCGAACAGATGTAGGAACTCAAACTGGATATCTCTGATGCATTGTCGGCCATCAACAGCAGCAGAACTATACTCAAGCACAATGTGTAATATCATGGGTTCGTAAATCCCACACTCACCCATCACAATGGACAGGAAAGGAGAACATGTCATAAGCAGCATGAGGCATACCTAAAAATGAAGTGCCAACTCCCAACGATTAGTTAATTCACTACTTCACCTGTGTGGCCGATTCAACAGTTGCTAAAGCAACATGGTCTGAAATTTTCAACAAAACCTTAACAGGTCTGCTTTCCATTTTTAAGGCATCCCTCAAAACCTGCTTTTTGGCAATGCTTTTGGTCACCTGACCTAACATCTCTCCCTCTGACCTTATGTTTAAAGTTCTCAATAATACTTTTGTGAAATTATACGCATGATAATAAAACTACAAACTGTTCTTGATTTAGACGTTATCTTCAAATCATCACTGCAATCTGTAATGTCACTTGCCCAACCACATTATGGGAGCGTCTTCACCACACAAACTGCAGCTGTACAAGAAAGACAAACATCACCCTCTCCACAGTCAACAGGGCTTTGGCATTAATCACTGGTATCTGTGAAAGGAGAGACACAGTTGATGTTTCAGGGAGTGCAAAATGGATTACAGGGAATAAAAATGGTGCATAATTTGATAGTAAGAAATTAGAGGAAAATACACTCGCTTATTGGAAAAAATAATTCTTGACTGTTAAAAATATTCTCGAAAAAATAATCTGATATGAGAGTAGCTCATGGTCAGGGGCTGGGCGGCAGTGCAAAACTCATTTATAAAAGGTCTATAACTGTAATAGTACAGTAGCAAACAGACCAAAAATACACTCATTGTTTGAGACTGAGAAAGCTAGTTATTGACAAAGTGGTCATGAGGGAGCCCAGAGTTGAATCAGAGTAGTATTAGCTGCTATGATCACAATGACTCTCTACCAGAGAAAGGGTGCACATGCGCCTGGCTGCACCTTGCCCCTACAAAGATGGCGGCTCCGCACCTGTTCAGTGAATCATTGCCCCGAATAAAGATGGCAGTGCTCAATCGAGTATACAGCCGCGCTGAGGCAATTCCCCAATTACTGCAAACATGGGACCGGGACGTTCAAATTTGTGTTTTCCGACGCTAACAATATGTTTGTAAACCCTCTCCCCTCATAGCAACACAGTTTTTTCCAGTTTCTCTCCGTTTATTTCCAGCATCATAATCCAGAATCTGGTTTCCAGCATCTTCAGTCATTGTTTTTACCTGGTGGACCAACTGCCCAGCCAGGTCCTCCAGCTCCGCCTATCGTCCGTTCATTGGTCCGGTGCTGATATCAAACTGCCGGGGTTGTTTGTTGACTCGAGCATGCGCAGTACGTCCTGCTTATTGCGTATTGCGTAATGTGATGGGAGAGTTTACTGAGGGTAAGAATTCCCTTTGTGTGAGCTCTGCAGTAGATTTCCTTTATTCATGGAGGAACATGACTGTAGAGCTGTGATTGATGAATCAATGCCATCTGAATCAGTACATAAACAACCCATTTCCACAACATCTGAGATCTTCAGCACATTGTATCACGCTCTTCTTTGGAGACAAAAAAGCATGAAATGGAGCCTCAAAAAATCGGAGCAGGAAAAGGGCATTTATTCCCTTCAGCTTGTTCCCCATTCTATCAGATCATGGCTGGGCCAACCCAGGCTTCAAAACCTCTTTTTTGCTTAATCCGCATAGCGCTCAACTGCTCAATATTTCAAAAATCTATCTGCCCACTTTTAAAATAATTTGAGATAGAATCATAGATTCCCTACTGTGTGAAACAGGCCCTTCGGCCCAACAAGCCACACTGATCCTCCGAAGATTAACCAACCAGACCCATTCCCATACCACATTTAGCTTTAACAATTCTTTGGGCTAGAAAATTCTAGCCATTCACTGAGAGGAAAAAACGGTTACTTTTTTTTTAAAAAAATGAATGTTCTCTTCTGTAATGTCCCCTGGTTTGAGACTTCACTTGGTGCTAGAAGATCTAGTCAACATCGCCCCTGTCCAGCTCCACAGAATCTGCATGTCTCCTTGTGCAAAACCTTTTGCAATCTGTCAAAGAACAAGATTGAAAACTCAGATTAGCTGATAGCTTGTTCAAGGGCATAAACGTGTGGCCTTTTGGTCCCATTTGCCATTAAACTGAGACAAGAGGTGGTGAGCTTGCTGAAATGCCTTTCACTGAAACATTTTCGAATTAAAATAAATCACTATGGCTTCAGTGCAATTGAACTTAGAGACTTAGTGGGGAGTATCGACTGTCTTTTCTTTGTTTGTTTCATTGCAGAAGGAATGAGAGCAGCCCAACGCCAGCCGGACCTGCAGAGAGACTGCCAGATATTAAAATGCACACTTCCGCTTCATTAGCCAGTCTGTCTGAGTCATCCAGACTCAAACATCATAAGTGGAGATGGACTTTATGTGTTCACTATAGATGCTATTACAGAGTACAAAATTAATGCATAACATATTTCCTGAGTACTGAAAACAAAAAATACTGAAGATCACATCAGGGAACCGATGGCCGAGTGGTATTATTGCTGGACTGTTTATACAACGATCCAGATAGCATTCTAGAGAACCAGGGTCGAATTATGCCATAGGAAATATTGGAATTTGAATTCAATGAATATCTGGAATTAAGAATCTCATGACCATGAATCCTTTGTCGAGTTTCGGAAAACCCTTCTGGATTACTAACATGCTTGATGTAAGAAGTTACCATCTTTACCTAGTTTGTCCTACATGTGACTCCAAACACACAGTAATTCACTCGACTTTTAGCTGCCCATTGGGCAATTAGAGATGGGCAATGAATGCCGCTGAGCCAATGACACCCTCATCTCATGAACATCTTTTAATAATCGATCCAGAGAGCAAGCTGACATTTTGAGACCAGATGACTCTTCATCAGAATTCTGACCAAGTCATCAAGACTCACCGTTAGCTTGCTTGATCTCCATGGATGCTGTCTGACCTGCTGTAAGCTCCAGCATTTGTTGTTTTCAGTGCAGATTCCTCCATCTGAAGTAACTTACTTGTATATTTCTTCATTATATTGTTTATTAAATACCCATTAAATTGCAGCTACTACTCAACACCTTACCTACAGAGTACTGTGGCCCTGGTGTCAAAAGCCTCCATTGACTTGTTCAATTACACCATAATTTAGGACAATTGCAAAATGCCAGTGTGGCTGAAAAGAATAGAATCATCGTCATATATCATGGAAACGAACCCTTCGGTCCAACCCGTCCAGGCCAACCAAATTTCCCAAATTTTGCGAATGCAGTTTGCCTGAATTTGGCCCACATTCCTCAATCTTTCCTATTCAAGAACCTCTCCAAATGTCTTTTAAATGTTGTAAGTTGTGCTTCCTCTGGCCACTTCCTCTGGCCATTTATCCCGTGTCCCAACCAATCTCTTTATGAAGCAGTTGGCAACCGGTTCGTTTCATTGTTGACTACGGTGTGCAAATCACTGGGGATTATTGTTCATTCAGGACTATCCCTTTCTGAGCATGGTTCAGGGCCTTAAAAGATTCCTGAAAGTAGCTTGGGCCTCCTTGCGGGTTACCACATGCTGCTCAAGGCCTTGTGGGTTACCACATGCTGCTCAAGGCTTTGTGTTTGCGCAGTGTAGCTGTCTATGTGAGTGGGTGTTGTGGAAGGAAGAAGCAGGCGTTAAGGAATTAATTAATTTATGGAATGTGGTTGTCACCGGCTGTGTGAACATTTATTGCCTCATTCTAATGCCCTTGAGAAGGTGGTTGCAAACTCCCTTTCTGCTTCACTGCAGTCCGTGTGGGTTGTAGGCCTATTGGTAGTGCTATTCGAATGGAGTTCCAGAATTTTGGCTCAATGAGACTTGGGCTGCTGAAAGATATTCAACTCCACATGGTAGTGGCTTGGAAGGGAATCTGCAGGAGGTGGTGTTCCCAGGAATCTGCTTTCCTTTTCCTTTTAGTTGGTATTGTCATAGGTTTGGAAGATGCTATTTAAGTGTTATGAATTGATGTAATGTATCTTGTAGATAGTACATAGTGCTGCTCTGGTCATCAGTGGAGGACGGAGTGAATGTGAGAGCCAATCAAGCAGTCTGCTTTTTCTTGATGCTGTCAAGCTTCTTGAGTGTTCTTGGAGTTGCCCCCAAACCTAGCCATGTATCGAATATTCTATTGCACTCCTGAGTTGTGTCTTGTACTTGGTGGACAGGCTTCAGAGATTCGGGGGGTGATTTACTTACCTTAGTTATATGACGAGTCCACTTCAATTTCTAGTCAATAGTAAACCCCCAGAATGTTGATGGTGGGGGATTCAGTGATGGTGGGTTTGGAGAAAGAGGCTGCAAAGTATTTGGTGAAAGAGCTTCAGGTTGAAAACTAGGAAGAAGGGAATAAGGTAGATGCTGGAAATGGATAGGTGGGGAAAGATGCTGCAAAGGAGCCATCACAGTCTTTTCTCTGTGCTGGGCCCAGCTGGTCTGCTGACACTACTGTAGAGATATTGTGGCTCACCTCACCAAATCAAACAGCCTCTCACCATAGTCTTTCCAATACCATGCCCATTAAACACCTTGTATTAGTCCATTCCTCTTACTTGCTCCTTTTGAAATAAGAACATAAGAGCATAAGAATTAGGAGCTGTATTATTGATCCAACCCCTGCTCTGCCATTTGATACAGTCATGGTTAATGTCATCTTGGCCAGGACACCGCTTTGCTGCCAGCTCTCCTTAACTCTTCAACCCATTACTAATTAAAATCCTGTGTGTCTCCTATTTAAATTTACTTAATGTCCCAGAATCCGCCTTGTTCTGAGGTAGTGAATTCCCCTGATTCACCATCCTCTGAGAGAAGTAATTCCTCCAACTCCCCCTTTATTGTAAACGTATGACTCCTCATTTTAGATTGAATCATCTTCTCTGCATCCACTTGGTCAATCCCTTGACCATTTTAAAGACCTCAATGATACCACCTCTCATTCTTGGGCGCCAATGAATATGAATACAAATAGTAGTTGTAGTTCAGCTTGTGACATTTTAATAATTGTGGCAGAGGATGTGTGTTCAAAACTGAGCTGGACAGTTAGTGCTTTTCAAATAAGAAATAGTTTACGAGATTAAGTACATTAATATATTGAAGTTTTGTTTTTAGGAAGACTTACTGTTGGGAAGATTTGGTTCTGGGAATATTGCAGTCAAAGCTGTGGAAGATTAACCTCCACCCATGTGTGAGGTAGTACACTGTGGTCAAAAGACTAGAGAGGCCACTTCCCCTTTGGAAATATGTCCGAAAATAGGGCAGAGGGATCTGGAGAAAGGAATGAGTCACTGACAGTAAATGGCACCGGTTTGTGAGGTTAGATAGAAAAGTAGATCATGGGTTTATTTCTGGGGCGACAGAATGGAAATGTGTGAGATATGTGTAGAACCATGCACTGATCACCCTTGGAGCACTGCAAACAGTTCTGATCCTCATATTGTAATATGGATGTAGAGGCAGTAGGGAAGATAAAGAATAGTTACTGGAATTATATCAAAACTGAATTTCAATTCATCAAGTAAGACTGGGCAGTCTTGTCTCGTTGAAAAAGAATGACATTGTTCAGTTACATAGGGGTTTGATAGGGTAGACATAGAAAAGATTTTTCTACTTGTGAATGACACTATCCACTGGATCTGGGGGTATAATTGTAGTCACTATTAAATCCAACCGGGAATTTGCAGAGGGCGACAAAGTCTTTACCCAGAAAAGGGTTCAAATGTAGAACTTACCTCATCTGGAATAATTGAAGCAAATAGATGAATTCAAGGAGGAGCTTGGAATACAAGAAATCAAAGAAAACTATGTTGATGGGTTTAGGTTGAGAAGGAGGCCTGTGTAAATCACAAATACTGAGAACCTGATTTTCTGTCCTGAAACTATACATCTGTGTTGATATGTGACATTTCTATAGTAGCAGCAGCGGCTGCAGTAAACAAGGCAGCTCACCCTGACCATTCTTGGAGTAAAGCAAAACCTCTGGTCACACAAAAGGGAAATAGCTCTATTGAGGAGGTGGTTCAAACAATGGCCAACGACTCGCTCCGCAAGACAGTGTGCCTTCATTACCTGGTGAGAAAGGTGAATTCTTTAACCAGAAATGATATTTTGTCCTTCCACTGATCTCATGACTGAAACGGAGAAATGTGTCTCTTCAGTTAGCTGATTCGAATCAATGAAATCTTTTGCTACATTAGCACTCCTTCCCTACCCAAAGGATATATGGGTCAAATAGGCACATGTCTTGCACTGATTTAGTTCAAGATTCCTTTATTCAGATATGTGCTTAAGCTATTCAATCCAAGCTCCTTGTGTTTCCCTTGGATCTTTGGTTGTGTATAAGGCAACTTAAACAATGTGTGATTCAATATCAAAGTTGTGTTGAATCAATAATTGTAACCCAACTCTGCTCCTTGAGCAAATAATTAATCCAAGGATTCTAGCTCAGCCCTTAACTTCAAGTTCAAATTCTAAACCTTTCAGTGAGCATTGGAAAATAACAATGAGCAAAGTCAATCATTTATTGTCTCTCCAGCCTCTGCTTCTGTTGCCACTGAGTACTCCCATGAGTTTGACGAGTCAATGACGAAAGATGAGATTGAAGAGAAATCAGTACATTCCCTTCTGCCATCAGAGAGCCATCACCGCTTTAATATGGGGAAGAAACGCAGCCAGCAGGATGATTCAGATGACATAGTGCGGGACCAATCGGCTTCTCCTATGGATTAGGGTGAGTTATGGTGCCAATTAGTGGGATCTCAGTGCTTGGAATAGTTGGTCCTCTCCATGTTCGAGGTATCTTGCCATGAGATTCAGATGGAGAGGGCGAGAACCATATGGTGTAACGAGTGTGAGCCAACAGTTGGGCTGGGCCTGTGTTTTTGAAAGAAAAGCGAGTACCACTCGGTAACACTGTGCCCAGAGTTTATAAATCATGAAGGAGAATAAATATTTCACATTGTTAATCCTTGTGATCGAGTTCACATGTAGTGAAGACAAAGATTAATATTTACTGGGATTCCTTGCTCACCCAGTCAGGTAACCCCAAGCTAAATTTGACTGCTAAGAATGTCCCTGAATTTACACCTTTCTACTGTCCATTAAAGATGGTAATAAGATGCAAAAGACAGGGGGCGTTTTCAGAGGAATTTGATTTGAACAACAGACATTTGTGCAGATAATAAGAAATATTCTAATTGGAAGGATATGGTGAGTGATATCCTGCAAGGATCGAGATTGGAGTCCTAATTATTCACTATTCATCATGATAGGAAAGCCACATTCACAAGTTGGGGCCACTCTACAGATTACTGCGATTCCAAGTGTAGATAGCATAAGAAAGCAATCTTGATAGATTCAATAAATGAAGAAACAATGACAGATAAGTTTTTGTAAGCAAGTGAGAGCTTGGATCAAAATAGGATATTTCTTGATTGTGAAAATTGAGAGAGAGTGGACTTCAAAGAAATTGGTGGGATTGATCCAGCTGTATAGTTCATGAAAATGTCACAGACAGGTTCAGAAAAGTGATCAGCAGGCCAGTGGAATGTTGATATTGATCGCTTCAGAAGACTAGAAACCAAAGCATTAGAAGTCATGCTTCAGCAAATCAGAACCTAGTTAGACCGAGCTGTCAGGGTTGGGCACCATAGCTGAAGAAGATTATCACTCTGAGTGGAAATGCAGTGTAGATTTACTAAAGTGATAGTTGGATTCCAAGGCTTAACTTAAGAAGAAAGATTAAACAGATAAAATGTTAGAGTCAGAACATTGAGGTGTGATATCGGGAAACACTTTCATACACAGAAATGGATAAAGTTTGATAAAGTTCCACAAACAGCGATTGATTGGAAATCATTTGCAAATTTTAAATCTGGGGTTGGTAGATTTGGAATGAAATTGCTGAAGGAGTATGGAACAAAGACAGGAATTTGTCATGATGATGAAAATTACCATGATTTGGGTGAATAGTGGAATAGGCTCAAGAAGCTAAATAGCCTCCCCGTGTTCTGATGTTGATGTAACCGTGGCACCCTTATTCACTGCAACTGCAATTCCCGTTATGTTTTTTGGTTATTTATCAGAACCTGGCAACAAATTAGTGACTGGAGTCCTGACCAGAAAATTATCAGTAGGAGGGACTTCGCTGGTCTTAATGTGTTTCACAGATGATGAATTGACACAGCCAGCATTTACTAATCCTGATAAATATTGGGATAGTTTGATGGGATCACTTGTGATGCAGCATGATTAACAAGTCTGATGATACTCCTAATTACTTTTAAGTGTTGCTGTTGTCTGCACTCAGTCCGCTGTTTTCGTGGATTACAGAGCAATTTTTCCTTGAGTCAGGGAAGCAGCTCACTTCACTCTGTACAGCTTGTCTTCCTGTCTTTCACTGTCCAGTATTATTTGAGCATGCCCTTCTCGGGGGAGACAAGACAGTTCCTCTATATTCACCCTGCAGATGGTGCAACAGTACATGGAGGAGGAGGAGCTGCGTGCACAGCACCAGGTGTCGCGAGGACAAGCCTTGAAGGGAAAAGCCCAAAAACAGAGCGGCCAGGTTGTAGCCCCAGAAAAAAGGAGGACCTGACCTATGCAGTGATGGTAAGCTGAATAGCCTTTCAAAAATGCAATGTTAGAATGTGCAGATCCTTCCAGTAATCCTTCCCAGAGAAGGGAGGAAAACAGTTATCTTTTCTCATTGCAGTCGGCCTGTTGTCCAGAATCTAGGTATTCACATCATCTTTCCCCTTATCACTGTTGTGGATTGAGTAGAATGAAGTCAATTTTGATTTTTTTTTGTTTCAGATTTTTAAGTTCGTTCTTTGAATTTGCATGTTTGCGGTAATGCTGGAATTTGTTACCTTTCCGTCGTTCTCGAAATGGTCACGGCGGTGAGCAGCCTTGTGCCACTGCATTCTGCTGGGGAAACATAAGCATATTAACCCACACGTGTTGTGAGATTTGGAGCTCAGGTTTCTGCAGCAGATTGCTGCACCCACGGGCTAGGCTTTTAATCTTTTTTTTTCAATGGATTTCATCACTGCTGGCAAGGCCAGTGTTGTTGTCCCTTCTTCATTGCACTTGGGAAGTTGATAGTGAGCCATTTCCTCAGACATCTGCAGTTCACCTGTTACAATCACAATGCTGATCGGAAAGAAGTACCTGGGATTGTGATCTGAGAGCAGTGAAGGAACGATACATTCCTAAGTCAGGACGGTGTGTGGTTGGGAGAGGAAGTTACAGGTAATGGAGTTACCATGTTATCCACTTGGCTGTTTCCTTTTAGGTGGCAGAGATCGCAGGCTTTGAAGATGATGTTGAAGGAGTTTAGTTAGTTTCTGCAGTGTATCATATAGTACACATAGCTCTCTCAGTTTATCGGTAAAGAGAGTGAATGTATAGGTTGGTGAATGGGGTGCTGATCAAGCAGGTTGCTACATCCTGTCTGGTGGTATGTTTCTTGGGCGTGTACTGGGGAGACAGGAAGTGAGTTACTTAGAGAAAAATTTTCATTCTGACCTGTTTTTGTTGACATAATGTTGCATAGCTGATCCAGTTGTTTCAGGTCGAGGTTAAATCCATTGCGTTAATTGTGAGGGAATCAGTAATGATAATACCACTTAGTATCAAAAAGATTTCAAGAGATGGTCATTGCTTGGTATGTGTGGTGTACATGCCAACCATGCTGCCATGGTACTGTCATAACATATGCCAGACTAGTGGGTAGAAGATTTCCTTTTTCAAAGACCATCCATGAATTAGTTGAGTTTTAATGGCTGCTTAACCTCTTTGTGGACACTTTTATTGACACCAACTCTTTATTTCAAGATTTTCTTTTAAAGTACATTTTTTAATTTTGTGAACATAAACGATATATAGTTGAAATAGGTTTTCCCCAAATTGAGTATGACAAGCATGTAGGGGCATTAAAGATATAAAATATCAAGCAGAATTTGCTGTTTAACAAAATCATAAACCCTGATCATTCTCTTTTTAGTTTAATTGCAAATTCATCAGTGGTGAAAATATGTGATGGCCTTGGGTAGATTTAACCAAGTTTGATGGGAAATTAGATCATCGTTATACCATGTTTAAGGAACCACGGTTTAATAAAGAATTTGAATCTCTTGTCAAGAGGAAGAAAAGGCTTATGTTAGAAGGGACATAAAGCTCAGTTAGGATTCTTGAGAGTTACAAGTTAACCAGGAAAGACCTTAAGAGAGAGCTGAGAAGAGCCAGGAGAAGATTTGAGAAGTCTTTGGCAGATAGGATCAAGGAAAACCATAAATATTTCTACAGATAAATCAGGAATAAAAGAATGACTAGATAACGATTCGGGCCAATCAAGGATTGTTTTGGGAAGTTGAGCGTGGAGTCCGAGGAGGTGGGGAAGCACTAAATTAATATGTTTTTTGTCAGCATTCAGACTTGAAAAAGGCAGTGTTGTCGAGGAGAATACTATGATGCAGGCTACTAGACAAGACGGGATTGAGGTTCATGAGAATGTGTTAGCAATTCTGTAAAGTGTGAAAAGATACAAGTCGTCTGAGCCGGATGGGATTAATCCTGGGATTCTCTGGGAAGCCCAGAGGAGATTGCCGAGCCTTTGGCTTTGATCTTTATGTCGCCATTGTCTACAGGTAGAGTACCAGAAGAATTGAGGATATTGAATGTTGAGTCCTTGTTCAAGAAGGGGAGTAGAGACAACCCTGCAAATTATAGACCAGTGAGTCTTACTTCAGTTGTGGGAAAAGTGTTTGAAAAGGTTATAAGAGATAGGATTTGTAATCATCCAGAAAGGAAGAAGTTGATTAGTAATAGTCAACACAGTTTTGTTAAGGTTACGTCATGCCTCACAAACCTGATTGAGTTATTTTGAGAAAGTGACCAAACTGATGAATGAGGTTAAAGCAGTTTATGTGGTGTCTGTGGATTTCAGTCAAACATTTGATAAGCATACCTACGGGAGGTATTCCATAAAATACGGAGGCATGAGATTGTGGGTGATTTAGTGGTTTGGATCGGAAATTGGCTCGCTGAAAGAAGACAGAGGCTGGTGACTGATGGGAAATGTTCATGCTGGAGTCCAGCAGCGAGTGATGTACCGCATGGATCTGGTTTGGGTCCACTGCTGTTTGTCATTTTTATAAATGACCTAGATGAGGGCATTGAAGAGTGAGTAAATTTTCAAATGACATTAAGGTTGATGGAGTCGTGGAGAGTGGTGATTTGTAGAGCTGGGCTGAGAGGTGGCAAACAGAGTTTAATGCAGAAAAGTGTGAGGTAATTCACTTAGGAAGGAGAAACTGGAATAAAGTGTACTGAGTCTAATGGTAAGATCCTTGGCAATGTAGATGAGCAGAGAGATCTCGGTGTCGATGTACATGGATCTTTTAAATTGCCAACTAGGTTGCTAGAGTTGTTCAGAAGGCATACGGTGTGCTATCTTTTATTGGTCGAGACATTGAGTTTTGGAGCCATGGGGTCATGTTGCAGCTGTAGAAAATCCTCATTCGGCAGCACTTGGAGTATTGGTTACAGTTCTGGTCACTGCATTATAGAAAGGACGAGGAAGTTTTAGCAATGGTACAGAGGAGATTTATTCGGATGTAAACTGGTATGGAGGGAAGGTCTTATGAGGAAAGGCTGAGGGTTGAGAGTTGACTTAATTGAGACATATAAGACAGTCGGAGGGTTAGATTGGGTGGACAGAGATAAACTTTTTCCTCGAATGGAGATGGCTGGCACAAGGAGACAAAGCTTTAAATTGAGGGGTGAGAGATATAGGACAATGTCAGAGGTAGTTTCTTTACTCGGACTTGAAGGTGCATGGAATGCACTTTCTGTAACAGTAATGGGCTCACCAAATTTAAGGGCATTGAAATGGACATTGCATAAAAATATGGTTGATAATGGAATAATGTAGTTTCGGTGGGCTTTAGACTGTTTTCACAGGTCAGCGCAACATCGAGGGCCAAAGAGCCTGTACTGTGCTGTAATGTTCTATGTAAGTAGGGTTAACGTTCAAAGAATATTGAGCTTTCATTGTATATATTAATTTTATTTTGACATACTGCATAAGTATTCTGTTAAAGTTCTGTTAATCTATGCTTGTTATCAGCAAAGATTTTCGTCTACATTGTAATTACAATTTTTAAAATATTTTGCAGAAAAGATATAAAGATTGGTTTATCTGCTAGTGAGAAACATCAACTTGAGACTCAGTACTGTTATTACGTTGATAATATGTACACATGTTTATTTATGTCGAGGTCAAATCTCAGCAACCTAAAACTGTATATGCAGAAATACCTGCTGCTGCTGAGAATACCATCCTTTGTATTCATGGATATCGCATTTTATTCTGCATTCTGTAGAAATGGCAGCACAAGACATTAAGCTTTCCACCGAATGAATCTGTGCTTCTGTTCTTTTACTCTCTAGAATCTGGCTCCTACCTGTTATCAGCATATCCTACAAAGGGGTCAAAACATCTTTGCGCTTTATCATATGCATAGGAATTGGACTAGCTTGTTGAGCAACTCATCTGTTTACATATAACAATAAAGCCTTCTTTCATCATAATAATGATTATTTTATAATTGATCTACATCTCCCTACCTTAGTCTGTTTCCCTGCTCAATCATTCCCAAAATACAAAAAAAACAGTCTTACTTTTGAACTTTTCAATTTTCTCAAAGCCTAGCATATTATTTTTTGAATGGGCCAAAGTAGGGAGGGGTAGAAAGGGTAAGTATTGGGATTTGGACAACTCTGTGTGAAAGACCTTTCCTGAAAGGTTTCGCATTGGTTTTAAAATGATGACCCCTTCTTCTGGTCTCCCACACCAGAAAAACCTCACTGCGACTGCACTCCAAGTAGTGCAGTGTTTTTCTTACCCTTTTTTTTTATTTACCCACATTGCCCTGGTGTAACAGTCTCAGAATTGAATTACAAAGTGAAAATGTTCGCTAGTGACAAGCTTGCTTTGCCTTGCAGTGGTTATGGTGGGAAACTGGAGGTCCATGCAAATGTTGCAGTAATTGCTCTTCCTGGTGGGATTATCAGCTTTACATCATTGTGTAAGATTTTTTTTTAATCTTATGGAGAAGATCATATAAACGATAGAGGAAACAGACAGGCCTTATTGAGGCGGCACCATGCTCAATGGTCTCAAAGTGCCAAAAACACGGTACTACGCCAGGAACTCAGGTTCGATTCCATCTTCAGGCGCTTGTCTGTGTGGAGTTTGCAGATTCTCCTCGTGTCTGCGTGGGGTTCCTGCCGCAGTCCACAAATGTGCAGGTTAGGTGGATTGACCATGCTAAATTACCCATAGTGCCTAGAGATGTGCAGGCTTTGTGAATTAGCCATGGGAAATGCAGGGTTACAGGGAAAGCATAGGTGAGTCAGTCTGGGTGGGATGCTGTTCGAAGGGTCATTGTAGACTCAATGGGCTAAATGGCCTGTTCCAACACTGTAGGGATTCTATGATTTGTTCCAATTAGTTTGCATCAGTGTTACTGCTCCACTTGAGTCTCCTGTCACTTTTGCTCATCTATTACTCTCGCCCTCTATTCCTCTATCCCTCTTATCTTGCCTATCTTCCCCTTAAACACACGTATGAGAGTGGATTCAACCACTCCCTGTGCTTCATTTTTGTAATCCAGTTCTGCAGCACTTCCATATCTCCCTGTTGGATTTCTTGGTGACGACTTTGTGACCTCAAGGTAAGCCCTTCCATTTGAAAAGAAACATTCTGTCTGTATCCAGTCTGTTAAATCCTCTCGTCGTTTTAAATACCTCTATCACGGCCCCTTTGGCCTCCTTTCAGAGAAGAGAGACGTAGCCTGTCATCCCTTTGCTGACATGTAAACCCACACATTTCTGTGATCCATCTTGTCAATCTTTTCTGTGTACACACTTCGGTTTCTCTTTTTCTATTTATTGTATGGTGATCAGCGTGTACACAGTATCCAAGTGTGATTTAAGCAAGTTTTGATTCAGGTTCAGCATATCTAATGCATAATTAGAATGGAGGTGATGTGCCAAACTACTTTGTTTTTTTTCTGATCTAATTAATTTAGATAAATGTGACGTACTGCATTTTGGTAAGGCAGATCAGGCAGGACTCAATGGTAACGTCCAGGTCTGTGTTGCCGAAGAAAGAGACCTTGGGGTTCAGGTTCTTAGTTCCTTGAAAGCGGAGTTTCAGTCAGACAGGGTGGTGAGGAAGCCGTTTGGTATGCTTGCCTTTATTAGTCAGTGCAGTGAGTGTAGGGATTAGGATGTCATGTAGTGGCTGTGCAGGATATTGATGAGGCCATTTTTGGAAGAATGCATTCAGTGCTGGTGTGTTGTGAAACTAAAAAAGGGTTTGGAAAAGCTTTACAAGATTGTTGCTCTGTTGAATGTTTTGAGATATCGAGAGAGGCTGAAGGATAATCTTCAACGTTTATAAAATCATAAGGGGCAGGAATAGGGTGAATAGCCAAGTTCTTTTCCCCAGGATAGGGGAGTCAAAAACTCGGCAGCATAGGTGAGAGAGGAAAGATTTAAAACAGAGCTATGAGGCAACGTTTTCACCCATGTGTGGAATGAGCTGCCAGAGGTGGTGGTGGAGGCAGCTATAATTACAACATTAAACAAGCATCTTGATGGGTCTATCAATAGGAGGGGTTTAAAGGGATATGGCCCAATGCTGGCAAATGGGACGAGATCAATGTAGAATATCTGGCCAGCATGGATAAATTTGACCAAAGGGCCCGTGTCCAATTTGTGAACCTAAGTCTAACTGACCATTTGTGCTTTGAGAACCATCATTTTCTTTCAGCTTGTTGGTGGATGCTCCAAACCCTGGCATAGTGAAACCCTTTTCCTCTCCCTTGTTGTTGCTCGTGCTGTAATAAAGGTTGTTTAGCTCGGTTGGTTGGATTGCTGGTTTGCAATGCTGTGATGCCAACAGTGCAGGCTCAATTTCTGCATCGGCTGAGGTGACCATGATGGCTCCACCTTTTCAAACTTGTCCCTCACCTGAGGTACGGTGACCCTCAGATTAATCCTCTACACTTTCTGTCATGACAAAGCAGCTCTACTGCCTTGCAGGGCTATGGTGACTTTACGTTTACTCAGTGATAAGTGATTAAAAATGTTATATGCGTTATTGTTTGGTGTATTTCCTTTTGGTGACTTTTCTTATGAGACCTAGGGGCAGAGAAGGAAAATGTACGATCATTAAAAGTGGGGATAAAGTAGGCTTGCAGGGAGGAGAAAGTAAGGACTGCACATGCTGGAGATCAGAGTTAATTGTGTCGTGCTGGAAAATACAGCAGGTCAGGCAGCATCCGAGGAGCAGGAGAACTGACGTTTCGGGCATAACCCTTTCATCAGGAATGAGGCCTATGGGTCCGGGCTGAGAGATATATGGGAGGGGGTGAGGTTTGGGGGAAGGTAACTGAGAAAGCAATCGATCGATGAAATTAAGGGAGAAGGTGATCAGTCAGAGTGGGAAGTGACTGACTGGTCCGGAGAGCAGTTGCAAGTTGCTACGGCAGGAAGTGCAAAACCTGCATCCACACCTCTCCCCTCAACTTCCTCCAAGGCCCCAAGGGATCCTTCCACATCCATCCAAAATTTACCTGCACCTCTATCAATGTCATCTATTGCATCCGTTGCTCCCGGTGTGGTCTCCTCTACATCGGAGAGACGGGACACCTTCTTGCGAATCGTTTCACAGAACGTCTCTGGGACAACAGCACCCACCAAACCCACCGCCCCGTGGCTGAACACTTCAACACCCCCATCTAATCCATCAAGGGCATGCAGGTCCTGCGCCTTATCCACCTCCAAACAGTTGCCAACCGATGCCTGGAGGAAGGAAGCCTCATATTCTCCCTTGGGACCCTGCCACCACAGGGAATAAATATGGATTTCAACAGCTTCCTCATTTCCCTTTATCCCGCATCATTCCAGGCCCAATCCTCCAACTCGACACTGCCCTCCGGACCTGTCCATCACTCACCCTCTGACCTATCATCTTCTCTCCAATTTTCATCCACCTATCGCTTTCCCAGCTACCTTCTCCTACGCCCCCACCCCCCCCCCCCTCCAATTTATCTCTCAGCACCCGACCCAGAAGCCTCATTCCTGATGAAGGGCTTATGCCCAAAACATCGATTCCCCTGCTCCTCGGATGCTGCCTGACCTGCTGTGCTTTTCCAGTATTACACTCTCAACACTTGCCTTCACAGCAAAATGCTACGAGTTAACTCTCAGTTTCGTAGATAATCGTGGAACTGAATATGTTAACTGAGAAATTTGGGCTACTCCACCATCAATGATAACAGCCCTTAAGGTGAACAGTTCTTACAGGAAAAATAGCACTTAAGAGTCACGATGCTAAATGGGACAAATTTTTGAGCCAATTTAGGAACTTGAGACTGGGCATCCATGAGTCACTGTGGGCCATCAGCAGTAGCAGAATTGTAGTCTTCAAACTGTAGTTTCATGGTTTGGCATATCACAGACTCAACCACTAGCATCAAACCAGGAGATCAGGCGGGTTCAATGGGGAGTGCAGGAGGGCATCCCTGAAGCAGCATCAGGTGTTTCTAAAAGTGAACTGCCAACCTGGTGAAGCTATCGATCGGGACTACCTGTGCACTAAACAACATAAACGGTAAGTGATAGGCAGAGCTAAGCGATCCCACAACCAGTGAATTAGATCTACATTCTGTAGTCCTGTCACATCCAGTCGTGAATGATGGTTGAAAATCTTTTTCTAAAAGAAAGCTTGCTGGAGAAGAAGGCTTTCAAGTATCCCTATCGTCAATAATGGAAGAGCCCAACACATTAGTGCAAAAGTTCAGGCTGAACCAATTGCAGAAATCTTCAGTCAGGCGTTGATGATCTATCTTAGCATTCTCCAGCGGTCCCCAACATTGTAAATACCAGTCTTTAATGAATTTGATTCATTCCACACGAGACCAAGGAATGGTTAGAAGCACTGGTTACTGCAAAGACGATGGGCCTGACAACATTATGGCATCAACCCGACAATTTAGAAAAATGCCCAGATATGTCCTGTACACAAGCAGAACAAATCCTACCTGGCCATTTATCGCCCTATTACTCTCGCCCACCAGTAAAGTGATGGAAGGGGTCATCTACAATGCTAACAAGCAGCACCTGCTCAGCAATAACCTTCTCAGCGATGCCGAGTTTGCGCTCTGCCAGGGCCACTCAGCTCTTGACCTCATTGAAGCCTTGGTACAACCATGGACAAAAGAGCTGAATTCCAGGGGTGAGGTGAGGTGACACGTCTTGACTTCAGAGCCGCAGTCCTGGCATCCAAGAGGCTGAGAAAAATTAGAATCATTGAGTATTTGGGGTGAATTCTCCTCTGGTGTCATACCTGGGAAGTAGGAAGATGGATATGGTTGTCGGAGGGCAGTCATTTCAGCTCCACAACATTTCTGCACGAGTTCCTCAGGGTACTGTCCTGGTTCCACTCAAGTTCAACCATTTCATCCACGACCTTCCCTCCATTATAAGGTCAGAATGTGCACTCATTGCTGAACATCTCTAAAATTCAGCACTATCTGTAACTCTTGAGATACTGAAGCAAACTCTGTTTAAATGCAGCAAGGGCTGATCAATATACAAACTTGTGAGAAGACATATTTGGACAACTACTATTCAAGACCATCTTCAATAAGAGACAATCTAACAACCATCCCTTGACAGAAATTTCCATCACTGAATTTGCCTCTGTTAAAACCCTGAGGGGTACCGTTGACCAGAAACTCAACAGGACATACCACACAATCAAAGTGTGTCAACAAGAGCAGGTCAGAGGCGAGGAACTGTGGCGAGCAACTCACCTCCTGACTCCCGAAGGTCTGTTCCCCATCTCCAAGATACAAGCCAAAATCGCAATGGTATGCTCCCCGCTTGGCTGGAATGGTGGGGTTTCAACAACACAAGAAGCTTCACCCCATCCAGGAATATGCTAGCAGTTTGATTGGCACCACATCCACATGCTTTCCCTCCCTCCACCGTCAATGCTCAGTCACAGCAGTATGTACGATCTAAAGATGCATTGCAAAGATTCACCAAAGGTCCTTAGGCAGCAACTTATAAACCTACAACCACTTAGACCTTGAGGGATAAGGCCTGCAGATCCATAGTAGTTATTTCTCATCTGGTAATCCCATAACAGGCATTAGTTGCATTTAAGACAGGTTATAATTAACTAATACTTTGGAAAATTCAGTGCTACTTATTCAAATAAAGTACCTTCTGAGAACGAGTGGATCACTGTGATATTTCTGCAGTGCTGTTCCCATGCTGAAATAACATGCATATAACTGGAACCTGCCTTATTTAACCCTAAATCATCTGTTTTCATCTTGTATCTTGCACATTAAATGATAACAGATGATTTATGTGCAATGGTACTATAACGTCTAGGCTAGAAATCCTAAATATAAATTTCCAAAATATTCAGTGATGGTTTCTCAATAGACTGCTTTACGCTCCACTGCGAAAGAGTGCCATGGACTGTTGAAACCAGAACTATAATTGCTCACCTAAAAACTAGTAATTTATGATAGTCAAGTGATATTTGAAGATCTGAACTTCACTTGGAAACATAAAGAATCAAAAGGCCTAAATCAGATTGGTTAACTTAAACTGAAAATATACTTGAGGCGAACTGCTGTAAAACTTGCCCGTAAATTTGAGATTAATTTATGACATGAAGTGATGGGGAAATACATTGTGTCAAGTGGATCGGAAGGTTTCAGTTATGATTTTCTGTAGGTCTTTACAAAATGCGGGGTGAGTCCCTACTTGAGGTCACAACCTGAAATTTCGGTGTCATGAACTCCAAAGTAGCAATGGTCAAACCCTTCCCTATCCAGACATCTGAATTTTAGCAATTTACAAGCATTAAAATGGTGTCACGGTGGGAACATGTTTGAGAAACTCTGATCGACTGCATCATTTAAATAATTGACATTGAATTATGTTGGGGTTATTTCAAATTCTTCATTGTTTTTAATCCTTTTAGACTTGGAAGTGTTGTGGTATCCTGAATTCCATGAACTCCCACTTCATTCAGGCCCTGTTTTAGTTTTGTAAAATGAGAGTCATGTTTATGCAACCCTTACTATGTGAGCTAAATGCCACAGTTCCAACATGGAAAGTGTGAAAGATGGCAATCCTCTTGTTGCTCAGTGAACTGCAGTCTTACATTTGCCTTGTCAAGTCTCTGCAGGCAGATCAGCAAAGAGCATAATCTCTTGGGCATTTAAGCAAAGTTCAGTAATACAGATGAAAGACTAAACTTTTCCCTCTTTGCCAAACATGCTGGTTGATTGGAGATGAAGTACTCTGTCCTTACTCTCACGACAGATACGTGTGTTTTTCAGGTTGGGTGTGAAGTGGGATAGTACATCACAGTGGTGTGAATTTGGAATATTGATTTAATTCACCCTCTTCTATTTCCTTTACCTTGTTCCAAGAAAAGATTTGTCAAAAGACAAACATAATTTTACTTTGCTTGTGAGTTTACCATCGATTAACTTTTCTTCATTCTGTATCCCAACGCTGCTGACATGCTCACTCTTTTTCAGAGTGATGTGTAAGCTGTGGTTGGACCATTAGGAAGGTCGTGCTTGAGATTCTCCTACTATCCAAGTCAGAAAGAGAAATGGAGCTGGTGTTCGCTTTACTGAGCTCTGTTGCTATTTGAAATTAACGAACCATGACAAAAGGAGTTGTGTTGAGCCAGAAGGTGTAGGGAGGTTGGATATAAATTGTATGGAATACTTGGAATTTTTGTTTAAAATGTGAGGCTTTCTTGAGCCGCACATTTATCAAAAGATAAAGCAATTTTGGGGTAATACCCAGCTGCTTCTTTTTTACGTTTTCCTCTTTTTTTGTAGAGTCTGGTCTCCTGTCCATTGCTTCTTTTCTGTCTTTACGTGTCATCCCTGGGCTTCTCTAAGTGTCTATTTTCCCAACCAGCATCCCGGATTCCAGCTTTACATCTACAACCAGCTGGGCAACCTCTGTTTCTCACTGTTCAAGCATGGTCTGTTTCATCACATGCATGTGGATGATGTGGAGGTCGGTGGAGGGATCAAGGGAAAGGAATTGTGTTGAGAAATGTGCATTCCTTTGTCTTAGTTGAGGCTTCACGTAGGTGCAGCAAGCTGTTGGTAGGCATAATACTGCAGACTTTATAATTAATCTGCAACGTACTTTAAAAGGGGCATTACTGTGAAAGCAAGAAGTTGAAGCTACGCAAGCCATCGTGAGCTGCACGTGCTTACAGGATACTATTAAAGGTTGACTTGTTAAATGTTGAGTTGGATTTTTGAAAATAGTCTGTCAGAGTTAGCAAACCACTAATCTTGATAAATGTAGCATCAAGAAATCTAAAATTTGATTTACAAGCTTGAATTTTCCAAGTGCCATGCCCCTTTACGAGTGCAATGTGTGTTTGGTGAACATTTGAGGTATTCTGATCAATGTGAAATCTTAATTGGTATGTAACTGTCACAGTGGACATGAGAACCTCCAACTACATGCAGCTACATTTGTTAAAGCCCCTATCAGTTTAAGAGGGCTTTCAGATTTTAAGATCTTTGTTTAAAATTGAAAGTACGACAACAAATATAATTCAGGGCTCAGTGCTGCATTTAGCCGCATGCTGGACAAACTCACGAGCATTTTGGATAATTTTAGCAATGGCAGGAATTCTGTGTTGATTTCTCATTTGAATTTAATCTTGCTTCAGAGCTACTTCATTTCCCCTTTTTTATATTTTGTTTTAAACTGCATTCAAAATGAAGTTTTTTTACTTTTATGCTTTTATGCAGCTCCTTTGTAGATTCCCACAAAAAAGACAATTATATCTCCCCCTTTTTGCTTTGGGATCAGTATTTTTGCAAGTTGACCTTTGGTATTTCTATCTGTAACTGGGTTGTTAATCTTCCATTTTCTTCCTGTTCGGAGAAAAGGACATGGCATTGATGGAAGGATAACTTAACTGAGATTGTAACTGGATGAGCCACATAAATCCTCTGGCTGCATGAGCAGCTTAGGTATTCTGCATGAGCAGCTTAGCTATTCTGCAATGAATAGCTGTCTAAAGCCTGAGAGGCACTTTTTGGGAGTGTGATGGAACAGTCTCTATGTGCTTGGTTGAGTACTGCTCCAACAGCAAGGAAAAAGCTTGACATTTTCCTGAGAAAAACAGCCCACTTGGTTGACACCCCACCCATTGAGTTCTTCCTCAATGGCCAACAATCGCAGCAGAGTGTACAATACATAAGATGCACTATAGCAACTTACCAAGACTGTTTCGACAGCCCGTTCCAAACCCATGACATGTGCCATCTTAAGACAATGGCAGCTACTGCTCCCTTACTAATTACCACCACCCAGTTCCGCTCCAAGCTGCATAATGTTTTGAATTTGAATCATATCACTAAACCTGCAACACATCCTGACTGCACAGTGGGTGTACCTTCAAGAAGGCAGCATACCACCACTTAAGAGCAATTGGGAATGAGCAACAAATGCTGGTTTCATTGGCAACTGTCCTATTCCATCTTCAGTAAAAGCAAGTAACACCAATATAACCTGTGGTTACAGTGCAGCTGTTTACTCAATCTGCAGACATTGTACTATGAACTTTACCTGTTTTAAATAGTATTTTTGTTAGAATGCTACATTTAACTGAATATTTATTCATTAATTTATCATGAGGGGGAACAGCTTTGTGATTTTGCAGCAATGTCATGGTATTTCATGATAATCCAGTTTAATTGAACATCTCTTTGTCTATACATTGTGATGTGAAATTTTAGATATAAGGGCATTAACTATATGGCAGGCTGTACTACATTTCCGAATAAAATTCACCCAGAATTACTGGAATTACTTTAAATTCTGCATGATTTTTCAATATGAATTATGTTTGTTGTGGGAATGTTGCAATATTGGAAAACTAATAGAAACTAGCACCCTCCCTCATGGTGAATTAAATACCACTGGAACTTTGTAATACGTGTGCTAATGTAAATCTTTAAAGAGGCTGTTAATAAAATTAAGATTTTCTTTTGTGATCCATAGAGTCATAGAAATTTTCAGCATGGAATAAGACCCTTCAGTCCAATCCGTCCATGCTGACCAGATATCCCACCGCAATCTAGTCCCACCTGCCAGGACCTGGCCCATATCCCTCTAAACCCTTCCTATTCATATACACATTCAAATGCCTCTTAAATGATGCAATTGTACCAGCCCCCACCACATCCTCTGGCAATTCATTTCATACACGTACCATCCTCTGCGTGAAAAAGTTGCCCCTTAGATCTCTTTCATATCTTTCCCCTCTCACCCTAAATCTCTGCCCTCTAGTTCTGGACTCCCTGACACCAGGGAAAAGACTTTGTCTATTTATCATATCCATGCCCCTAATAATTTTGTAAACCTCTATAAAGTTACACCTCAGCCTCCGACGCTTCAGGGAAAACAGCCGCAGCATGTTCAGCCTCTCCCTGTAGCTCAGAACCTCCAACCCCGGCAACATCCTTGTAATCTTTCCTGAACCCTTTCAAGTTTCACAACATCTTTCTGATAGGATGGCGACCAGAATTGCACGCAATATTCCAACAGCAGTTTAACCAATTTCCTGTACAGCTGCAACATGACGTCCCGACTCCTGTACTCAATACTCTGACCAATAAAGGAAAACATACCAAATGCCTTCTTCAGTATCCTATATACCTGCGACTCCACTTTCAAGGAGTTATGAACCTGCACTCCAATATCTCTTTGTTCAGCAACACTTCCTAGGACCTTACCATTAAGTGTATAAGTCCTGCTAAGAATTGCTTTCCCAAAATGCAGCACCTCGCATTTATCTGAACTAAACTCCATCTGCCACTTGTCAGCTCACCGGCCCATCTGGTCCAGATCATGTTGTAATCTGAGGTAACCGTCTTTGCTCCCAACTGCACCTCCAATTTTGGTGTCATCTGCTAACTTACTAACTGTACCTCTTATGCTCGCAACCAAATCACTTATGTAAATGACAAAAACTAGATGAGCCAGCACCGATCCTTGTGGCACACCACTTGTCACAGGCCTCAGTCTGAAAAACAACCCTCCACCACCACCCTCTGTCTTCTACATTTGAGCCAGTTCTGTATCCAAATGGCTAGTTCTCCCTGTATTCCATGAGATCTAACCTTGCTAATCAGTCTCCCATGGGGAATCTGGTCGAACGCCTTACTGAGGTCCATAAAGATCACATCTCCTGCTCTGCCCTCATCAATTTTCTTTTTTACTTCTTTAAAAAAATCAATCAAGTTTGTGAGGCATGATTTCCCACGCACAAAGCCATGATAACTGTCCCGAATCAGTCCTTGCCTTTCCAAATACATGTACATCCTTTCCCTCAGGATTCCCTCCAACAACTTGCCCACCACCGCGGTCAGGCTCACTAGTCTCTAGTTGCCTTGCTTGTCTTTACCGCCCTTCTTACACAGTGCCAACCTCCACTCTTCCGGCACCTCACATGTGACTATCGATTATACAAATATCTCCGCAACAGGCGCAGCAATCACTTCCCTAACTTCCCACAGAGTTCTCAGGTACACCTGATCAGGTCCTGAGGATTTATCCGCCTTTTACCATTTCAAGACATCCAGTACTTCCTCCTCTGTAATCTGGACATTTTGCAAAATGTCACCATCTATTTCCCTACAGTCTATGTCTTCCATATCCTTTTCCACAGTAAATACTCACGAAATATACTCATTTAGTATCTCCTCCATTTTCTGTGGCTGCACACAAAGTCCGCCTTGCTGATCTTTGAGGGGCCGTATTCTCTCCCTAGTTACCCTTTTGTCCTTAATATATTTGTAAAAACCCTTTGGATTATCCTTAATTCTATTTGCCAAAGCTATCTCATGTCCGCGTTTTGCCCTCCTGATTTCCCTCTTAAGTATACTCCTACTTTCTTTGTACTCTTCTAAGGATTCACTCGATGTATCCTGTCTATACATGACATATGCTTCCTTCTTTGTCTGAACCAAACCCTCAATTTTTTTAGTCATCCAGCATTCCCTATACCTCCCAGCCTTCCCTTTCACCCTGACAGGAATATACTTTCTCTGGATTCTTATTATCTAATTTCTTAAGGCTCCCAATTTTCCAGCCATCCCTTTACCTGCGAGCATCGGCCCCCAATTAGCTTTCGAAAGTTCTTGTCTGACACCGTCAAAATTAGTCTTTCTCGAATTTAGAACTTCAACTTTTAGACCTGGTCTATCGTTTCCCATCACATTTTAAAACAATAGAATTATGGTCGCTGGCCCCAAAGTGCTTCTCCACTGACACCTTAGTTACCTGCCCTACCTTATTTCCCAAGAGTAGGTCAAGTGTTGCACCTTCTCCAGTAGGTACATCCACATACTGAATCAGAAAATTGTCTTGTACCCACTTAAGGAATCCCTCTCCATCTAAACCTTTAACACTATGGCAGTCCCAGCTGATGTTTGGAAAGTTAAAATCCCCAACAATAACTACCCTATTATTCTTAGACATAGCTGAGATCTTCTTACAAGTGTGTTTCTCAATTTCCCTCTGACTATTGGGAGGGGCCTATAATACAATCCCAATAACGTGACCATCCCTTTCTTATTTCTCAGTTCCACAGTAATAACTTCCCTGGATGCATTTCCGGGAAAATCCTCCCTCAGCACATCTGTAATGTTATCCCTTATCAAAAATGCCACTCCCCCTCCTCTTTTGCCTCCCCTTCTATCCTTCCTGTAGCATTTGTATCCTGGAACATTAAGCTGCCAGTCCTGCCCATCCCTGAGCAATGTTTCTGTAATTGCAATGATATCCCAGTCCCATGTTCCTAACCATGCACTGCGTTCATCTGCCTTTCCTGTTAGCCCCCTTGCATTGAAATAAATGCAGTTTAATTTATTAATCCTACCTTGTCCCTGCCTGCCCTGACTTTTTGACTCACTTCTGTTCTCACCTGGACCCGTCTCAGATCGATCTCTTTCCTCACTATCTCCCTGGGTCCCCACCCCCCCACCACCACTTTACTAGTTTAAATCCTCACAAGCAGTTCTAGAAAATTTCCCTGCCAGTATATTAGTCCCCTTCCAATATGGTGCAATCTGTCCTTCTTGTGCAGGTCACTTCTACCCCAAAAGAGATTTCAATGATCCAAAAATGTGAATCTTTCTCCCATAAGCTAGCTCCTTCGCCATGTATTCATCTGCTCTATCCTCCTAATACTCCCCGCACTAGCTTGAAGCACTGGGAGTAATCCAGATATTACTACCCTTGAGGACCACCGTTGAAATTTCTATCCACATCTCTGTAATCTCCCTTCAGAGTCTCAACCTTTTCCCTTCCAATGTCGTTGGTTCCAATGTGAACAATGACATCCTGCTGGTCCCTCTTCACCGTGAGAACATTCTGCACACTCTCTGAGACACCCTTGAACCTGGCACCAGGGAAACAACACACCATTCTGCTTTTTCTCTGCTGGCTACAGAAATGTCTGTCTGTACTTCTGACTACAGAATCCCCTAACACAATTGATCTCTTGGAAGCCGACGTACCCCTCGTTGCATTAGATCCAGTCTCAATACCAGAAACTTGGCTGTTTGTGCTACGTTCCCCTGAGAATCCATCATCTCCTACATTTTCCAAAACAGTATACCTGTTTGAAAGGTGTATATACACAAAAAGACTCCTGCTCTAGCTGCCAACCTCTCTTACCCTTCCTGGAGTTAACCCATCTATGTGACTGTATCTGAGACTTCCCCCCTTTCTATAACTACCATCCATCACATACTGTTGCTGTTTCAAATTCCTCATCGCTTCTATCTGTCTCTCCAACCGATCCACTCGATCTGATAAGATTCGCATCCTACTGCATTTGTGGCAGATATAATCCGCAGAAACCCTTAAATTCTCTTTAAACTCCCACATCTGACAAGAAGTACATATCACTGCACATGGAGGGGATGACTACAGCTTGTGGTAGGGATCAGGAAGGGAGAATTTGATTGCAGTTTTGTGTCGGAATCATTCTGGAATTTGGTGATGACAGTGTTGGGTAGGGATCTGTGAGGGAGTGGTTGATTGCAGTCTTGTGCAGGGATCAGTCAGGAAGGTGCGGATTATATTATTGGCTTAGGGTCAGTCAGGGAGAAGGCGATTTCTTTGTGTGGTAGAAATCAGTCAGGGAGGAGCCGATTACTGTCTTGTTTCTGTATTAATCAGGGAGGGGGAGTGAGTACAGTTTTGCGTAGGGATCAGCTAGGAGAGGGTGAGTTCAGTGTTGTGTAGGGATTAGTCAGGTAGGGGGTATTTACAGCATGGGATATGGATGAGTCAGGGACGGGGTGAGTGCAGTGATGGATAGGGATCAGTCAATAAGGGGGACATTGCAGTGTTGGGTAGGGATCAGTCATGGAAGGACTGAGTGCAATGTTGTGTAGACATCATTTGGAGATGGTGAGATTTAAGTGTTAATGGGGGATCTGTAAGGGAGAGGGAGATTACAGTGAATAGGGTAATTGCAGTGTGGGGTAGTGATCAGTCAGGGATGGGCTGATGGCAATGTTGGGTAGTGATCTGTCAGGAAGGGGTTGATTACCGTGTTCTGTCAGGGATCGGTCAGACAGGGTGTGAGTGCAGTGTTGGGCAGGGATCAGTCAGAGAGGGGCAGATTGCTGTGTTGTGCAGGGATCAGTCAGGGATGGGGGAGACTGCAGTGTTGTGTAGGGAAGAATAAGGAAAGGGGGGATTGCAGGGTTGGGTAGCGGATCAGTCAGGTAGGGGTGATTGTAGTGTTGGGTAGTGAGGGCGGTAGTGATTGCGGTGTTGGGTAGGGATCAGTCAGGTAGGGGTGATTGTAGTGTTGGGTAGGGATCAGTGAGGGATGGGGAGATTGCACTGTGGGGTAGTGTTCAGTCAGGGAGGGGGAGATTGCAGTGTTGAGTAGGGATCAGTCAGGGAGGAAGAGATTGCAGTGTGGGGTAGTGATCAGTTGAGGGAGATGGAGATTGCAGTGTTGGATAGGGATCAATCAGGGAGGGGGAGATTACAGTGTTGGATCGGGATCAGTCTGGGAGGGTTAATTGTAGTGGTGGGTAGGGATCAGTCAGTCTCGGGGAGATTGCAGTTTTGGGTAGGGATTAGTCAGAGAGGGGGTGAGTGCAGTGTTGGGTAGGGATCAGTCAGTGAGGGGAAGATTGCAGTGTTGGGTAGGAATCGTTTAAGGACGGGGAGATTGCAATTTTGTATAGGGATCAGTCATGGAGGGAGTGCGTGCAGTGTTGGGTAAAGATCTTTCCGGGAGGGAGAGATTGCAGTGTTGGGTAGTGATAAGTCAGGGAATGGGAGATTGCTGTGTTGGGTAGGGATCAGTCATGAAGCGGATGATTACAGTTTTTGGTAAGGATCAGGTAGGGTGCATTTGATAGAAGTTATGTGTCGGGTTCAGGCGGGAATTTGGTGATGACAGTGTTGGATAGGGATCTGTGAGGGAGTGGTTGATTGCAGTCTTGTGCAGGGATCAGTCAGGAAGTTGCAGATTACATTGTTGGCTTGGGGTCAGTCAGGGAGAAGGATATGTCTTTGTGTGGTAGATATCAGTCAGGGAGGAGCCGATAACTGTTTTGGTTCCGGATTAATCAGGGAGTGGGGTGAGTACAGTGTTGCGTAGGGATCAGTCAGGGAGCTGGAGATTGCAGTGTTGGGTTGGGATCAGTCAGGGAGCGGGAGATTGTAGTGTTGGATTGGGATCAGTCAGGGAGGGAGCGGGAGATTGTAGTTTTGCGTTGGGATCATTCAGGGAGCGGGAGACTGCAGTGTTGGGTTGGGATCAGTCAGGGAGCGGGTAATTGCAATGTTGGGTAGGGATTATTTGGAGATGGTGAGATTTAACTGTTGATGGGTGTTCGGTAAGGGAGAGGGAGATTACAGTGAATAGGGAGAGAGTGATTGCAGTGTGGGGTAGAGATCTGTCAGGGAGGGGAGATTGCAGTGTTGGGTAGGGAACAGTCAGGGAGGGCTAGATCGCACAGTTGGATAGGGATCAGTCAGGGAGGGGATGATTACAGTTTTTGGTAGAGATCAGGAAGGGAGGATTTGATTGGAGTTTCGTGTCGAGAACAGTCGGGAATTTGGTGATGACAGTGTTGGGTAGGGATCTCTGAGGGACGGGTTGATTGCAGTGTTGTGCAGGGATCAGTCAGTAAAGTGCAGATTGCATTGTTGGCTTGGGGTCAGTCAGGGAGAAGAAGATTTCATTGTGTGGTAGATATCAGTCAGGGAGGAGCGATTACTGTGTTGGTTCCGGACTAATCAGGGAGGGGGGTGAGTACAGTGTTGCGTGGGGATCAGTCATGGATGGGGAAGATTGCAGTTTTGGGGAGCGATCAGTCATGGAGAGGGAGATTGCAGTGTTGTGCAGGGATCATTTGGAGATGGTGAGATTTAAGTGTTGATGGGGGATGAGTAAGGGAGAGGGAGATAACAGTGAATAGGGTTTTTACAGTGATTGCCGTGTGGGGTTGTGATCAGTCAGGGAGGGGTTGAGTGCAGTGTCGGGTAGGGATCAGTCAGGGAGGGGTTGAGTGCAGTGTCGGGTAGGGATCAGTCAGGGAGGGGTTGAGTGCAGTGTGGGGTAGGGATCAGTCAGGGATTTGGAGATTGCAATGTTGGGTAGGGATCAGTAAGGGAGGGGAGATTGCAGTTTTGGGTAGGGATCAGTCAGGGAGGGGGTGATTGCAGTGTTGGGGTAGAGATCAGTCAGGGAGGAGGAGATTGCAGTGTTGGGTAGGAATCGGTTAAGGATGGGGAGATTGCAATTTTGTATAGGGATCAGTCAGGGAGGGGGTGCGTTCTGTGTTGCGTAACGATCAGTCCGGGAGGAGGAGATTGCAGTATTGGGTAGTTGTAAGTCAGAGAATGGGAGATTGCAGTGTTGGGTAGGGATCAGTCATGAAGCGGATGATTACAGTTTTTGGTAAAGATCAGGTAGGATGCATTTGATAGAAGTTATGTGTCGGGTTCAGGCGGGAATTTGGTGATGACAGTGTTGGATAGGGATCTGTGAGGGAGTGGTTGATTGCAGTCTTGTGCAGGGATCAGTCAGGAAGTTGCAGATTACATTGTTGGTTTAGGGTCAGTCAGGGAGAAGGATATGTCTTTGACTGGTAGATATCAGTCAGGGAGGAGCCGATTACTGTTTTGGTTCCGGATTAATCAGGGAGGTGGGTGAGTACAGTGTTGCGTAGGGATCAGTCAGGGAGCGGGGTGAACATAGTGTTGCGCAGGGATCAGTAAGTAGCTGGAGATTGCAGTGTTGGGTAGGGATCAATCAGGGAGGGGGTGAGTGCAGTGTTGGGTAGGGATCAGTCAGGGAGGGGGTGAGTGCAGCGTTGGGTAGGGATCAGTCAGGGAGGGGGTGAGTGCAGTGTTGGGTTGGGATCAGTCAGGGAGGGGGTGATTGCAGTGTTGGGTTGGGATCAGTCAGGGAGGGGGAGATTGCAGTGTTGGGTTGGGATCAGTCAGGGAGGGGGTGATTGCAGTGTTGGGTTGGGATCAGTCAGGGAGGGGGAGAGTGCAGTGTTGGGTAGGGATCAGTCAGGGAGGGGGTGAGTGCAGTGTTGGGTTGGGATCAGTCAGGGAGGGGGTGATTGCAGTGTTGGGTTGGGATCAGTCAGGGAGGGGGTGATTGCAGTTTTTGGTAGAGATCAGGAAGGGATGATTTGATTGGAGTTTCGTGCCGAGAACAGTCGGGAATTTGGTGATGACAGTGTTGGGTAGGGATCTCTGAGGGACGGGTTGATTGCAGTGTTGTGCAGGGATCAGTCAGTAAAGTGCAGATTGCATTGTTGGCTTGCGGTCAGTCAGGGAGAAGGAGATTTCATTGTGTGGTAGATATCAGTAAGGGAGGAGCCGATTACTGTGTTGATTCCGGATTAATCAGGGACGGGGGTGAGTACAGTGTTGCGTGGGGATCAATCAAAAACGGGGAGATTGCAGTGATGGATAGGGATCAATGAGGGAGGGGGTAGGTGCAGTGTTGTGTAGCGATCGGTCAGGGAGGGTGTAAGTACAGTGTTGCGTGGGGATCAGTCAGGAAGCGGGTGATTGCAGTGGTGGGCAGGGATCAGTCAGGTAGGGGTGATTACAGTGTTGTGTAGGGATCAGTCAGAGAGGGGGTCAGTGCTGTGTTGGGCAGGGATCAGTCATTGAGAGTGAGATTGCAGTGTTGGGTAATGATCAGTCAGGGAGGGGGAGATTACAGTGTTAATAGACACAGGTGAGGTGCCAGAAGAGGGAAGTTGCTAAACGTGGTGCCACTATTTAGGAAAGGTGGTAAAGAAAAGCCAGGGAACAACAGACTGGTTCACCTGACGTCAGTCGTGGGCATGTAGAAGGATGGATACATGAGGGACAGGATTTCGAAAGGCAATGGCTATTTGGGGATAGTCAGCATTGCTTTGTGTGTGGGAAATCATGTCTCAAGATATTGATTTTTTTTGAAGTAGTAACAAAAAGGATTGATGAGTGCAGAGCGGTCAATGTGAGCGATATGGACTTCAATAATGTGTTCGCAACGTTTCCACATGGGAGATTGGTAAGCAATGTTAAATCTCATGGAATACAACCATTTGGATACAGAACTGGCTCGAACGTAGAAGACAGATGGTGGTTGTGGAGGGTTGCTTCTCAGACTGGAGGCCTGTGACCAGTCTTGTGCCGCAAGGATCTTTGCTGCATCCCTTACTTTCCATTAATTATATAAATGATTTGGATGTGAACATAACCCGTATAGTTAGTACGTTTGCAGATGACACGAAAATTGGAGGTGTAGTGGACAGTGAAGAATTTTACTTCACGTTACAACGGGATCATGAACTGATGGGCCAAAGGGCTGAGGGGTGGCAGATGAAGTTTAATTTAGATAAATAGGAGGTGCTGAATTTGGAAAAGCAACCCTTTGCAGGACTGATACACTTAATGTTAATGTACCAGGGTGTATTTCTGAACAAATGGACCTTGGAGTGCAGGTTTATTGTTCCTTGAAAGGAGAATTGTATGTCGATTGCTGGCTTCATTCCATGCTCTCACAACTCTCTGTGTAAAGAACCCGCCTCTGACATACCCTCTCTACTTTCCTCCAACCAGCTTAAAACTATGACCCCTCGTGCTAGTCATTTCTGCCCTGGGAAATAGTCTCTGCCTATCAACTCTATCTATGCCGCTCATTATCTTGTATACCTCAATTAGGTCCCCTTTTACTCCTCATTTTCTCCAAGGAAAAAAGTCCGAGCTCAGTCAACCTCTCCTCATAAGATAAGCCCTCCAGGCCAGCCAGCATCCTGGTAAACCTCCTCTGAACCCTCTCCAAAGCATGCACATCTTTCCTATAATAGGGCGACCAAAAATGGACGAGGTATTCCAAGTGCAGTCTAACCAAAGTTTTATAGCGCTGCAACAAGATCTCACGACTCTTAAACTCAACACCCCTGTTAATGAAAGCTAAAATGCCATATGCTTTCTTAACAACCCTGTCCACATGGGTGGCCATTTTAAGGGATCTATGTACCTGTACACCAAGATCCCTCTGTTCCTCCACACTGCCAAGACTCCTATCCTTAATCCTGTTCTCAGCTTTCAAATTTGACCTTCCAAAATGCATCACCTCGCATTTATCCAGGTTGATCTCATCCCATCTCTGCATCCTGTTAATGTCCCGCTGCAGCCTACAACAGCCCTCTATACTGTCAACGACATCTCCAACCTTTGTGCCGTCTGCAAACTTGCTGACCCATCCTTCAATCCCCTCATCGAAGTCATTAATAAAAATTACAAACAGTAAAGGCCCAAGGACAGAGCCCTGTGAAACACCACTCACCACAGACTTCCAGGCAGAACATTTTCCTTCTACTACCACTCGCTGTCTTCTGTTGGCCAGCCAATTCTGTATCCAGACAGCTAAGTTCCCTGAATCCCATTCCTCCTGACCTTCTGAATGAGCCTACCATGGGAAACCTTATCAAATGTCTTGCTGAAGTCCATATACACCACATCAAGAGCTCGACCCTCTTCAAGCTTTCTAGTCACATCCTCAAAGAGCTCGATAAGGTTTGTGAGGCATGACCTGCCCCTCACAAAGCCGTGTTGACTGCAGTTAATCAAGCCATGCTCTTCGAGATGGTCATAAATCCTATCCCTCAGAAGCCTTTCTAACACCTTGCAGACGACAGGCGTGAGACTGACTGGTCTGTCATTGCCGGTGATTTCCCTATTTCCTTTCTTGAAGAGAGGAATTACATTTGCCTCCCTCCAGTCTACAGGTACGACTCCAGTGGAGAGCGAGGATGCAAAGATCTTCGCAAGTGACGAAGCAATTGCATTTCTCGTTTCCCAAAGCAGCGGAGGACAAATCTGGTCCGGGTCTGGCAACTTGTCAATCTTAATGTTTGACAAAATTTTCAGCACATCAGCTTCCTCTATCTCTATTCATTCCAGCATGCACACCTGCTCTTCAAAGGTTTCATTCACTACAAAGTTCGTTTCTTTCGTAAAAACAGAAGCAAAAAAAAGCTCATTTAGGGCTTCCTCTACCTCCTCAGACTCCACACACAAATTCCCTATGCTATCCCTGATCGGCCCCACTCTTTCTTTGACTATTCCCTTATTCCTCACAGAAGTGGAAAATGCCTTTGTGTTCTCCCTAGTCCGTTCTGCCAAGCCTTTTTCTTGCCCCCTCCTGCCTCTCCTCAGACCATTTTTGAGCTCCTTCCTCGCCTGCCTGTAATCCTCTAGAGTTGAGCTTGACCCTTCCTCCACCTTATGTAAGCTACCTTCTTCCTTTTGACGAGAAGCTCCTCTGCTCTCGTCATCCAAGGTCCCTTTATCTCACCCCTTCTTGCCTGTCTCACAAGGACATATTTATTCATCACTGGCAACAACTGTTCCTTAAACAGTCTCCAAATGTCTATAGTGCCTTTACCATGGAACAATTGCTCCCAATCCATGCTTCCTAACTCATCTCTAATCGCATCATAGTTTTTTTCTTCCCCAATTAAATATCCTCCCATCTTGCATAATCCTCTCGTTCTCCATAGCTATGTAGAAAGTGAGGCAGTTGTGGTCACTATCACCAAAATGCTCTCCCACCACAAGATCTCATACCTGCTCCGGCTCGTTTCTGAGCACCAAGTCTGGAATGGCCTCTCCCCTGTCAATCTAAAAGGCATCTGGATGGGTATACAAACAGGAAGGGTTGAAAGGGATTTGGACCAAGTGTTGGCAAATGTGACAAGGTTATATTACGATATGTGGGTGGCGTGGATGAGTTGGACCGAAGGGTCTGTTTCTGTGTTGTACGACTCTATGACTGTAAATGTTTACCACTGTCCATTACCAACCATACACTTCACTGTTTCCCCTATTTACCTTGGTCAGTTCTCCCCTCAAACACATGTCAATGGCTTTGGTTGTGATTGTAGGGTGTGCTTTATGTTCATTTTAAAAATCCATCATCCCGCTGAATTTCACTTCACTACAATTTCCCAGAGGATATCTCAGTGTGACATTACTCCTTCACTCAGCTTCATCACCTAACGGTCGATCTGAGATAGCCATGTCCCTGGCCATTTGCACAATCTGTTATTCAAAGAAACACTGACAGAAACATTCAAAGATGAATTCGGAGAACATCACTTTTACCAATGTGACCATCCCAGATTATACAAAGACTGAAGTCTCCCAAAACTATCACACTGCCTTTGCATTACACAGGAATTCATTCGAATGTGTAACAGGGCTGAGCAATGAAATGCTGTTAGGCAGCCTAAACACTGTTCTCCTGCTTGTGTTTTTGACACGTGTTATCCAGAATCTGCATTCAGGCTGATTCAGCTGCATCATCTGAGGCCAAATGCTTTCTCTGTACTGCCTTTGTTCCCCATTACTGTCAGGGTTACCCATCCTGCACTCCCTGAGACCCCTCAATAAGGTGTACAATAGAATATTCATGTTCCACCTTTTGTTCACAGTTTCACCACTAAATCTAATTTATTTCTGTGCGACAGTCCATCCACCTTATTGCAGAGACTTTATTCCAGCCGGGAAGGAAAGCAGTGAGTATAAATACTCACCCTTCGACGCCAACGATCACTTTGAGTGCGAGCAGCAGCGAAGGGAAGACAGTTTGTTTTAAAATTACTTACCGGTAGCGGGCAGCGGTGTTTTTTTCTCTCTTTACAGAAAGAGCGGGAGCAGCAGGGGGAAGTGACGAAGACAGGAGGGGCAGCCGGGTAGGTTTTTCTTTCCCTTTAAAAGCACGCAGGAGAAGAGCCCGAGGCACTACAGAGGTAGTGTCTCCCACCCGCCCTCCTCCTCTAGCCTAAATAATAAGACCCGTTGTGGTAAGTAGGTAAGTGCTGCATTTTGCTTGTTGTATTCTTTAGACCCAGATTTTTTTTATATAAAAGACTACTTTCAGAGGGATGGCAGTGAAGGCAGTGCAATGTTCCTCTTGCAACATGTTTGAGGTGAGGGGTGCCATGGTCGTCCCTGCTGATTACACTTGCAGGAAGTGCACCCATCTCCAGCTCCTCCAAGACCGTGTTAGGGAACTGGAGCTGGAGTTGGATGGACTTAGGATCATTCGGGAGGCAGAGGGGGTCATAGATCGGAGCTTTAGGGAAGTAGTAACTCCAAAGATGGCAGACAGATGGGTGACAGTGAGGGGGACTGGGAGGAAGCAGCCAGTGCAGGGACCCCCTGCGGCCGTTCCCCTCAAGAACAAGTATACCGTTTTGGATACTTGTGGGGGGACGACTTACCAGGGGTAAGTAACGGGGCTCAGGCCTCTGGCACGGAGCCTGTCCCCGTTACTCAGAAGGGAAGGGTGGAGAAGAGCAGAGCAATAGTAATTGGGGACTCGATAGTTCGGGGCACAGATAGGCGGTTTTGTGGGAACGAGAGAGACTCACGTTTGGTATGTTGCCTCCCAGGTGCAAGGGTACGTGATGTCTCTGATCGTGTTTTCCGGGTCCTTAAGGGAGCAGCCCGAAGGAGTGGTACACATTGGCACCAATGACATAGGTAGGAGGAGCGCTGAGGATGTTAGGCAGGCTTTCAGGGAGCTCGGTTGGAAGCTCAGAGTTAGAACGAACAGAGTTGTTGTCTCTGGTTTGTTACCCGTGCCACGTGATAGAGAGTCGAGGAATAGGGAGAGAGAACAGTAAACTGCGTGGCTACAGGGATGGTGCAGGAGGGAGGGATTCCGATATTTGGATAACTGGGGTTCTTTCTGGGGAAGGTGGGACCTCTATAAACAGGATGGTCTGCACCTGAACCTGAGGGGCACCAGTATCCTTGGTGGGAGGTTTGCTAGTGCTCTGGGGGGGGGGGGGGGGGGTGGAGTTAAACTAACTCTGCAGGGGCATGGGAACCCAGACTGTAGCTTTAGGGTGTAGGACCTGGAGTGTAGGGAGGTTAGGAACATGGCATCAATTTCAAACGAGGGTGCCTGTAAACAGGAAAGTGGCTTGAAGTGTGTATACTTCAATGCAAGAAGTATACGAAATAAGGTAGGTGAAATTGCAGCGTGGGTTGATACCTGGGACTTCGATGTTGTGGCTATTACGGAGACATGGGTAGAACAGGGACAGGATTGGCTGTTGCAGGTCCCAGGGTTTAAATCTTTTAGTAGGGTCAGAGGTGGGGGTAAAAGAAGGGGAGGTGTGGCATTACTTGTCAAAGATAGTATTACAGCTGTGCAAAGGGCGATGGATGAAGACCCGCCATCTGAGGTAGTTTGGGCTGAGGTTAGGAATAGGAAAGGTGAGCTCACCCTGTTAGGAGTTTTTTTACAGGCCTCCTAATACTCCTAGAAACGTAGAAGAAAGGATTGCGAGGATGATTCAAGAGAAGAGTGAAAGTAATAGGGTGGTTGTTATGGGGGACTTTAACTTTCCTGATGTTGATTGGGAAAGCTATAGCTCAAGTTCGTTAGATGGGTCAGTGTTTGTCCAATGTGTGCAGGAGGGTTTCCTGACACAATATGGAGACAGGCCAACAAGAGGTGAGGCCATACTGGATTTGGTTTTGGGTAATGAACCAGGCCAGGTGTTAGAATTAGAGGTAGGTGAGCACTTTGGGGACAGTGACCACAATTCGGTGACTTTTACTCTAGTGATGGAGAGGGATAAGTGTGCACTACAGGGCAAGAGTTATAGCTGGGGGCAGGGAAATTATGATGCGGTGAGGCATGACTTAGGATGTGTGGCTTGGAAAAGTAAGCTTCAAGGCAAGGGCGTAATTGATATGTGGAGCTTGTTCAGGGAGCAACTATTGAGTGTCCTTGATAAGTGTGTACCCGTCAGGCAAGGAGGAAAGGGTCGTGTGAGGGAGCCGTGGTGAAAAAAGGAATTGGAATTCCTTGTTAAATGGAAGAGGGCGGCCTATATAAAGATGAGGCGTGAAGGTTCAATTGGGGCGATTGAGAGTTATAAGGTAGCCAGGAAGTACCTGAAGAGAGAGCTAAGAGCAGCAAGGGGAGGACATGAAAGGTCCTTAGTTGGTAGGATTAGGGAAAAACCGAAGGCTTTCCATAGGTATGTCAGGAATAAAAGAATGACTAGGGTAGGAATAGGTCCAATCAAGGATAGTAGTGGGAAGTTGCGTGTGGAGGCTGAAGAGATTGGGGAGACACTGAATGAATACTTTTCGTCAGTATTCAATCAGGAACAGGACATTGTTCTCAATGTGAATACTGAGTCACAATTAAGTAGAATGGATGGCTTTGAGGTATGTACAGAAGAGGTGTTGGAAATTCTGGAAAGGGTGAAAATAGATAAGTCCCCTGGGCCTGATGGCATTTATCTTAGGATTTTCTGGGAAGCGAGGGAGGAGATTGCAGAGCCATTGGCCTTGATTTTTATGTCTTCGTTGTCTACAGGAGTAGTGCCAGAAGATTGGAGGCTAGCAAATGTGGTTCCGTTGTTCAAGAAGGGGAGTAGGGATAACCCCAGTAACTATAGGCCAGTGTGTGTCTCACTTCTGTTGTGGGCAAAATCTTAGAGAGAATTGTAAGGGATAGGATTTATGAACATCTGGATAGGAATAATATGATCAAGGATAGTCAGCATGGTTTTGTGAAGGGCAGGTCGTGCCTCACAAACCTTTTTGAATTCTTTGAGAAGGTGACTAAGGAGGTGGACGAGGGGAAAGCGGTAGATGTGGTGTATATGGATTTTAGTAAGGCGTTTGATAAGGTTCCCCATGGTAGACTACTGCAAAAAATACGGAGGTATGGCATGGAGGGTGAGTTGGAGGTTTGGATTAGGAGTTGGCTGGCTGGAAGAAGACAGAGGGTAGTAGTTGATGGCAAAGGTTCATCTTGGAGTGCCGTCACTAGCGGTGTTCCGCAAGGATCTGTTTTGGGACCATTGCTGTTTGTCATTTTTATAAATGACCAGGAAGAGGGGTTAGAAAGTTGGGTGAGCAAGTTTGCGGATGATACGAAAGTCGGAGGAGTTGTAGACAGTGAGGAAGGATGTGGCAGGTTACAGCGGGATATAGATAAGCTGCAGAACTGGGCAGAAAGGTGGCAAATGGAGTTCAATGTAGCTAAGTGTGAGGTGATTCACTTTGGTAAGAGGATCAAAAAGATGGGGTACTGGGCTAATGGTCGGATACTTGGTAGTGTGGATGAGCAGAGGGATCTTGGTGTCCATGTACACAGATCTTTGAAAGTTGCCACCCAGGTAAATAGTGCAGTGAAGAAGGCATATGGCGTACTGGCTTTTATTGGTAGATTAATTGAGTTCCGGAGTACTGAGGTCATGTTGCAGTTGTATAAGACACTGGTGCGGCCGCATCTGGAGTATTGTGTGCAGTTTTGGTCGCCATACTATAGGAAGGATGTGGAGGCACTGGAACCGGTGCAGAGGAGGTTTACCAGGATGTTGCCTGGTATGGTAGAAAAATCGTATGAGGAAAGGCTGAGGCACTTGGGGTTGTTTTGATTGGAGAAAAGAAGGTTTAGGGGTGACTTGATATAGGTGTACAAGATGATTAGGGGTTTAGATAGGGTCGACAGTGAGAATCTTTTTCCACGTGTGGAGTCAGCTATTACAAGGGGGCATAGCTTTAAATTAAGGGGGGGATAGGTATAGGATAGATGTTAGGGGTAGGTTCTTTACTCAGCGAGTCGTGAGTTCATGGAATGCCCTGCCAGTAGCAGTGGTGGACTCTCCCTTATTATGGGCATTTAAGCGGGCATTGGACAGGCATATGGAGGATAATGGGCTCGTGTAGGTTAGGTGGGCTTGGAGCGGCGCAACATCGAGGGCCGAAGGGCCTGTACCGCGCTGTATTCTTCGATGTTCTATATGTTCTATCGAGGGGGCAGAGAGACAGGATGACAGAGAGAGAAGGACAGAGTGACGGGGACAGAGAGGTGGCAGAGAGAGGGTGAAAGAGAGGTGGTCAGAATGGGGGACAGAGAAACAGGGGGACAGAGATTGGGGGACAGAGAGTGGGGGGGGGTCAGCGTCAGGTGGACACAGAGCGGGGGACACAGAGCGGGGTACAGAGACTGGGGGACAGAGAGAGGCGGGACAGAGCGAGGGATATGAAAAGGGGCTACAGAGAATAGAGAGGGGGGACAGAGAGGGGGGACAGAGAGAGGGAGACAGAGAGAGGGGGACAGAAAGCAGGGGACAGAGAGACGAGGGAGAGAGAGGAGTACAGAGAGAGGGCGACGGAGATAGGGGACAGAGAGAGAGGTGTGCAGAGAGAGAGGGGACAGAGGGGGGACAGAGTGAGGACAGAGAGAGGTTACATGGGGGACAGAGGGGGGGACAGAGAGAGTAGACAGAGAGAGGGACATAGAGGGGGCGACAGAGGGAAGGTAGAACAGAGAGAGGAGTGACAGAGAGATGGGTCAGAGAGGGAGTGGTCAGAGAGAGGGGGACAGAGAGAGGTGGACAGAGAGTGCGGACCGAAAGAGGGGACACAGAGAGAGGGGACACAGAGAGAAGGGGACAGAGAGAAGGGGACAGAGAGAGGGGGACAGAGACAGAGGGACAGAGAGAGGGGGACAGAGAGATGGGCTCAGTGAGGAGGGAGAGAGAAGAGCACAGCGAGAGGGTGACTGAGAGGGGGAACAGAGAGACGGGGACAGATAAATGCGGACAGAGAAAGGAGGAATGAGAGTGGGGGGACAGAGATTGGACGGATAGAGAGTGGGGGGTCAGAGAGCGGGGGACAGAAAGCAGGGTACAGAGATGGGGGGAGAGAGCGGAGCACTGAGAGAGTGGGACAGAGTGAGGGGGAAAGAGAGGGGGGTGGGGAGAGGGGGGCAGAGAGAGGGGTACAGAGACAGAGGGACAGAGAGAGGGAACAGAGAGGTGGACAGAAAGAAGGGGACCGAAAGGGGGTGGGGTAGAGGCGGGGCCAGAGAGAGGGGGCCAGAGAGAGAGTGGGGGAAAGAGAGAAGGGGACAGACAGAGGGGGACAGAATGCAGGTGACAGAGAGAGGAGGGAGAGAGAGAGGGGAGTAAGAGAGATGGAACAGGTAGATGGGCAGAGAGAGAGAGAGGTGGGACAGCGAGAGGGGGCAGAGAGAGAGGGCAGAAAGAGGGGGACAGAGAAGGGGGCCTGGGTGTACAGAGACACAGGGCGACAGAGAAAGGGGGACAGAGAAAGGGGGAAAGTTAGAGGTGGGACAGAGAGGGGGGGACAGAGAGGTGGACAGAAAGAAGTGGACCGAAAGGGGGTGTAGAGAGGGGGACAGAGAGAGAGGGGTGCCAGAGAGTGGGGGAAAGAGAGAAGGGGACAGAGACAGGGAGACAGACAGAGGGGGACAGAAAGCAGGCGACAGAGAGAGGAGGGAGAGATAGAGGGGAGTAAGAGAGATGGAACAGGGAAATGGGCAGAGAGAGGGGGTAGAGAGAGAGGGCAGAAAGAGGGGGACAGAGAAGGGGGCCTGTGTGTACAGAGACACAGGGCGACAGAGAAAGGGGGACAGAGAGAGGCGGACAGAGAAAGGGGGAAAGATAGAGGTGGGACAGAGAGAGGGGGACAGAGAATGGGGGTGAGAGAGAGAGATGGAACAGACGGTAAGGGGGACAGAGACAGAGGTGCAGAGAGGGGGTTCAGTGAGAGAGAGGGACTGATAGAGGGGGACAGAGAGAAGGGGGGAGAGAAGGGGAGAGAGAGAGGGGGGCACAGAGGGGGGATAGAGAAGGGGGAGAGAGGGCATCTGAGGGGGTGACAGAGAGACAGGGAGAGATAAAGGCGGATAGATAAAGGGACAAAGAGAGAGGGGGGACAGAGAGCGGGGGAAACGGAGTAGGGGGACAGAGAGCAGGGGATAGAAGGCAGGGAGCAGAGATAGGAGAGAGAGAGGTATACAGAGTGAGTGGGACACAGAGTGGGTCAGAGAGGGGGCAGAGAGAGAGGGGGACAGGGAGAGGGGGACAGAGGGGGGACAGAGAGGTAGGACGGGGGACAGAGACAGAGGACAGACAGGGGGAACAGAGGGAAGGGGGAACAGAGAGAAGGGGCACAGAGTGAGGCGATCAGAGAGAAGTGTACAGAGAGTGGGAGTGGCAGAGAGTGGAGTGGGCAGAGAGAGGGGTCCTAAGAGTGGGGCACAGAGAATGGGGGATAGAGAGAGGGGGAGAGAGATAGTGGCGGATAGAGAGAGGGGGACAGAGAGAGGGGACAGAGAGGGGCGGTCAGAACGGGGACAGAGAGTGGGGGGGTCAGGGTCAGGGGGAAAGAGAGAGGAGGAAAGAGAGAGGGGAACAGAAAGGGTGGCAGACATCGGTGGACACAGAATGGGGGACAGAGAGCGAGGGCAGACAGGGTGTACAGAGAGAAAGGGATCAGAGAGAGTGGGAACATAGAAAGGGGGTCAGAGAGAGGGGGGCAGAGAGGGGACGAACAGAGAGTGGGGGGGGCAGAGAGCGGTGGACACAGATCGGGGACAGAGAGTGGGGAACAGAGAGAGGGGGGCAGAGAGAGGGGGACAGAGAGTGGGGACAGAAAGCTAGGGACAGAGAGAGGAGAGAGAGGAGTGCAGAGAGAATGCGACAGAGAAAGGGGGACAGAGAGTGGTATGCAGAGAGAGGGGACGGGGGCAGAGAGGGGGGACAGAGGGATGACAGAGAGAGCAGACATAGGGGGGACTGAGAGAGAGGACAGAGTGAGTGGACAGAGAGCGGGAATAGAGGGGGACAGAGAGAGGTGACCTAGAGGGGGCGACGGAGGGAAGGGGGAACAGAGAGAGGGGTGACAGAGTGTGTGGTCAGAGAGAGAAGGGGTCAGAGAGAGGGTGACAGAAAGAAAGGGGAGAGAGTTATTGGGGACAGAGAGAGGGCGACCGAGGTGGGACAGAGAGAGGGCACATAAGGGGGACAGAGGGAGGAGGACACAGAGGTGGGGGGAGAGAGGGGGAACATAGAGGGGCAACAGAGGGAAGGCGGAGCAGAGAGAGGGGTAACAGAGAGATGGGTCAGAGAAGGAGGTGGTCTGAGAGAGGGGGACAGAGACCGTGCGCAGAGAGAGGGGACACAGAGAGGGAGGACACGCAGAGAGAGAGGGGAAAGAGAGAGAAGGGGGACTGAGAGAGGGAAACAGAGACAGGGGGACAGAGAGAGGGGAACAGAGAGTGTGGGACAGAGAGAGGGGGGACAGAGAGAGTGGGGCAACAGAGAGAGTAGGGGGACAGAGAGAGTAGGGGGACAGAGAGAGTGGGGGACAGAGAGAGTAGGGGGACAAAGAGAGTGGGGGACAGAGAGAGTAGGGGACAGAGAGTACGGGGCAGAGAGCGAGGGGGGCAGAGAGCGAGGGGGGCAGAGAGCGAGGGGGGCAGAGAGCGAGGGGGGCAGAGAGAGGGGGGACAGAGAGAGAGGGGGGACAAAGAACAGGGGGCAGAGAGAGAGGGGGACAGAGAGAGAGGGGGGCAGAGAGCAGGGGGGCAGAGAGAGAGGCGGACAGAGAGCAGGGGGCAGAGAGAGAGGGGGACAGAGAGAGAGGAGGACAGAGAGCAGTGGTGCAGAGAGAGAGGGGGCAGAGAGAGAGGGGGCAGAGAGAGAGGGGGACAGAGAGCAGGGGACAGAAAGCAGGGGGGCAGAGAGAGAGGGGGACAGAGAGAGAGGGGGACAGAGAGAGAGGGGGACAGAGAGAGAGGGGACAGAGAGAGAGGGGGACAGAGAGTGGGGGGACGGAGAGTGAGGGGACCGAGAGTGGGGGACAGAAAGCAGGGGACAGAGAAAGGAGGGAGAGAGAGGAATACTGAGGGAGTGCGACAGAGTGAGTGGGGCAGAGAGAGAGGGCAACAGAGAGAGAGGGACAGAGGGAGGACAGAGAGTTGGGACAGAGGGAGGGACAGAGAGAGAGGGCAGACAGGGGAAACAGAGGGAAGGGGGAACAGAGAGAGGGGCACAGAGAGAGTGGATCAGAGGGTGGGGGTGGCAGAGAGTGTTGTGGGCAGAGACAGGGGTCCAGAGAGTGGGGAAACAGAGAGGGGGTGTCACAGATATCGGGGGTACAGAAATTGGGGAACAGAGAGAGGTTTACAGAAATAGGGGACAGAGAAAGAGAGGGGAGAGAGAGACAGGGACTGAGACTGGGGCAGAGAGAGGGCGGAGAGAGAGGGGGGAATGGAGAGAGGGGGACACAGAGAGAGGGAGAGAGAGTTGGGGGACAGAGAGAGGTGGCAGAGAGTGGGGGCAGAGAGTGGCGGTCAGAATGGGGGACAGAGGGACAGAGAGTGGGGGGTCAGCGTCAGGTGGACAGAGAGAGGGGTGCAGAGAGAGGGGGATAGAAGGGGGGTGAGCGTCAGGGGGACATAGAGGGGGCGACAGAGAGAGTGGGACAGAGAGAGCAGGGACAGAGAGTGGGAAAAGAGAGGGGTGTGCAGAGAGCGGAGGATATAGGGAGGGGGACAGAGAGAGGGGGACAGAAATCAGGGGACAGAGAGAGGAGGGAGAGAGAGGAGTACAGAGTTAGGGCGACAAAGAGAGAAGCCAGAGAGGGGGCCGGGGGGGGCAGAAAGAGGGAACATAGAGGCGAGACAGAGAGAGGGAGACAGAGAGAGTGGACAGAGAGAGGGGCAGAGGGGGGACAGAGAGAGGGGACATAAAGGGGGCGAAGGAGGGAAGGGGGAATAGAGAGAGGGGTGACAGAGAGTGTGGTCAGAGAGGGAGGGGGTCAGAGAGAGGGGGACAGAGAGAGGGGACATTGTGGGGGACAAAGAGAGGGGTGACAGAGAGAATGGACACAGAGTGGACAAAGAAGGGGGTCATAGAGGGTGCGACAGAGGGAAGGGAGAACAGAGAGTGGGGTGACAGAGAGATGGGTCAGAGAGTGGGGTGGCCAGAGAGAGGGGCACAGAGAGAGCGGAACGGAGAGTGCGGGCAGAGAGAGGGTTGACAGAGAGGGGTGAAAGACAGAGAGGAGAAAGAGAGAAGGGGACAGAGAGCGGAAGAGAGAGGGGGACAGAGAGAGGGGGTCAGTGAAAGGAGGGAGAGAGAGGAGTACAGAGGGTGGGTGACTGAGAGAGGCGGGGACAGTGACGTGGGGACAGAGAGGGGGACAGAGAGGGGGACGGGAGGGGCAGAGAGACCAGGGACAGATAAACGTGGACAGAGAACGCGGGGAAGAGAGAGGCAGACAGAGAGTTGGGGGACAGCGTGCGTTGTACAGAAAACAGGGGACAGAGATAGGAGGGAGAGAGAGGTGTACTGAGGGAGTGGGACAGCGTGAGGGCGACAGAGAGACGGGGTAGAGAGAGGGACAAAGAGAGGGAGACAGAGAGGCGGGACAGAGAGTTGGGACAGTGAGGGGGCAGAGAGAGAGGATAAAGTGGTGAACAGAGGGAAGGGGGAACAGAGAGAGGGGTGACAGAGAGAAGGAATCAGAGAGAGGGGGCAGAGAGAGGGTTCCAGAGAGCGGGAAAACAGAGAGGGGGTGGCACAGATGGGGTGGACAGAACGTGGGGGACAGAGAGAGTGGTACAGAAACAGGGGACAGAGAAAGAGAGGGGAGAGAGAGGGGGACAAAGACTGGGAGACAGAGAGAAGGGGACATAGGGTGGGGGGAGAGAGAGGAGTACAGAAGGAGGGGGACTGAGAGCGGGGGGGGGGCAGGGAGGGGGGAGGGAAGGGGACAGAGGGGGGGACAGAGAGAGGGGTACAGAGAGGGGGCAGAGGGTGGACAGAGAGACGGGGACAGATAGCAGAGGGTGGACAGAGAGACGGGGACAGATAAAGGCGGACAGAGAAAGTGGCAAAGAGGCGGACAGAGAGAGGGGGAAGAGAGTTGGGGACAGAGAGTGGACGGACAGAGAGTTGGGGGACAGAGAGCGGGGGACAGATTTAGGAGGGAGAGAGAGGATTACTGAGGGAGTGGGACAGAGAGAGGGGACAGTGAGAGGGGGACAGAGAGGCAGGGACAGAAAGTTGGGACAGAGGGGGAACAGGAGAGAGGGAGAAAGAGTGGAAAAAGAGGGAAGGGGAACAGAGAGAGGGGTGACAGAGTGATGGGGTCAGAGACAGGGGGGCAGAGAGTGGGGTGGTCAGAGGAGGGTCAGAGAGCGGGGGAACAGAGCGGTGTGGCAAAATAGGTGGGGCAGAGAGTGGGGGACAGAAAACAGGGGACAGAGATAGGAGGGAGAGAGAGGAGTACTGAGGGAGTGCGACAGAGAGAGGAGCCGAGAGAGAGGGCAACAGAGAGAGAGGGGTGACAGAGAGGTGGGACAGAGGGGGAACAGAGAGAGGGGACAGACCGCGGAACAGAGGGAAGGGGGAACAGAGAGTGGGGTGGGCAGAGAGAGGGGTCCAGAGAGTAGGTAAACAGAGAGGGGGTGTCACAGATGGCGGGGGTACAGAAATTGGGGAACAGAGAAAGGTTTCCAGAAATAGGGAGAACAGAGAGAGGGTACAGAGAGGGAGGACAGAGAGTGGGCAGAGGGTGGACAGAGAGACGGGGACAGATAAAGCCGGACAGAGAAAGGGGCAAAGAGAGAGGCGGAAAGAGAGGGGAGAAACAGTGGGGCGAGAGAGAGTGGACGGACAGAGAGTGGGGGGACAGAGAGCGGGGGACAGGAAACGGGGGACAGAGATATGAAGGAGAGAGAGGGGGACAGAGAGAGGGGGACAGAGAGAGGGGGACAGAGCGACAAGGACAGAGCGACAAGGACAGAGCGACAAGGACAGAGAGTTGGGAAAGAGGGAGATTGAGAGAGAGAGGACAGAGGGGGAAGAAGATGGAAGGGGGAACAGAAGAGAAGGGGTCAGAGAGAGGGGGGCAGAGAATGGGGGGCAGAGAGAGGGAGACAGAGAATGGGGCCGGGGGCTACAGAGACACAGGGGAACAGAGAAAGGGGGACAGAGAGAGGCGGACAGAGAGGGGGGAAAGAGAGAGGTGGGACAGAGAGAGGGAGATAGTGAGTGGGGGACAGAAAGAGGAGGGACAGAGAGAGGGGAACAGAGAGTGTGGGACGGAAAATGGGGAGAGAGACAAGGGTACAGAGACAGGGAACAGAGAGAGGGTGACAGGGAGTTGGGCGGCAGAGAGTGGGGTAGTCAGAGAGTGGGCGACAGAAAGAGTGGACAGAGAGAGAGGCGAGAGAGAGAGAGGAGGACAGAGACAAGCGGACAAAGCGGGGGGACAGAGAAGCGGGAGAGCGACGGGGGTGCTGACATATGGCGGGCAGAGAAAAGGAGGACAGAAAGCAAAAGACAGAGAGAGGAGAGAGAGAGGTGGACAGAGAGAGGGGGACATGTCGAGGTGGTGAGAGTCAGGGACAGAGAGCGGGGTCAGAGAGGTGGAAGAGGGGGTACAGAGTGACAGGGGACAGGGAGATGGGACAGAGAGTAGGGGGACAGTGACAGGGGCAGAGAGAGGGGGACATAGAGGGGGACACAGATGGGGGACAGAGGGGGGACAGAGGGAATGGGGAACAAAGAGAGGGGGCACAGAGAAAAGGGGTCACAGAGAGGAGGACAGAGAGTGGGGGCAGATAATGGGGTGAGCAGAGAGAGGGGTACAGAGAGCGGGGAAACAGAGAGGGGGTGGCACAGATGGGGAGGACAGAAAGTGGGGTACAGAGAGAGGGGGACAGAGAGAGTGGGAGAGAGAGGAGTAGAGAGATTGGGACAGAGCGCGGGGGCAGAGAGGGGGGAGAAAAGGGGATAGAGACGCGGGACAGAGAGAGGGGTTCAGAGGGAGGGGACAGAGAGGGGGCAGAGGGTGGACAGAGAGACGGGGGCAAATAAAGATGGGCAGAGAATGGGGGAAAGAGAGAGGAGGACAGAGAGAGGGGAAAAGAGAGTGGGGGGCAGAGAGTGGACGGACAGAGCCTGGGGGGACAGAGAGCTGTAGACAGAAAACAGGGGGCAGAGATAGGAGGGAGAGAGAGGATTACTGAGGGAGTAGGACAGAGTGAAGGGAACAGAGAGAGTGGGGGACAGAGATAGGGGCACATTAAGAGGGGGACAGAGAGGCGGGGGCAGAGAGTTGGGACAGAGGAGGGATCGAGAGAGAGAGGACAAAGTGGGGGAACAGAGGGAAAGGGGAACAGAGAGAGGGGTGACAGAGAGAAGGGGTCAGAGAGAGGGGGTCAGAGGGTGGGGGTCACAGAGTCGGGTGGTCAGAGAGAGGGGGTTCAGAGAGCGGGAGAACAGAGTGGGGGTTGGCCCAAATAGGGGGGGACAGAGAATCGGGACTGGGAGAGGGGGACAAAGACAGAGGGACAGAAAGAGGGCAACAGAGATCGGGAAAGAAGCAAGGGGACCGAAAGAGGGGGGAGAGAGAGAGTGGCGGGGACAGAGAGGGGGACAGAGAGAGAGGGGGTCAGAGAGTGGGGGAAAGAGAGAAGGGGACAGACAGAGGCGGACAGAAAGCAGGCGACAGAGAGAGGAGGGAGAGAGAATGGAGTAAGAGAGAGGGGACAGGGAGAGGGGGCCAGAGAAGGGGGCCGGGGTCTACGGAGACACATGGGGACAGAGAGAGGCGGAGAGAGAGGGAGGAAAGAGAGAGGTGGGACAGAGAGAGGGCGACAGTGAGTGGGGCGACAGAGAGAGGTGGAACAGAGAGAGGGGAATAGAGAGTGTGGGACAGAAAGTGGGGACAGAGACGGGTGACAGAGACAGGGGGACAGAGAGAGAGTGACAGGGAGTTGGGCGGTAGAGAATGGGGTGGCCAGAGAGAGGGGGAGCAGAGAGTGGTGTGGCAGAGATAGGGGCGACAGAGAGTGGGGGTCAGAGAGTGGGGGACAGAAAGAGGGGACAGAGAGAGAGGCGAGAGACGGAGGAGGTCAGAGACAAGCGGACAGACGGAGGACAGAGAAAAGGGGGACAGAAAGCAAAGGACAGAGAGAGGAGACATAGAGAGGGGGGAGAGTCAATGGCAGAGAGGGGGTGACAGAGGGAGTACAGAGTGACAGGGGACAGAGAGAGGGGGCAGAGAGAGGAGACAGAGAGTGGGGGACAGAGCGCGGGGGCAGAGAGAGAGGGGGACAGAAAGAGCGGGGCAGAGAGAGGGGACACAGAGGGGGCACAGAGGGGGGACAGAGAGAGAGGACAGACAGGGGGAACAGAGGGAAGGGGGAAGAGAGAGAGGAGGCACATAGAATGGGGATCAGAGGGAGAGGGACAGAGAGTGGGGGGGCAGAGAATGGGGTGAGCAGAGAGAGGGGTCCAGAGAGTGGGGAAACAGAGAGGGGGCTGGAACAGATGGGGGAGACAGACAGTAGGGGACAGAGGGAGGGGTACAGAAATAGGGGACAGACGAAGAGAGGGGAGTGAGAGAGGGGAACAACGACAGGGGGACAGAGAGAGGGGAGGGAGAGGAGTACAGAGAGAGGGGGCAGACAGAGGGGACAGAGAGTGGCGGTCAGAATGGGGTCAGAGAGACAGGAGGACAGAGAGTGGGGGAGTCAGCGTCATGGGGACAGAGAGAGAGGGGCAGAGAGACAGGGACTGAAAGGGGGGGCAGAGAGCGGGGTACAGAGAGCGGGGAACAGAGAGAGAGGGTAGGGAGGGCGGGGACAGAGCGAGGGAAATGAGAGGAGTGTATAGAGAGCGGAGGATAGAGAGCGAGGAGTACAGAGAGAGGGTAACAGAGATGGGGGAAGAGAGAGGGGTTCAGAGACAGGAGGGAGAGGAGGGACAGAGAGAGGGGGACAGAGAGAGTGGACAGAGAGGGGGACAGAGGGGGGCAGAGAGAGGGGACATAGAGGGGGTGATTGAGGGAAGGAGAACAGAGAGAGGGGTGACAGAGAGTGTGGTCAGAGAGGGAGGGGGTGAGAGAGAGTTGGGACAGAATGAGGGGGAGAGAGATAGTGGGGGACAGACAGAGGGGAGACAGAGAGAGTGGACACAGAGGGGCGACAGAGAGAGGGGATATAGAGGGGGCGGCAGAGTGAAGGGGAAGAGAGAGTGGGGTGGCAAAGAGATGGGTCAGAGAGGGAAGTGAACAGAGGGGAACAGAGTTTGGGCAGAGAGAGGCGTGACAAAGAGGGTGGAAACAGAGATGGGGGGAAGAGAGAAGGGGAAAGAGAGAAGGGGAAAGAGAGAAGGGGACAGAGAGAGGGGGACAGAGACAGAGGGACAGAGAGAGGGGGACAGAGACAGAGGGACAGAGAGAGGGGGTTCATAGAGAGGGGGCTGAGAGAGGGCGACAGAGAAAGGGGACAGAGAGCAGAACAGAAAGCGGGAAATAGAGATATGGGGACAGAGAGAGGGGTAGGTGAGAGGAGGGAGAAAAAGAAGTACAGAGAGAGGGGCACAGACAGAGCGGGACAGTGAAAGGGGGAACAGAGAGGGCGAACAGAGGGAAGCGGGATCAGAGAGAGGGGGTCAGAGAGAGGGGGGCAGAGTGTGGGGGGCAGAGAATGGGTTGGGCAGCGACAGGTGTCCAGAGAGCGGGGAAACAGAGAGGGGGGTGGTACAGATGGGGGAACAGAAAGTGGGGGACAGAGACAGGTGTACAGAAATAGGGGACAGAGAAAGAGAGGGAAGAGAGAGGGGGACAGAGACTGGGGGACAAAGAGAGGGGGAGAGACAGGGGGACACAGAGGGCTGCAGAGAGATGGGGACAGAGGGGGCAGAGACAGGGGACATAGAGGGGGCGACGGAGGGAAGGGGGAACAGAGAGAGGGGTGACAGTGTGTGTGGTCAAAGAGGGGGTCAGAGAGAGGGGGGACAGAGAGAGTGGGAGAGAGATAGTGGAGGATAGAGAGAGGGGGACAGAGAGGGGACTTGGTGGGGCAAAGAGAGGGGGACAGAGTGGACACAGAGGGGGTACAGAGGGGAGACAGAGAGAGGGGATATAGAGGGGGCGACAGAGAGGATGGAAACACAGAGATGGGACAGAACCATAGGGACAGAGAGAGGGGGACAGAGCCAGAGGGACAGAGAGGGGAACAGAGAGAGGGGGACAGAGAGGGAGGACAGAGAGAGGGGTAGATGGGGACAGAGAGATGGGGAGAGAGATAGTGGGCGAGAGAGATATTGGGGGACAGAGAGAGGGGGACAGAGAAGTGGGCAGAGAGGGGCAGTCAGAATGGGGACAGAGGGACAGGAGGACAGAGAGTGGGGGACAGTGAGTGGGGGGGGTGTGTCAGCGACAGGGGGACAGAGAGAGGGGGACAGAAATGGGGTCAGAGAGCTGTGGACAGAGAGCAGGCGACAGAGAGCAGGGTATGGAGAGCGGGGGACAGAGAGAGGGGGGCAGAGAGAGCGGGGACAGAGCAGAGGATGGGGGACAGAGAGAGGGGAACAGAAAGCAGGGGACAGAGAGAGGAGAGAGAGAGAAAGAACAGAGAAAGAGAGGGGAGAGAGAAAGAGAGGGGAGAGTGAGGGGGCAGAGACAGGGGTCAGAGAGAGGGAGGCAGAGATATTGCGGACAGACAGAAGGAGGATAGACAGAAGGAGGAGAGAGAGAGTGGGGGACAGAGAGAGCGGGGGACAGAGAGAGTGGGGGACAGAGAGAGTGGGGGACAGAGAGTGGGGGACAGAGAGTGGTGGCGTAGAGGGGGTGACAGAGGGATTACTGAGTGACAGGGGACAGAGAATAGGCGGAAATAGAGCGGGGGACGGAGAGCGGGGGACAGAGAGAGAGTGTGGAATGAGAGATGGAGACAGAGAGACGTGGGGAGAGAAGGGTACAAAGAGAGGTGGAAAGAGAGTGGGGGGACAGAGAGTAGACGGACAGAGAGTGGTGGGACAGAGAGCGGGGGACTAAAGGCAGGGGACAGAGATGGGAGGGAGAGAGAGGAGGACTGAGGGATTGGGACAGAGAGAGTGGGTCAGACAGAGTGGGACTGAGAGAGGGGGACAGCGAGGGGGATACAGAGAGGTGGGACAGAGGGGGGACAGAGAGAGTGGACAGACAGGGGGGACAGAGGGTAGGGGAACAGAGAAAGGGGACACAGAGAGAGAGGGTCAGAGAGAGTGAGAGAGAGAGTGGGGGGCAAAGTGTGGGGTGGGCACAGAGAGGGGTCCAGAGAGCGGGGAAACAGAGAGGGGGTTGGCACAGATAGGGGGACAGAGAGTGGAGGACAGAGAGAGGCGTACAGAAATGGGGGAGAGAGAAAGAGAGGCGAGAGAGAAAGAGAGGGGAGAGAGAGTGGGACAGAGACGGGGGTCAGAGAGAGGGGGACAGAGGGTGGATAGATTGGGTCAGAGAGATGGGAAGAGAGATGGGAAGAGAGTGAGGGGGACAGAGACAGGGGAACAAAGAGAGGTGGACAGAGAGAAGGGGACAGAGAACAGAAAGACAGAGTGGGGGACAGAGTGAGGGCATACAGACAGTGGGGGACAGAGAGAGGGGGACAGCGAGAGGGAGACACAGAGGGGGGACAGAGAGGTTGTCAGAGAGTGTGGAGACAGAGAGAAAGGGGACCGAGAGAGAGAGAGAGGGGCAGAGAGTGGGAGTCAGAGAGAGGCGGACAGAATGGAGAGAGAGGGGGAGTGAGAGCGGGGACAGAGATTTGGGTGCAGAGAGCAGAGGACAGGACAGAGAGAGGGAGATAGAACGATGGGGACAGAGTACAGGACGAGAGAGAGAGGGCAGCGAGAGCGGGATAGAGAGAGGGGGACAGTGAGTGGGGCATGGAGAGAGGGACAGAAAGATGGGGACAGAGAGTGAGAGAGGGGAGAGACAGAGAGGGGAAACAGAGAGAGGGGGACAGAGAGCGGGGTACAGAGACTGTAGATAGAGAGACGGGGACAGAGAGAGGGGGCAGAGAGACAGGTGATCAGAGCGGGAGGAACAGGGAGAGCGTGTTCAGAGAATGGGGAGGCAGAGAGTGGTGGATGGAGAGTGGGGGACAGAGAGAGGGGTACAGAGAAGGGGTCACAGAGAAGGGGGAACAGAGAGGGTGGACGTGGGGGATAGAGAAAGGGGACAGAGAGAGAAGGGACAGAGAGAGAGGGGGACATAGAGAGGGGGAAAAGAGATGGGGCAGAGCGAGGGGGACAAAGAGATCAGGGCAGAAACAGAGGGACAGAGAGAGGGGAACAGAGAGAGGAGCGATAGAGAGAGGGGGAACAGAGAGACGGAGACAGAGAGAGGGGCAGAGAGAGCGGGACAGAGAGAGCGGGACAGAGCGAGGGGGACACAGAGAGGGGATGGAAGGAAGTGGTGCGTGAGAGGGGTGGAGTGGGGGGGAGACAGAGAGAGGGGGACAGAGAGAGGGGAATCAGAGAATGAGGGGTCAGAGAGTGGGGGACAGAGAGTGGGGGACTGACAGAGGAGGGAGAGAGAAGGGGAAGAGAGAGGCAGACAGGTAGAGGGGGAAGAGAGAGGAGGGACAGAGAGAGGGGACAGAGAGAGGGAGCAGAGAGGGTGGGCAGAAATTGGGACTGGCGGTACAGAGACACAGGGGGACACGGGGAGAGAGAGAGAGGCGGACAGAGAGAGGGGTAAAGAGAGAGGTGGGACAGAGAGAGGGGGACAGAGACAGGGCAACAGAAACAGGGCAACAGAGACAGGGGGACAGAGAGAGGGGACAGAGTGGAGGGACAGAGTGGGGTGGTCAGAAAGAGGGAGGTCAGAGAGAGGGGGAACGAGAGCAGGGTAACGAGAGTAGGGGACAGAGAGCAGTGGACAGAGAGCAGGGTACAGAGAGAGGGGGCCGAGAGAGGGGGTACAGAGAAAGGGGGACAGAGAGGCGGGACAGAGATGGGGGCAGAGAGTGTGGGGACAGAGAGAAAGTGGATTGGGAGAGAGGGGACACAGAGAGGGGGTACAGAGAGAAGGGTACAGAGAGTGGGGTGCATAGAAGGGGGACAGAGAGGAAGGAGAAGGTGGTGAGAACGGGGGACAGTGAGAGGGGCACAGTGAGAGGGGGTACAGAGTGACGGTGTAGAGAGACTGGGGGACAGAGAGTGGGTGACAGAGAGAGGGGTTAGAGAGTGGGGGACAGAGAGAGGGGGACAGAGATCAGGAGAAAGGGAGCGGGCAACAGAAAGTGGGGGACAGAAAGCTGGGCTCAAAGAGAGGGGTACAGAGAGAAGGGGGCAGAGAGAGTGGGGGCAGAGAAAGGGGGACGGAGAGGGGGACCAAGAGAGGGGGATAGAGAGAGGGGGACAGAAAGAGTGTGACAGAGACAGGGAAGACAGAGTGGGGGTACAGAGTGAGGGCAGACAGAGAGTGGGGGACAGAGAGAGAGGGCAGAGAGGGGAACACAGAGCAAGGTGGTACGAGAGTGGAGTTCAGAGAGAGGGGGGCAGAGAGGGGGACACAGAGAGGGGGTCAGAGAGAGTGGGGATAGAAAAAGGGGAGACAGAGATGTGGGTCAGAGAGAGGTGGTCAGAGAGAGGCGGTCAGAGAGAGGCGACAGAGAGAGGGGGACAGAGTCAGAGGGACAGAGAGAGGGACGTCAGAGAGTGGGGAAAAGAGAAAGGGACAGAAAGACGGGGACAGAGGGAGGGGGGCAGAGGGAGGGTGACAGAGAGAGGGGGACTGAGGGGGGAGAGCGTGAGAATGGGACAGAGAGAGGGGATCAGAGAGTGGGTGGTCATAGAGTGGGAGACGGAGAGTGGGGACAGAGAGAGTGGGTGAAAGAGGGGTGGACAGAGAGAGTGGGTGAAAGGGGAGGACATAGAGCGGGGGACAAAAAGCAGGGGACAGAGAGAGGATGGAGAGAGAGAGAGGTAAGAGAGAGTGGGACAGGAAGAGGGGTAAGAGAGAGAGAGGGTACAGAGAGAGGGGCAGAGAGAGGGGGCCACAGAGGGGGGCAGAGAGGTTGTCAGTGACTGTGGAGACAGAGAGATAGGGGACTGAGAGAGAGGGCCAGAGAGTGGGAGTCAGAGAGAGGCGGTCAGAGTGGAGAGAGAGGGGGAGTGACAGCGGGGACAGAGATAGGGGTATATAGAGCAGAGGACAAAGAGTGGGGGACAGAACGATGGGGACAGAGTATAGGGTGAGAGAGAGGGGGCAGAGTGAGGGGGCAGAGAGCGGGATAGAGAGAGGGGGACAGAGAGTGGGGTTTGGAGAGAGGGACAGAAAGATGGGGACAGAGAGTGAGAGAGGGAAGAGACAGAGAGGGGAAACAGAGAGGGGGGACGGAGAGCGGGGGACAGAGAGTGGAGAGAGAGAGACGAGGACAGAGAGAGGGGGCAGAGAGACAGGTAATCAGAGCGGGAGGAACACAGAGAGCGGGGTGAGAGAGTGGGGAGGCAGGGAGTGGTGGATGGAGAGTGGGGACAGAGAGAGGGGGATAGAGAAAGAGTCACAGAGAAGGGGGAACAGAGAGGGAGGAAGGGGTCAGACAAAGGGGACAGAGAGAGGAGAGACAGACAGAGGGGGGACATAGAGAGGGTGAAAAGAGATGGGGGCAGAGAGAAGGGGACAAAGAGATGGGGACAGAGAGACGGGGGCAGAGACAGAGGGACAGAGAGAGGGGAACAGAGAGAGGAGCAACAGAGAGAGGGGAAACAGAGACGGAGACAGAGAGAGAGGGACAGAGAGATGGGATGGAAAGAAGCGGACCGTGAGAGGGTTGACAGAGAGAGAGGGGGACAGAGAAAGAGGGGGACAGAGAGAGAGGGGAATCAGAGAGGGAGGGGACAGAGAGTGGGGGACAGAGAGTGGGGGACAGAGAGAGGAGGGAGAGAGAAGGGGAAGAGAGAGGCGGACAGGAAGGGAGGAAGAGAGAGCGGGGGGCAGAGAGGGGGAGCAGAGACGGTGGGCAGAAATTGAGGCTGGGGTTACAGAGACACAGGGGGACAGAGAAAGGTAGAGAGAGAGAGTCGGATAGAGAGAGGGGTAAAGAGAGAGGTGGGACAGAGAGAGGGGGAAATTGAGTGGGGGTGGACAGGGAGTGGTTGGACGGTGGGGCAGAATGTGTGGGACAGAAAGTGGGGGACAGAGACAGGGGGCAGAGAGAGGGTACAGAGTGGAGAGCGAGAGTGGGGTGGTCAGTGAGAGGGAGGTCAGATAGAGGGCTAACAGAGAGGGGGGACAGCGAGTGGGGGACAGGGATAGGGGACAGAGAGAGGGGGACAGAGAGAGGGAGGACAGAAAGCAAGGGACAGAGTAAGGAGAGAGGGGGTAGAGAGAGATAGTGGGGGACAGAGAGAGGGTGTCAGAGGGACCGTCAGGTAGGAGATGACAGAGGGGGGACAGAGTGACAGGGGACAGAGAGAGGGGACAGAGAGTGGAGGGTCAGAGAGAGGGGGACAGAGAGCAGGGGAACGAGAACAGGGGAACGAGAGCAGGGGACAGAGAGCAGGGGACAGAGAGCGGGGGTCGAGAGAGGGGGGACAGAGAAAGGGGGACAGAGAGGTGAACAGAGAGCGGGGTATAGAGAGAAGGGGACAGCGAGACGGGGAACAGAGCGGGGTATGGCACAGTTAGTGGGACAGAGAGTGGGGGCAGAGAGTGGGGTGGTCAGGAAGAGGGGAGTCAGAGAGTCGGGTGACAGAGACAGCGGGGCAGAGAGTGGAGTTGAGAGTGTGGGGGGATTGAAAGAGTTGGACAGAGAGAGAGGCGAGAGAGAGAGGGGATAGAGACAGGGGACAGAGAGAGGGGTACAGAGTGAGGGGGCAGAGAGAGAAGGGGGAACAGAGATGAGCGGACAGAGAGGACAGAAATCGAGGGACAGAGATAGCAGAGAGAGGGGAGAGAGAGAGTGGGGTACAAAGAGAGAGGGACAGAGAGAGGGGGCAGAGAGGGGGGACAGAGTGACACGGGGACAGAGAGTTGGGAAAGAGACAGGGGGACGGAGAGAGTGGGACAGAGAAAGAGGGACAGAGAGAGAGGCGAGAGAGAGAGGGGGACAGAGACAGGGTACAGAGAGAGGGAGACGGGGGAGGGAGACAGGGGTACAGAGATAGCTGGACAGAGAGAGGGAGGAAAGAAAGTAATGGGCAGACTGAGCAGGGTGGGGAGAGAGAGTGGGGAAAGAGAGAGGGGGCAGAGAGAGGGGCAGACAGGGGTTGATAGAGGGAGAACACAGTGACTTGGGGACAGAGAGCGGGGACAGAGAGTGGTGGGAAGAGACCCGGTACAGAGAGAGATGGACAGAGAGCGGGGGACAGTTAAAGTGGGCAGAGAGGGGAGTACAGAGAGCGCGGGGGACAGAGAGCGGGGGACAGAGAGAGGGGACGAGACAGAGGCGTAAAGAAAGCAGCGAACAGAGAGGAGGGAGAAAGGGGGGATGAGCGAGGGTGACAGGGAGAGGGGTTAGAGAGAGAGGGTCAGAGAGAGCGGGACAGAGAGGGGGACAGAGAGGGTGGAGAGAGAAGGGACAGAGAGAGGGGGAGAGACAGAGGCGTAAAGAAAGCAGCGAACAGAGAGGATGGAGAAAGGGGGGATGAGAGAGGGTGACAGGGAGAGGGGGAAGAGAGAGCGAGGGGCAGAGAGAGGGGGACATTGAGGCGGGACAGAGATGGGGACAGACAGTGTAGGGACAGAGAGAAAGTGGACAGGGAGCGAGGGGACAGAGAGAGGGGGACAGAGCAAGTGCTCATCAGAGAGGGGGTACAGAGAGAAGGGTACAGAGAGTGGGATAGTGGAGACAGTGCAAAACAGGTTGATGGGAATGGTGCGGTATATGAGGAATGTCAGCAATAAAGGTGGATTGGAAAGTTGGGGCAGCTCTCCATGGAGAACCGAGGGCTGATAAATCGCTTGGTTGAAGCTTTACAAGTGATGAAGGGTTTAGACAGCGGAAATAAAACAGTGAAAGTGCTCCTCCGCCTGAAAGGATCGAGAACGATTCGGCACAGATTTCAAGTCATTCGGAATAGAAGTAAAAGTAACATGAGGAGGAAGCTTTTCACACAAGGAGTGGTTAGGTTCTGCAAGTCACTGTCTGAATGTGACAAAGAGGCAGGTTCTACTGAGTTATTGAAAACGGTATTCAACGTTTATGTTGAAAGTAGAAATGTGCAGAGTTACAGGGAGAAGGCAAGAGAATGAGACAAAGAGAGGGATACTTTTCCTTACTGTGGAAATCCCAGTCAACAGAATGTTGGGTGTTTGATAGTTGTTATGTTGACAAAGCCGGGACACATCTGCACAACAGAATATTACACAGCATGTCCATGTCACAGGGAGGATTGTGCTGAGAGAATTAGCGTGTGGAAATACTGCAACTATACCGCCACACAGACGGATGGCAAGCCCCGTCAAAAATAATCTCTTCAAGCCGGTGTCAGCAAGTCTCACCTTAAACCTATGCTCTCTAAATTTCAAATCACCCCACTCTGGGAATAAAGCAACCTTGAATATTTAGTTTATTCATAACCCTCATGACTTTATCAATCTTTGATAAGCTCATGGCTCAGCCCCCACGCCGGAAGGAAAATTGTCCTAGCCTATTCAGCCTCGCCCTACAGTCCAACCCTTGCAACCCTCACCACATCCTTGTCTGTATTTTGTGAGCAATTTCACGTGATTTTCCTCAATTTTTCAAAGATGCCAATTACGCTGGACAAGAACGACCGACTGGAAACGGAAAGGTGAAGCTTTAAACGGCTGCAAAATTCAGTGGTGGGCGATTTTGTGCAGCGGCAGCTGTGTGTGGAATGTGTTTCTGTAGTATAGTGGTTCTCACGTTCGCTTAACATGCGAAAGGACCCCGGCCTGAAACCGAGCAGAAGCAGTCTTTTCCTGATGGCAGTCTGGAAGATTGACATGAGTGGCCACTTCTTGCTTGCTGCGTTCATCCGCAAACCTGCCTTTGAATTTGTTGGCCTGTGTTTGCTGTAGCGCTGAAAAGGAATGCAACTCTGTTTAATTACTGTGTGAAGCATTGTTAAGTTGTTATCCTCCCTGGTTCTGAATATGCGCCGATATGTACACCACCGATGGTCATTCTGTTGAAGAGTGTATTCCGCGTGCTCTGGTCATATTGAGTTCTTAAGGATAGTGGAATCAAGGGTTATGGGGATAAGGCAGGAACAGGATACTAATTGAGGATGATCAGCCATGATCATAATGAATGGTGGTGCTGGCTGGAAGGGCAGAATGGCCTACTCCTGCACCTATTGTCTATTGTCTAGCTGCATTGTATGATCTGATACACGGCCTGCTCAGATTTCTGCATTTTCCCTGCAGTCCAATATGTTTTATGTTACGTTTCATCGCGATAGTTGTACCCTTTCGAGCAATGGGCAAAATCAGTTATCAAAGCAAGAATCTAAGCTGCGGTATGGTCATGCAGCTCATGGTTTCTTTATCGTATCATAACCGAATGTACATTCTCACAGACACATTCCATTTGTGACTCAAACGAGTCTCAGAAGATAGACTCAGCTTCCCATTGATTTTTGTCTGGATTCATGGGCTATCGTTATCTGCTGCAAAACTGGTATTGTCGCTGGGCGTATCCCAGCAGCAGTGCGAACAGGACCGGGATGGTGCAACCATTTCCCTGTGACTTTGCTTCTAATTTTTCACAAGAGTACAATTGAAAATGTATGAGAAAAGCATCGCAGCGTGCCTAGCGCCGTGGCCGTGCCGTCTAATCCCCTGGTTTAAGGTTTGTGCCTGAACAGAAACGTACATTCGTGTCCCCTGCTGCCTTATGCACGTGCTGCGTGCTAAAGGCTGCTGCATTTAAATTCCAACATGAGCAGCTGGGTTTGTTTCTTGGAAACTTGTCTCTGATGTGGGAGTGTGCAGACTCTCCATCAGGTCAGTGTCCATAGTGGAGTGACCACTTGCGCCTCCCGCACGAAAAGTCCCGCGCTCCTGCTGCTCCACTGCTGCTTCATGTTCCAGGCTTGTTGTATTGTTCACTGTTTTCACTGAAACCCAGTGGAGATTGTTATGTCATCGCTGTTGTGAAACAAAATGTTGTAGTGACTGTACGCGTCCTTGTTTGGTGTTCTGGCGAATGGGAAAATAATTCCAATTAATTGCGAAGTCATATTGTCTTGGATTTCTCTCATTTTCCTTCAGTTCTGTCCTGGAGACGTAGATTGGTGATACGCTGCAGCCCTCCCGCATTGTTGATCGGAGGGAAAACTAATCTAACCGAGACTGTGATTAGTAATCTTCACTTTTCGTGACTCATTCATATTCTGTTCTTCCTTTTCTCTCATTTTAGCACTTTCCGGGAAGTGGCGGTGCAATAAGGCTCCAGTATGTTTGGAAAAGCAGTTTGGAGTTGCTCTGTTGTCAGTTGTGGAGGTAGCTTATGCCTCATTGCCCTCAGAATGACTCACCAATAGCATTCGTGATTCGGTGTATCTGAAAATGCGTTTGGGTTTGACACTTTTGTTTGTGTTCCGCGTTTAGTGCTGTCCATCATGCGTTTCGCTCAATGCAGCACATGGTAACACGGTTTGTGAGGTAACTTCCAACAGCAAAATTCCGCAACTGAGGATCTGGGAATATTTCATGGAGTATGGTCAGTAGGGGCAAAAATAAGGAAGCCCTTCGTTTCTGCAGTGTTTCACAACACTAAATTCAAGCGCGATTGGATTTTAGTTTTCTGAGGCATAATTTAAACATATTGGTTAAATTCGAATTGTTTTCAATACAGCAACCAACACAGGTATCCATTTCATAACCAAAGCATACATGTTTTTATATTTTGCAGGGCAAACTGAGACTGCTAGCTGGTCATCACAGGTATTTGTCAGCTCTCAGTTCTGAAAAGCATTCACTCTTTTTAATGTATAGTGCACGCCTTCAACTTCATAACACTGCTCTCATCACAAAATCCTCCAGATTCTAATGTTGAGGACAGGGGTTTGGTTACAAAGGTCTGAAAAATGGGGGAGTATCACCCGCAGCCGTTATACTGCGTTGAAAAAAAAGATTTATACCCCTTTCCCATGGAATGAGCCATTCATGTGGAAAGAGTTTCTATAAGCTGCGTCCCAGGGTTGGACAGGAAGCTGCTGATTGAAGCTGAAGTGGCTGCTTTCTGCTGGCAGTGGAGGTCTGGAGACAATGTCCCGTCTTCCTCTGTGTGGAGCCCCATATCACAGAACCATGGATGGTTTGGGCTGCAATCCAACCTTGTCATGGATTTTCCGGTTTAGCTAGAGGTGGGGGTCACTCTTATACTCTGATATGAAACAACGAAAGCTGCACACCTGGATAATGTTGAAGAACCAGCATTTTAACTTGCTGTCTGGTGCTGACCATTTGAGCCACAGAGACTGACGCGAATTAGGCGTAAAAACAATGACTGCAGATGCTGGAAACCAGATTCTGGATCAGTGGTGCTGGAAGAGCACAGCGATTCAGGCAGCATCCGAGGACAGGCAAAATCGACGTTTCGGGCAAAAGCCCTTCATCAGGAATAAAGGCAGAGAGCCTGAAGCGTGGAGAGGTAAGCGAGAGGAGGGTGGGGGTGAGGATAGAGTAGCATAGAGTACAATAGGTCAGTGGGGGAGGAGATGAAGGTGATAGGTCAGGTAGGAGAGGGTGGAGTGGATAGTTGGAATGGAGCTGGGCAGGTCGGACACGTCCGGACAAGTCAAGGGGACAGTGTTGAACTGGAGGTTAGAAACTAGGATGAGGTGGGGGAAGGGGAAATGAGGAAGCTGCTAAGTCCACATTGATGCCCTGGGGTTGAAGTGTTCCGAGGCGGAAGATGAGGTCTTCTTCTTCCATTGGTCTGGTGGTGAGGGAGCGCCGGCGGAGGAGGTCCAGCACCTCGTTATCCTCGGCAGAGTGGGAGGGGGAGTTGAAAAGTTGGGCCACGGGGCGGTTTGGTTGATTGGTGCGGGTGCCTCGGAGATGTTCCCTAAAGCGCTCTGCTAGTAGGCGCCCGGTCTCCCCAATGTCGAGGAGACCGCATCGTGAGCAACGGATACAATAAATGATATTAGTGGATGTGCTGGTAAAACCTTGATGGATGTGGAAGGCTCCTTTAGGGCCTTGGATGGAGGTGAGGGAGAAGGTGTGGGCACAGGTTTTACAGTTCCTGCGGTGGCAGGGGAAAGTGCCAGAATGGGAGGGTGGGTCGTAGGGGGGCGTGGACCTGACCAGGTAGTCACGGAGGGAACGGTCTTTGCGGAAGGCGGAGAGGGGTGGGGAGGGAAATATATCCCTGGTGGTAGAGTCTGTTTGGAGGTGGCGGATGATTTGGTTTACGCGAAGGTTGGTAGGGTGGAAGGTGAGCACCAGGGGCGTTCTGTCCTTGTTGCGGTTGGAGGGGTTGGGTCTGAGGGCGGAGGTGCGGGATGTGGACGAGATGTGGACGGGAAGATTTAACCACGTGGGAAGGGAAATTGCGGTCTCTAAAGAAGGAGGCCTTCTGGTGTGTTCTATGGTCGAATTAGGCGTGCCGATTCCCCTTACGCAGGAAAGTTAGGAGGGATCTGAAGGGCGGTGGAACAGCTGGATCTCTCACTGTTTTCAGAGTCTGTCACCAATTTTCTTGCTTTCATCACCGAGAGTGTCAGAGAGCTCGAGGGGTCTGCAAACACCCAGAGGGAAAGAAACCATCACAAACTGGAAGTTACCCAGGCCCTACAATGTGACTGCCTGAAGTACATCACTTGTGGCTCTGGTACTGGGATAATTCAAACCCACGGTTTGACAGAAACTGAAACTTAAATACAGTGCTTCACGGCACTCAGTCCAACTATCTGTCATTAAGATACACACGTACAGAATCTCTTCTATGTAACCACTTCGTCAAATCCTCCCTGTCAATCTGGCCAAATGTTCAACTTTGCATCTCATCATCCATTTCCCCCAGCTAATGTGAACATTTTGTTTTCATCTACCTTATCTACATCAATCAAAAGCTTATAAGCTCAGTCACATCTCCCTTCAACTCCAGTTGCTCCATTGTATCATATATCATTCAGTCCTGAAACTCTGGGAGAAATGAATAAGCCTATTACCCCTCAAGCTCCTCCCATCCTTCACAATGTGTGATGATCTCTGTGTGAGTATACCTGGTCACCCTCGGACAAGAACAGGGCTAATGTGAGTTTCGGACATAAAAGAGAGAGTGCTGGAGGAACCAAATCGAACTGTTCGCTTTTGGGAGAGATAAGTAATGTTCGTGTTTTGAGATAGTTTCTTACTCTCTTTTTATTACACTTTCCTCTCTGCACTGATAGCGATGGATTCTGGAGGCTTCTTTCACTGAGGCTTGCAAGGATGGATATACAGACAAAAACATCGATCAAAGTGCATCATTTGTCTGTCTGATTTCTCACTTGGACTGACACTGTCTTTATTAAACTTGCCTGAATACTTAAAGAGGATTCACAGAAAGGAAACACCAAACAAACATTTAATCAAAATCTGACACAATTGATCATTTCATGTGAAACTGAATATGAATAACCTTTGAGTAAGTGTTGAATCCTCGGTCATTACCACTCACTGCATATAAATTTTCCAACGTATCCCCCCTGACGATCTGAACCAAAGTCTTATATTTGCATCCCATGATCAATTTCCTTTCAGTTAATGTGAACGCCTTGTTTTTATTTACATTGTCAAAACCAACAGTAAATGGTATACTCTTTAAATTTCCATTCAGCTTCAATGAAAGCCTCAAATTATGAGTCTCTCAATTTGAAACATTTTGAGAAAGGAACCAATCTGTCGCCTCTCAGGGTCAGTGTTTGTCCAATGTGTGCAGGAGGGTTTCCTGACACAATATGTCGATAGGCCAACAAGACGTGAGGCCATACTGGATTTGGTTCTGGGTAATGAACCAGGCCAGGTGTTAGAAATAGAGGTAGGTGAGCACTTTGGGGACTGTGACCACAATTCGGTGACTTTTACTCGAGTGATGCAGAGTGATAAGTGTGCACTACAGGGCAAGAGTTATAGCTGGGGGCAGGGAAATTATGATGCGGTGAGGCATGACTTAGGATGTGTGGATTGGAAAAGTAGGCTTCAAGGCAAGGGCGTAATTAATATGTGGATCTTGTTCAGGGAGCAACTATTGAGTGTCCTTGATAAGTGTGTACCCGTCAGGCAAGGAGGAAAGGGTCGTGTGAGGGAGCCGTGGTTTAATAAGGAATTGGAATCCCTTGTAAAATGGAATAGGGCGGCCTATGTAAAGATGAGGCGTGAAGGTTCAATTGGGGCGATTGAGAGTTATAAGGTAGCCAGGAAGGACCTGAAGAGAGAGCTAAGAGCAACAAGGAGGGGACATGAAATGTCCTTAGTTGGTAGGATTAGGGAAAACCCTAAGGCTTTCTATAGGTATGTCAGGAATAAAAGAATGACTCGGGTAGGAATAGGTCCAGTCAAGGATAGTAGTGGGAAGTTGCGTGTGGAGGCTGAAGAGATTGGGGAGACACTGAATGAATACTTTTCGTCAGTAGTCAATCAGGAACAGGACATTGTTGTCAATGTGAATACTGAGTCACAATTAAGTAGAATGGATGGCGTTGAGGTATGTACAGAAGAGGTGTTGGAAATTCTGGAAAGGGTGAAAATAGATAAGTCCCCTGGGCCTGATGGCATTTATCCTAGGATTCTCTGGGAAGCGAGGGAGGAGAGATTGCAGAGCCATTGGCCTTGATTTTTATGTCCTCGTTGTCTACAGGAGTAGTGCCAGAAGATTGGAGGCGAGCAAATGTGGTTTCCGTTGTTCAAGAAGGGGAGTAGGGATAACCCTAGTAACTATTGGCCGGTGAGTCTCACTTCGTTGTGGGCAAAATCTTAGAGAGAATTGTAAGGGATAGGATTTATGAACATCTAGATAGGAATAATGTGATCAAGGATAGTCAGCATGGTTTTGTGAAGGGCATGTCGTGCCTCACAAACCTTATTGAATTCTTTGAGAAGGTGACTAAGGAGGTGGACGAGGGGAAAGCGGTAGATGTGGTATATATGGATTTTAGTAAGGCGTTTGATAAGGTTCCCCATGGTAGACTACTGCAAATAATACGGAGGTATGACATTGAGGGTGAGTTGGAGGTTTGGATTAGGAGTTGGCTGGCTGGAAGAAGACAGAGGGTAGTAGTTGATGGCAAAGGTTCATCTTGGAGTGCCGTCACTCGCGGTGTTCCGCAAGGATCTGTTTTGGGACATTGCTGTTTTTCATTTTTATAAATGACCTGGAAGAGGGGTTAGAAGGTTGGGTGAGCAAGTTTGCGGATGATACGAAAGTCGGAGGAGTTGTAGACAGTGAGGAAGGATGTGGCAGGTTACAGCAGGATATAGATAAGCTGCAGAACTGGGCAGAAAGGTGGCAAATGGAGTTCAATGTAGCTAAGTGTGAGGTGATTCACTTTGGTAAGAATAACAAAAAGATGGGGTACTGGGCTAATGGTCGGATACTTGGTAGTGTGGATGAGCAGAGGGATCTTGGTGTCCATGTACACAGATCTTTGAAAGTTGCCACCCAGGTAAATAGTGCGGTGAAAAAGGCATATGGCATACTGGCTTTTATTGGTAGATTAATTGAGTTCCGGAGTACTGAGGTCATGTTGCAGTTGTATAAGACTCTGGTGCGGCCGCATCTGGAGTATTGTGTGCAGTTTTGGTCGCCATACTATAGGAAGGATGTGGAGGCACTGGAACGGGTGCAGAAGAGGTTTACCAGAATGTTGCCTGGTATGGTAGAAAAATCGTATGAGGAAAGGCTGAGGCACTTGGTGTTGTTTTCATTGGAGAAAGAAGGTTTAGGGGTGACTTGATAGAGGTGTACAAGATGATTAGGGATTTAGATAGGGTCGACAGTGAGAATCTTTTTCCACGTGTGGAGTCAGCTATTACAAGGGGGCATAGCTTTAAATTAAGCGGGGTAGGTATAGGACAGATGTTAGGGGTAGGTTCTTTACTCAGCGAATCGAGAGTTCATGGAATGCCCTGCCAGATTAGCAGTGGTGGACTCTCCCTCATTATGGGCATTTAAGCGGGCATTGGATAGGCATATGGAGGATAGTGGGCTAGTGTAGGTTGGGTGGGCTGGGATGGGCGCAACATCGAGGGCCGAAGGGCCTGTACTGCGCTGTATTCTTCTATGTTCTATATGTTCTATAGAGGGGGCAGAGAGAGAGGATGACAGTGAGAGAAGGACAGAGTGACGGGGACAGAGAGGTGACAGAGAGAGGGTGAAAGAGAGGTGGTCAGAATGGGGGACAGAGAAACAGGGGGACAGAGATTGGGGGACAGAGAGTGCGGGGTCAGCGTTAGGGGTTCACAGAGTGGGGTACAGAGACTGGGGGACAGAGAGAGGCGGGCAGAGAGAGCAGGGACAGAGCGAGGGATATGAGAAGGGGCTACAGAGAGTAGAGAGGGGGTCAGTGAGTGGGGCGACAGAGAGAGGGGGACAGAAAGCAGGGGACAGAGAGAGGAGGGAGAGAGAGGAGTACAGAGAGAGGGCGACGGAGATAGGGGGACAGAGAGAGAGGTGTGCAGAGAGAGAGGGGACAGAGGGGGGACAGAGTGAGGACAGAGAGAGGTGACATGGGGGACAGAGAGGGGTGACAGACAGAGTAGACAGAGAGAGGGGACAGAGAGAGGGACATAGAGGGGGCGACAGAGGGAAGGGGGAACAGAGAGAGGAGTGACAGAGAGATGGGTCAGAGAGGGAGTGGTCAGAGAGAGGTGGACAGAGAGTGCGGCCCGAAAGAGGGGAGACAGAGAGAGGGAACAGAGAGAGAGGGGAAAGAGAGAAGGGGACAGAGACAGAGGGATAGAGAAAGGGGAACAGAGAGAGAAGAGCACAGAGAGAGGTGGACTGAGAGGGGGAACAGAGAGACGGGGGTCAGATAAAGGCGGACAGAGAAAGGAGGAATGAGAGTGGGGGGACAGAGATTGGACGGCTAGAGAGTGGGGGGACAGAGAGTGGGGGACAGAAAGCAGGGGACAGAGATGGGGGAGAGAGCGGAGCACTGAGGGAGTGGGACAGAGAGAGGGGGAAAGAGACAGAGGGACAGAGAGAGGAAACAGAGAGGTGGACAGAAAGAAGGGGACCGAAAAGGGGTGGCGGGGGATTAGAGGCGGGGACAGAGAGAGGGAACAGAGAGGTGGACAGAAAGAAGGGGACCGAAAGGGGGTGGGGTAGAGGCGGGGCCAGAGAGAGGGGGCCAGAGAGAGAGTGGGGGAAAGAGAGAAGGGGACAGACAGAGGGGGACAGAATGCAGGCGACAGAGAGAGGAGGGAGAGAGAGAGGGGAGTAAGAGAGATGGAACAGGTAGATGGGCAGAGAGAGAGAGAGAGGTGGGACAGCGAGAGGGGGCAGAGAGAGAGGGCAGAAAGAGGGGGACAGAGAAGGGGGCCTGGGTGTACAGAGACACAGGGCGACAGAGAAAGGGGGACAGAGAAAGGGGGAAAGTTAGAGGTGGGACAGAGAGAGGGGGACAGAGAGGTGGACAGAAAGAAGTGGACCGAAAGGGGGTGTAGAGAGGGGGACAGAGAGAGAGGGGTGCCAGAGAGTGGGGGAAAGAGAGAAGGGGACAGAGAGAGGGGGACAGACAGAGGGGGACAGAAAGCAGGCGACAGAGAGAGGAGGGAGAGAGAGAGGGGAGTAAGAGAGAGGGAACAGGGAGATGGGCAGAGAGAGAGGTGGGACAGTGAGAGGGGGCAGAGAGAGAGGGCAGAAAAAGGGGGACAGAGAAGGGGGCGACAGAGAAAGGGGGACAGAGAGAGGCGGACAGAGAAAGGGGCAAAGATAGACGTGGGACAGAGAGAGGGGGACAGAGAGAGGGGGACAGTGAGTGGGGGGTCAGTGAGGGGGTGACAGAGAGAGGTGGTAGAGAAAGAGGGGAGACAGAGAGTGTGGGACAGAAAGTGAGTGACAGAGACAGGGGAACAGATATAGGAGGACAGAGAGAGGGGGAGAGAGTGGGACAGAGAGAGGGGGGCAGAGAGAGGGGGACCGGGAGAGGGGAGACAAAGTGAGGAGTGCTAGAGAGAGGGGAAAAGAGAGAGGTGGGACAGAAAGAGGGGGATAGGGAGAGGGTGAGAGAGAGAGTGGGACAGAGAGAGGGGGGACAGAGAGAGGGTGACAGACAGACGGTGGACAGAGAGTGGGGTGCCAGAGAGTGGGGCAGAGAGAGTAGACAGAGAGAGGGGACAGAGGGGGACAGATAGAGGCACTTAGAGGGGGCGACAGAGGGAAGGGGGAACAGAGAGAGGAGTGACAGAGAGATGGGTCAGAGAGGGAGTGGTCAGAGAGAGGGGGACAGAGAGAGGTGGACAGAGTGCAGCCCGAAAGAGGGGAGACAGAGAGAGGGGACAATGAGAGAGGGGAAAGAGAGAAGGGGACAGAGAGAGGGGGACAGAGACAGAGGGATAGAGAAAGGGGAACAGAGAGAGGGGGTCAGTGAGAGGAGGGAGAGAGAAGAGCACAGAGAGAGGGGGACTGAGAGGGGGATAGAGAGAGTGAACAGGGAGACGGGGACAGATAAAGGCGGACAGAGAAAGGAGGAATGAGAGTGGGGCGACAGAGATTGGATGGATAGAGAGTGGGGGGACAGAGAGCGGGGGACAGAAAGCAGGGGACAGAGATGGGGAGAGAGCGGAGCACTGAGGGAGTGGGACAGAGTGAGGGGGAAAGAGAGAGGGGGCAGAGAGAGAGGGGGCAGAGAGATGGGACGGGGGACAGAGAGAGAGAGAGCAGAGAGGGGGGAACAGAGGGAAGGGTGAACAGAGAGAGGGATGACAGAGAAAAGGGGTCAGATAGAGGGGGGTCAGAGAGCGGGGGAACGGAGAGGGGGCTGCACAGATTGGAGGGACAGAGAGTGGGGTCAGAGAGAGGGGTACAGAGACAGAGGGACAGGGAGAGGGAACTGAGTGGTGGACAGAAAGAAGGGGACCGAAGGGGGGGGGGTGTAGAGGCGGGGCCAGAGAGAGAGTGGGGGTCAGAGAGTGGGGGCCAGAGAGTGGGGGAAAGAGAGAAGGGGACAGAGAGAGGGGGCAGAAAGCAGGCGACAGAGAGAGGAGGGAGAGAGAGAGGGGAGTAAGAGAGAGGGAACAGGGAGATGGGCAGAGAGAGAGGTGGGACAGAGAGAGGGGGCAGAGAGAGAGGGCAGAAAGAGGGGGAAAGAGAAGGGGGCCTGGGTGTACAGAGACACAGGGCGACAGAGAAAGGGGGATAGAGAGAGGCGGACAGAGAAAGGGGGAAAGATAGACGTGGGACAGAGAGAGGGGGACAGAGAAATGGGGTGAGAGAGAGAGATGGGACAGACAGTAAGGGGGTCAGAGACAGAGGTGCAGAGACCGGGGGACACAGAGAGGGGGTTCAGTGAGAGAGAGGAACTGATAGAGGGGGACAGAGAGACGGGGGAGAGAAGGGGAGAGAGAGAGGGGGACAGAGAGGGGGGCGGAGAAGGGGGAGAGAGGGCATCTGAGGGGGTGACAGAGAGACAGGGAGAGATAAAGGCGGATAGATAAAGGGGCAAAGAGAGAGGCGGACAGAGAGCGGGGGAAAGAGAGTAGGGGGACAGAGAGCAGGGGACAGAAGGCAGGGAGCAGAGATAGGAGAGAGAGAGAGGTGTACAGAGTGAGTGGGACAGAGAGTGGGTCAGAGAGGGGGGCAGAGAGAGGGGGACAGAGGGGGGCAGAGAGGTAGGACGGGGGACAGAGAGAGAGGACAGACAGGGGGAACAGAGGGAAGGGGGAACAGAGAGAGGGGGCCCAGAGTGAGGCGATCAGAGAGAAGTGGACAGAGAGTGGAGTGGGCAGACAGAGGGGTCCTAAGAGTGGGGAAACAAAGAGGGCGGTGGCAAATTTGGGGGGACAGAGAGAGTGGGGGACAAAGAGAGGGTTACAGGAATAGGTGACAGAGAAAGAGAGGGGAGAGAGAGAGGGGCACAGAGACTGGGGGATAGAGAGAGGGGGACAGAGAGAGGGGACAGAGAGGGGCGGTCAGAACGGGGACAGAGAGACAGGGGACAGAGAGTGGGGGGTCAGGGTCAGGAGGAAAGAGTGAGGAGGAAAGAGAGAGGGGAACAGAAAGGGGGGCAAACATCGGTGGACACAGAGCGGGGGACAGAGAGAGGGGGACAAAGACAGCGGGGACAGAGCGAGAGAAATGAGTGGGGGGTACAGAGGACGGCGGATAGAGAGGGGGACACAGAGAGGCGGACTGAGAGAGGGGGCAGAGAGAGAGGGGACAGAGAGAGGGGAAAGAGCGAGGGGACAGAGAGAGTGGGACAGAAAGGGGGGCAGAGAGCGGTGGACACAGATCGAGGACAGAGAGTGGGGGACAGAGAGAGCAGTGACAGAGCGAGGGAAATGAGTGGGGGGTACAGAGTGCAGAGGACAGAGAGAGGGGGACAGAGAGAGGGGGACAGAGAGTGGGGACAGAAAGCTAGGGACAGAGAGAGGAGTGCAGAGAGAAGGCGACAGAGAAAGGGGGACAGAGAGTGGTATGCAGAGAGAGAGGGGATGGGGCAGAGAGGGGGGACAGAGGGATGACAGAGAGAGCAGACATAGAGGGGGACAGAGAGAGGGGACAGAGTGAGTGGATAGAGAGCGGGGATAGAGGGGGAGAGAGAGAGGTGACCTAGAGGGGGCGACGGAGCGAAGAGGGAACAGAGAGAGGGGTGACAGAGTGTGTGGTCAGAGAGAGAAGGCGTCAGAGAGAGGGGGGACAGAAAGAAAGGGGAGAGAGTTAGTGGGGGACAGAGAGAGGGCGACCGAGGTGGGACAGAGAGAGGGCACATAAGGGGGACAGAGAGAGGCGGACAGAGAGAGAGGACACGGGGGGGGGGGGGGAGAGGGGGAACATAGAGGGGCAACATAGGAAAGGCGGAACAGAGAGAGGGGTAACAGAGAGATGGGTCAGAGAAGGAGGTGGTCAGAGAGAGTGGGACAGAGAGCCTGGGCACAGAGAGGGGAGACAGAGAAGGGGAACACAGAGAGGGGGGAAAGAGAGAAGGGGGACTGAGAGAGGGGAACAGAGACAGAGGGACAGAGAGAGGGGAACAGAGAGAGGCGGACAGAGAGAGGGGGGACAGAGAGGGGGCAGACAGAGAGTGTGGGACAGAGAGAGGGGGACAGTGAGAGGAGGGAGCGAGAGAAGTACAGAGAGGGGGAACTGAGGGGGTCAGAGAGGGGGGAGTGAAGGGGACAGTGAGGAGGGACAGAGAGAGGGGGACAGAGAGGAGGGACAGAGAGACGGGGCCGATAATGTGTTGCTGGAAAAGCGCAGCAGGTCAGGCAGCATCCAAGGAGCAGGAAAATCGACGTTTCGGGCATGAGCCCTTCTTCAGGAATGGGGAACGTGTGTCCAGCAGGCTAAGATAAAAGGTAGGGAGGAGGGACTTGGGGGAGGGGCGTTGGAAATGCGATAGGAAGGAGGTCAAGGTGAGGGTGATAGGCCGGAGTGGGGGTGGGCGCGGAGAGGTCAGGAAGAAGATTGCAGGTTCGGAAGGCGGTGCTAAGTTCGAGGGATTTGACTAAGACAAGGTGGGGGGGGGAGGGGAAATGAGGAAACTGGAGAAATCTGAGTTCATCCCTTGTGGTTGGAGGTTCGGGACAGATAACGGCGGACAGAGAAAGGGGGGAAGAGAGAGGCGGACAGAGAGGGGGGTACAGAGAGTAGACGCACAGAGAGTGGGGGGACAGAGAGCGGGGTACAGAAAAGAGGGGACAGAGACAGGAGGGAGAGAGAGGATTAGTGAGGGAGTGGGACAGAGTGAGGGGAACAGAGAGATGGGGCAGAGAGAGTGGGGGACAGAGAGTAGGGGCCAGAGAGTGGGGGAAAGAGAGAAGGGAGCAGAGAGAGGGGGACAGACAGAAGGGGACAGAAAGCAGACGACAGAGAGAGGAGGGAGGGAGAGAGAGGGGAGTACGACAGAGGGGACAGGGAGAGGGGGAAGTGAGACAGAGAGGGGGGACAGCGAGAGGGGGACAGAGAGTGGGGGGACAGAGAGTGTACGGACAGAGAGAGGGGGGACAGAGATCGAGTGACAGAAAGCAGGGGACAGAGATAGGAGGGAGAGAGAGGAGTACTGAGGGAGTGCGACAGAGTGAGGGGGACAGAGAGAGTGGGCATAGAGAGAGGGGTGGGCAGAGAGCGGGGTCCAGAGAGTGGGGAAACAGAGAGTGGGGTGGCACAGTTGGGGGGTACAGAAAGTGGGGAACAGAGAGAGAGAGGTGTACAGAAATAGGGACAGAGAAATGGAGGGGAGAGAGAAAGGGGGAGAGAGAGGGAGACAGAAGGGGGGGGTAGAGAGCGGTGGACAGAGTGCGGGGGACAGAGTGGGGGGACAGAGAGAGAGGGGGCAGAGAGCGCGGTGACAGAGGGCGGGGGCAGAGAGAGCGGGGGAGACAGAGCGGGGGAGACAGAGAGGGGGGACAGAGAGAGGGGGGCAGAGAGAGGGGGTCAGAGAGAGGAGTACAGAGAGAGGGGGACTGAGAGAGGCAGGGACAGTGAGGGGGACAGAAGGGGAAAGAGAGAGGAGGACATGAGAGGGAGACAGAGAGGAGGATGGGGGGGCAGAGACTAGGGACAGGTAAAGGCGGACAGAGAAAGAGGGAAAGAGAGAGGCAGACAGAGAGAGGGGGGAAAGAGAGTGGGGGGACAGAGAGTGGAGGGACAGAGAGTGGGGGTACAGAGTGCGTTGTACAGAAAACAGGGGGCAGAGATAGGAGGAAGAGAGAGGAGTACTGAGGGAATGGGACAGAGTGAGGGCGACAGAGAGAGGGGGACAAAGAGAGGGGGACAGAGAGGCGGGGACAGAAAGGTGGGGACAGAGTGGTGGGACAGAGGAGGGACAGAGATCGAGTGACAGGAAGCAGGGGACAGAGATAGGAGGGAGAGAGAGGAGTACTGAGGGAGTGCGACAGAGTGAGGGGGGCAGAGAGAGTGGGCATAGAGAGAGGGGTGGGCAGAGAGCGGGGTCCAGAGAGTGGGGAAACAGGGAGAGGGTGACAGAGAGAAGGGGTCCATAGAGCGAGGAAACAGAGGGGGGCGTGGCACAGATAGGGAGGACAGAAAGTGGGGGACAGAGAGAGGGGTACAGAAATATGAGAAAGAGAGGGGGGAGAGAGAGTGGGACAAAGATTGGGGACAGAGGGGGGAGAGAGAGGAGTACAGAGAGAGGGGGACTGAGAGCGGGGGGTGGGCAGAGAGTGGGGAGAGAGAGGTGATTGAGAGCAGGGGTGGGCAGAAAAGGGGACAGAGACGGGAGACAGAGAGAGGGGTACAGAGAGAGGGTACAGAGAGGGAGTAGAGGGTGGACAGAGAGACGGGGACAGATAAAGGCGGACAGAGAGAGGGGGAAGACAGAGGCGGACAGAGAGAGGGGGAAAGAGAGTGGGGGACAGAGAGTGGGGGGACAGAGCGCGGCTGACAGAAAGCAGGGGACAGAGACAGGAGGGAGAGAGAGGAGTACTGAGGGAGTGCGACAGAGTGAGGGGGACAGTGAGAGTGGGCATAGAGAGAGGGGTGGGCAGAGAGCGGGGTCCAGAGAGTGGGGAAACAGAGAGGTGGGTGGCACAGATGGGGGGTACAGAAAGTGGTGGACAGAGAGAGAGGTGTACAGAAATAGGGACAGAGAAAGAGGGGGGAGCGAGAGAGGGGGAGAGAGAGTGGGGGACAGAGAGTGGGGGGTCAGCATAAGGGGGACAGAGATAGGGGGACAGAGAGGGGGAGACAGAAAGGGGGGCAGAGAGCGGTGGACAGAGAGTGGGCAACAGAGAGTGGGGGGACAGAGAGAGGGGGCAGAGAGAGGAGGCAAAGAGAGCGCGGGACATAGAGAGGGAGCAGAGAGAGCGGGGACAGAGCGAGAGAAATGAGAGGGGGACAGCGAAAGGGGGACAGAAAGCAGGAGACAGAGAGGAGTACAGAGAGAAGGCGACAGAAGGGGGACAGAGAGAGGGGACATAGAGGGTGCGACGGAGGGAAGGGGGAACACAGAGAAGAGAGAGAGTGGGACAAAGATTGGGGACAGAGAGAGGGGGAGAGAGGAGTACAGAGAGAGGGGAACTGAGAGCGGGGGGTTGCCAGAGAGTGGGTGGAGAGAGGGGATTGAGAGCATGGGTGGGCAGAGAGGGGGGAGAGAAGGGGACAGAGACGGGATACAGAGAGAGGGGGACAGAGAGAGGGTGACAGAGCGTGGGGGCAGAGAGAGAGGGGGACAGAGAGCGGGGCAGAGAGAGGGGGACAGAGAGAGAGAGGACAGACAGGGTGTACAGAGGGAAAGGGAACAGAGAGAGTGGGCACATAGAAAGGGGGTCATAGAGAAGGGGACAGAGAGGGGGCGAACAGAGAGTGGGGGGACAGAGAGCGGGGGACAGAAAGCAGGGGAAAGTGATAGGAGGGAGAGAGAGGAGTACTGATGGAGTGTGACAGAGTCAGTGGGACAGAGAGAGGAGCAGAGAATGGGGTGAGCAGAGAAAGGGGTACAGAGCGCGGGGAAATAGAGAGGGGGTGGCACAGATGTTGGTACAGAAATTGTGGGACAGAGAGAGGGATACAGAAATAGGGGCCAGAGAAAGAGAGGGGACAGACAGAGGGGTACAGAAAGCAGACGACAGAGAGGAGGCAGAGAGAGGAGAGTAAGAGAGAGGGGACAGGGAGAGGGGAAGAGAGAGAGGGGGGACAGAGAGAGTGGAACAGAGAGAGGGGGGACAGAGAGTGGACGGACAGAGAGTGGGGGGACAGAGAGCGGGGGACAGAAAACAGTGGACAGAGATAGGAGAGAGAGAGAGGATTACTGAGGGAGTGGGACAGAGTGAGGGGAACAGAGAGAGGGGGACAGTGAGAGTGGGTCAGAGAGTGGGTGTGGCAGAGAGTGTGGTGGGCAGAGAGAGGGGTCCAGAGAGTGGGGAAACAGAGAGGGGGTGTCACAGATGTCGGGGGTACAGAAATTGGGGAACAGAGAGAGAGTTTTACAGAAATAGGGGACAGAGAAAGAGAGGGGAGAGAGAGAGAGACAGGGACTGAGACTGGGGCAGAGAGAGTGGCACAGAGAGAGGGCGGAGAGAGAGGGGGGATGGAGAGAGGGGGACAGAGAGAGAGGGAGAGAGAGTGGGGGACAGAGAGAGGTGGCAGAGAGTGACGGTCAGAATGGGGGACAGAGGGACAGAGATTGGGGGGTCAGCGTCAGGGGGACAGAGAGAGGGGGGGCAGAGAGAGGGGATAGAAGGGGGCTCAGCGTCAGGGGGACAGTGAGTGGGGGACAGAGAGAGGGGGACAGAGAGAGCGGGAACAGAGAGTGGGAAAAGAGAGGGGTGTACAGAGAGCGGAGGATAGAGGGAGGGGGACAGAGAGAGGTGGACAGAAAGCAGGGGACAGAGAGAGGAGGGAGAGAGAGGAGTACAGAGTTAGGGCGACATAGAGAGAAGACAGAGAGGGGGTCAGAGGGGGGCAGAGAGCGGGAACATAGAGGCGAGACAGAGAGAGTGTGACAGAGAGAGTCGACAGAGAGGGGGCAGAGGGGGGACAGAGAGAGGGGACATAGAGGGGGCGACGGAGGGAAGGGGGAATAGAGAGAGGGGTGACAGAGAGTGTGGTCAGAGAGTGAGGGGGTCAGAGAGCGGGGGGCAGAGAGAGGGGAGAGAGATAGTGGCGGCCAGAAAGAGGGGGACAGAGAGAGGGGATATTGTGGGGGACAAAGAGAGGGGTGACAGAGAGAATGGACACAGAGTGGACAAAGAGGGGGGACATAGAGGGTGCGACAGAGGGAAGGGAGAACAGAGAGTGGGGTGACAGAGACATGGGTCAGAGAGGGGGGTGGCCAGAGAGAGGGGGACAGAGAGAGGGGGTCAGAGAGAGGGGGTCAGTGAAAGGAGGGAGAGAGAGGAGTACAGAGGGTGGGGGACTGAGAGAGGCGGGGACAGAGAGGTGGGGACAGAGAGGGGGACGGGAGGGACAGAGAGACCAGGGACAGATAAACGCGGACAGAAAAAGCGGGGAAGAGAGAGGCAGACAGAGAGTTGGGGGACAGCGTGCGTTGTACAGAAAACAGGGGACAGAGATAGGAGGGAGAGAGAGGTGTATTGAGGGAGTGGGACAGCGTGAGGGCGACAGAGAGAGGGGGTAGAGAGAGGGACAAAGAGAGGGAGACAGAGAGGCGGGACAGAGAGTTGGGACAGTGGGGGGAGAGAGAGAGAGAGGATAAAGGGGGAACAGAGGGAAGGGGGAACAGAGAGAGGGGTGACAGTGAGAAGGAATCAGAGAGAGGGGGGCAGAGAGAGGGTTCCAGAGAGGGGGAAAACAGAGAGGGGGTGGCACAGATGGGGAGGACAGAAAGTGGGGGACAGAGAGAGTGGTACAGAAACAGGGGACAGAGAAAGAGAGGGGAGAGGGAGGGGGACAAAGACTGGGGGACAGAGGGAAGGGGACATAGAGAGGGGGGAGAGAGAGGAGTACAGAAGGAGGGGGACTGAGAGCGGGGGGGCAGGGAGGGGGGAGGGAAGGGGACAGAGAGGGGGGACAGAGAGAGGAGTACAGAGAGGGTGGACAGAGAGACGGGGACAGATAAAGGCGGACAGAGAAAGTGGCAAAGAGAGGGGCGGACAGAGAGGGGGGGAAGAGAGTTAGGGACAGAGAGTGGACGGACAGAGAGTTGGGGGACAGAGAGCGGGGGACAGAAAACAGGGGACAGATTTAGGAGGTAGAGAGAGGATTACTGAGGGAGTGGGACAGAGAGAGGGGACAGTGAGAGGGGGACAGTGAGAGGGGGACAGAGAGGCAGGGACAGAAAGTTGGGACAGAGGGGGAACGGGAGAGAGGGGGACAGAGTGGAAAAAGAGGGAAGGGGAACAGAGAGAGGGGTGACAGAGAGAAGGGGTCAGAGACAGGGGGGCAGAGAGTGGGGTGGTCAGAGGGGGGTCAGAGAGCGGGGGAACAGAGCGGAGTGGCAAAATAGGGGGGGCAGAGAGTGGGGGACAGAGAGAGGGGGACAGAGATAGGAGGGAGAGAGAGGAGTACTGAGGGAGTGCGACAGAGAGTGGGGGACAGAGTGAGTGGGACAGAGAGAGGAGCAGAGAGAGAGGGCAACAGAGAGAGCGGGACAGAGAGGGTGGTCAGAGACGTGGGACAGAGGGGGGACAGAGAGAGAGGACAGACAGGGGGAACAGAGGGAAGGGGGAACAGAGAGAGGGGTGGGCAGAGAGAGGAGACCAGAGAGTGGGGAAACAAAGAGGGGGGTGTCACCGATGGCGGGCATACAGAAATTGGGGAACAGAGAGAGGTTTACAGAAATAGGGGACAAAGAAATAGTGGGGAGAGAGAGACGGGGACAGAGACTGGGGGACAGAGAGAGGGGTCCAGGGAGAGGGCGGAGAGAGAGGGGGGCAGAGAGAGGGGACAGAGAGTGGGCCGAGAGAGAGGAGGGACAGAGAGAGGGGGACAGAGAGAGAGAGGAAGTGAGAGTGGGGGACGGAGAGGGGGCAGAGAGAGAGGGCAGAGAGTGGGGGGTCAGAATGGGGGACAGAGAGACAGGGGGACAGAGAATGGGGGATAGAAGGGGGGTCAGCGTCAGGGGGACAGTGAGCGGGGGACAGAGAGAGGGGGACAGAGAATGCGGGGACAGATAGAGGGGGACAGAAATAGGTGACAGAGAAAGAGAGGGGACAGAGAGAGGTGATAGACAGAGAGGGACAGAAAGCAGACGATAGAGATAGGAGGGAGAGAGAGGAGAGTAAAAGAAAGGGGACAGGGAGAGGGGGAAGAGAGAGAGGGGGACAGAGAGAGAGGGGGACAGTAAGTGGACGGACAGAGAGTGGGGGGACAGAGAGCAGGGGACAGAAAACAGGGGACAGAGATAGGAGGGAGAGAGAGGAGTACTGAGGGAGTGCGACAGAGTGAGTGGGACAGAGAGAGGAGCAGAGAGAGAGGGACAGAGAGGGGTGACAGAGAGGTGGGACAGAGGGGGGACAGAGAGAGGGGACAGACCGCGGAACAGAGGGAAGGGGGAACAGAGAGTGGGGTGGGCAGAGAGAGGGGTCCAGAGAGTAGGCAAACAGAGAGGGGGGTGTCACAGATGGCGGGGGTACAGAAATTGGGGAACAGAGAGAGGTTTACAGAAATAGGGAGGACAGAGAGAGGGTACAGAGAGGGAGGACAGAGAGGGGGCAGAGGGTGGACAGAGAGACAGGGACAGATAAAGGCGGACAGAGAAAGGGGCAAAGAGAGAGGCGGAAAGAGAGGGGGGAAACAGTGGGGCGAGAGAGTGTGGACGGACAGAGAGTGGGGGGACAGAGAGCGGGGACAGGAAACAGGGGACAGAGATAGGACGGAGAGAGAGGATTACTGAGGGAGTGGGACAGAGTGAGGGGAACAGAGAGAGGGGGACAGTGAGAGAGGGACAGAGAGACAAGGGCAGAGAGTTGGGACAGAGGGAGATCGAGAGAGAGGACAGGGGGGAAGAAGATGGGAGGGGGAACAGAGAGAGGGGTGACAGAGAGAAGGGGTCAAAGAGAGGGGGCAGAGAGTGGGGGGCAGAGAGCGGGAGACAGAGAATGGGGCCGGCGGCTACAGAGACACAGGGGAACAGAGAAAGGGGGACAGAGAGAGGCGGACAGAGAGGGGGGAAAGAGAGAGGTGGGACAGAGAGAGGGAGATAGTGAGTGGGGGACAGAAAGAGGAGGGACAGAGTGAGGGGAACAGAGAGTGTGGGACGGAAAATGGGGACAGAGACAAGGGAACAGAGACAGGGAACAGAGAGAGGGTGACAGGGAGTTGGGCGGCAGAGAGTGGGGTAGTCAGAGAGTGGGCGACAGAACGAGGGGACAGAGAGAGAGGCGAGAGAGAGAGGAGGACAGAGACAAGCGGACAGAGCGGGAGGACAGAGAAGCGGGAGAGCGAGGGGGGGCTGACATATGGCGGGCAGAGAGAAGGAGGACAGAAAGCAAAAGACAGAGAGAGGAGAGAGAGGTGGACAGAGAGAGGAGGACATATAGAGGTGGAGATAGTCAGGGACAGAGAGAGTGGACAGAGAGAGGTGGCAGAGGGGGTACAGAGTGACAGGGGACAGGGAGAGGGGATAGAGAGTAGGGGGACAGGGGCAGAGAGAGGGGGACATAGAGGGGGACACAAATGGGGACAGAGGGGGTGCAGAGGGAATGGGGAACCAAGAGAGGGGGCACAGAGAAAAGGGGTCACAGAGAGGAGGACAGAGAGTAGGGGCAGATAATGGGGTGAGCAGAGAGAGTGGTACAGAGAGCGGGGAGACAGAGAGGAGGTGGCACAGATGGGGAGGACAGAAAGTGGGGGACAGAGAGAGGGGTACAGAGAGAGGGGGACAGAGAGAGGGGGAGAGAGAGGAGTACAGAGATTGGGACTGAGAGCGGGGGCAGAGAGGGGGAGAGAAGGGGATAGAGAGGCGGGACAGAGAGAGGGGTACAGAGGGATGGGACAGAGAGGGGGCAGAGGGTGGACAGAGAGACGGGGGCAAATAAAGGTGGGCAGAGAATGGGGGAAAGAGAGATGAGGACAGAGAGAGGGGAAAAGAGAGTGGGTGGCAGAGAGTGGACGGACAGAGCCTGGGGGGACAGAGAGCTGGAGACAGAAAACAGGGGGCAGAGATAGGAGGGAGAGAGAGGATTACTGAGGGAGTAGGACAGAGTGAAGGGAACAGAGAGAGGGGGAGAGAGAGTGGGGGACAGAGATGGGGCAGAGGAGGGATCGAGAGAGAGAGGACAAAGTGGGGGAACAAGAGGGAAAGGGGAACAGAGAGAGGGGTGACAGGGATAAGGGGTCAGAGAGAGGGGTCAGAGAGTGGGGGGGCACAGAGTCGGGTGGTCAGAGAGAGGGGGTTCAGAGAGCGGGAGAACAGAGCGGGGGTCGGCACAGATTGGGGGGTCAGAGAATGGGGACTGGGAGAGGGGGACAAAGACAGAGGGACAGAAAGAGGGGAACAGAGATGGGGAAAGAAAGAAGGGGACCGAAAGAGGCGGGGGGGAGAGAGAGTGGCGGGGACAGAGAGAGGGATAGAGAGAGAGGGGTGTCAGAGAGTGGGGGAAAGAGAGAAGGGGACAGACAGAGGGGGACAGAAAGCAGGCAACAGAGAGAGGAGGGAGAGAGAATGGAGTAAGAGAGAGGGGACAGGGAGAGGGGGCCAGAGAAGGGGGCCGGGGTCTACGGAGACTCATGGGGACAGAGAGAGGCGGACAGAGAGGGAGGAAAGAGAGAGGTGGGACAGAGAGAGGGAGACAGTGAGTGGGGCGACAGAGAGAGGTGGAACAGAGAGAGGGGAATAGAGAGTGTGGGACAGAAAGTGGGGACAGAGACGGGTGACAGAGACAGGGGGACAGAGAGAGAGTGACAGGGAGTTGGGCGGTAGAGAATGGGGTGGCCAGAGAGAGGGGGACCAGAGAGTGGTGTGGCAGAGATAGGGGAGGGAGAGAGTGGGGGTCATAGAGTGAGGGACAGAAAGAGGGGACAGAGAGAGAGGCGAGAGACAGAGGAGGACAGAGACAAGCGGACAGACGGAGGAGGAGAGAGAAGGGGGGTGGGGGGTCTGACATATGGAGGACAGAGAAAAGGGGGACAGAAAGCAAAGGACAGAGAGAGGAGACATAGAGAGGGGGAGAGTCAGTGGCAGAGAGGGTGTGACAGAGGGAGTACAGAGTGACAGGGGACAGAAAGAGGGGGCAGAGAGAGGAGACAGAGAGAGGGGGACAGAGTACGGGGGCAGAGAGAGAGGGGGACAGAGAGAGCGGGGCAGAAAGAGGGGACAAGCGGGGGGACACAGAGGGGGCACAGAGGGGGGACAGAAAGAGAGGACAGACAGGGGGAACAGAGGGAAGGGGGAACAGAGAGAGGAGGCACAGAGAAAGGGGATCAGAGGGAGAGGGACAGAGAGTGGGGCGGCCGAGAATGGGGTGAGTAGAGAGAGGGGTCCAGAGAGCGGGGAAACAGAGAGGTGGCTGGAACAGATGGGGGGGGGGGACAGACAGTAGGGGACAGAGGGAGGGGTACAGAAATAGGGGACAGACAAAGAGTGGGGAGTGAGAGAGGGGGACAACGACTGGGGGACAGAGAGAGGAGGACAGAGAGAGGGGAGAGAGAGGAGTACAGAGAGAGGGGGACTGAGAGCGGGGGGACAGAGAGAGGGAGAGAAGGGGACAGAGAGGGGGCAGAGTGAGGGCACAGAGAGGGGGGACACAGAGGAGACAGGGGGTGGGCAGAGAGACGGGGACAGATAAAGGCAGACAGAGAAAGGGGGAAAGAGAGAGGCGGACAAAGAGAGGTGGGAAAGCGAGTGGGGGGCAGAGAGTGGACGGATAGGAGGGAGAGAGAGGATTACTGAGGGAGTGGGACAGACTGAGGGGAACAGAGAGAGGGAGCATAGAGTGGGGGACAGAGAGAGGGGGACAGAAGGAAGGGAACCGAAAGAGGGGGTAGAGAGAGGGGCGGGGACAGAGAGAGGGGGAAAGATAGAGGGGGCGGTCAGGGAGTTGGGGCGAGAAGTGGGGGAAAGAGAGAATTGGACAGAGAGAGGGGGACAGACAGAGGGGGGCAGAAAGCAGACGACAGAGAGAGGAGGGACAGAGAGGAGTGTAAGAGAGAGGGGACAGGGAGAGGGGGAAGAGAGAGAGGGGGACAGAGAGAGTGGGAGAGAGAGTGTCGGAGAGCGATAGTGGGGGACAGAGAGAGGGGGCAGACAGAGGGGGCAGAGAGTGGCGATCAGAATGGGGGGCAGAGAGACAGGAGGACAGAGAGTGGGGGAGTCAGCCTCATGGGGACAAAGAGAGGGGGCCAGAGAGACGGGGACAGAAAGGGGGGGCGGAGAGCGGGGTACAGAGAGCGGGGAACAGAGAGAGGGGGTAGAGAGAGCGGGGACAGAGCGAGGGAAATGAGAGGGGTGTACAGAGAGCGGAGGATAGAGAGCAGGGGGACAGAGAGAGGGGGACAGAGAGAGGGGGACAGAAAGCAGGGGACACAGCGAGGAGGGAGAGCGAGGAGTACAGAGAGAGGGTAACAGAGATAGGGGGAAGAGAGATGGGTTCAGAGACAGAAGGGACAGGAGGGAGAGGAGGGACAGAGAGAGGGGGACAGAGAGAGTGGACAGAGAGGGGGACAGAGGGGGGCAGAGAGAGGGGACATAGAGGGGGTGATGGAGGGAAGGGGAACAGAGAGAGGGGTGACAGAGAGTGTGCTCAGAGAGGGAGGGGATGAGAGAGAGTGGGGACAGAATGAGGGGGAGAGAGATAGTGGGGGACAGACAGAGGGGGACAGAGAGAGTGGACACAGAGGGGCGACAGAGAGAGGGGATATAGAGGGGGCGGCAGAGTGAAGGGGAAGAGAGAGTGGGGTGGCAAAGAGATGGGTCAGAGAGGGAAGTGAACAGAGGGGAACAGAGAGTTTGGGCAGAGAGAGGCGTGACAAAGAGGGTGGAAACAGAGAGAGCGGAAAGGGAGAAGGGGACAGAGAGAGGGGGACAGAGACAGAGGGACAGAGAGAGGGGAACAGAGAGAGGTGGACAGAGAGAGGGGGTTCAGAGAGAGGGGGCTGAGAGAGGGGCACAGAGAAAGGGGGACAGGGAGCAAAACAGAAAGCGGGAAATAGAGAGAGTGGGACAGAGAGATGGGGACAGAGAGAGGGGGTAGGTGAGCGGAGGGAGAAAAACAAGTACAGAGAGAGGGGCACAGACAGAGCGGTATAGTGAAAGGGGGAACAGAGAGGGCGAACAGAGGGAAGCGGGATCAGAGAGAGGAGGCACAGAGAGAGGGGGTCAGAGAGAGGGGGGCAGAGGGTGGGGGCAGAGAATGGGTTGGGCAGCGACAGGTGTCCAGAGAGTGGGGAAACAGAGAGGGGGGTGGCACAGATGGGGGGAACTGAAAGTGGGGGACAGAGAGAGGTGTACAGAAATAGGGGACAGAGAAAGAGAGGGTAGAGAGAGGGGGACAGAGACTGGGGGACAAAGAGAGGGGGAGAGACAGGGGGACACTGAGAGGGCTGCAGAGAGATGGGGACAGAGGGGGCAGAGACAGGGGACATAGAGAGGGAAACGGAGGGAAGGGGGAACAGAGAGAGGGGTGACAGTGTGTGTGGTCAAAGAGGGAGGGGGTCAGAGAGAGGGGGGACAGAGAGAGTGGGAGAGAGATAGTGAGGGACAGAAAGAGGGGGACAGAGAGGGTACAGAGAGAGGGGACATAGTGGGGCAAAGAGAGGGGGACAGAGTGGACACAGAGGGGGTACAGAGGGGAGACAGAGAGAGGGGATATAGAGGGGGCGACAGAGATGATGGAAACAGAGAGATGGGAAAGAGAGAAGGGGACAGAGAGAGGGGGACAGAGCCAGAGGGACAGAGAGAGGGGAACAGAGAGAGGTGGACAGAGAGAGAGGACAGAGAGAGGGATAGATGGGGTCAGAGAGATGGGGAGGGAGAAAGTGGGCGAGAGAGGTATTTGGGGACAGAGAGAGGGGGACAGAGAAGGGGGCAGAGAGGGGCAGTCAGAATGGGGACAGAGGGACAGGAGGACAGAGAGTGGGGGACAGTGTGTGTGGAGTGGGGTCAGCGACAGAGGGACAGAGAGAGGGGGACAGAAATGGGGTGACAGAGCTGTGGACAGAGAGCAGGCGACAGAGAGCAGGTTACGGAGAGCGGGGGACACAGAGAGGGGGGCAAAGAGAGGGGGGAAAGAGCACAGGATGGGGGGCAGAGAGACTGGGACAGAGAGAGGGGAACAGAAAGCAGGGGACAGAGAGAGGAGGGAGAGAGAAAGCACAGAGAAAGAGAGAGGAGAGAGAAAGAGAGGGGAGAGCGAGGGGGACAGAGACAGGGGTCAGGGAGAGGGGGGCAGAGATATGGCGGACAGACAGAAGGAGGACAGAGAGTGGGGAACAGAGAGAGTGGGAGACAGAGAGAGTGGGGAACAGAGAGAGTGGGGGACAGAGAGTGGGGGACAGAGAGAGGTGGCGTAGACGGGGTGACAGAGGGAGTACTGAGTGACAGGGGACAGAGAGAGGGGACAGAGAGTAGGGGGAAATAGAGCGGGGGACAGAGAGCGTGGGACAGAGAGAGAGTGTGGAATGAGAGATGGAGACAGAGAGACATGGGGAGAGAAGGGTACAAAGAGAGGGGGAAAGAGAGTGTGGGGACAGAGAGTAGACGGACAGAGAGTGGTGGGACAGAGAGCGGGGGACTAAAGGCAGGGGACAGAGATAGGAGGGAGAAAGAGGAGTACTGAGAGATTGGGACAGAGAGAGTGGGTCAGACAGAGTGGGACTGAGAGAGGGGGACAGCGAGGGGGATACAGAGAGGTGGGACGGGGGGGGACAGAGAGAGTGGACAGACAGGGGGGACAGAGAGTAGGCGAAGAGAGAAAGGGGACACAGAGAGAGGGGGTCAGAGAGAGTGAGAGAGAGAGTGGAGGGCAAAGGGTGGGGTGGGCACAGAGAGGGGTCCAGAGAGCGGGGAAACAGAGAGGGGGTTGGCACAGATAGGGGGACAGAGAGTGGAGGACAGAGAGAGGGGTACAGAAATGGGGGAGAGAGAAAGAGAGGGGAGAGAGAAAGAGAGGGGAGAGTGAGGGGGACAGAGACGGGGGTCAGAGAGAGGGGGACAGAGGGGGGATAGATTGGGTCAGAGAGATGGGAAGAGAGATAGTGGGGAACAGAGAGAGGGGGACAGAGAAGGGGCAGAGAGGGGCAGACAGAATGGGTACAGAGGGACAGGGGGACAGAAAGTGAGGGACAGAAAGGGGGTCAGAGAGCGGTGGACAGAGAGCGGGCGACAGACAGCAGGGTACGGAGAGCGGGGGACAGAGAGTGGGGGACAGAGAGCGCGGTGACATAGAGCAGAGGAGAGAGGGGGGCAGAGAGAGGGGGCCAGAGAGAGGGAGGTAGAGGGAAACAGAAAGCAGGGGACAGGGAGAGGAGGGAGAGAGGAGTACAGAGAGAGGGCTATGAAGATAGGGGAAGCGAGAGGGGTGGAGAGAGAGATAGTGGACAGAAAGGGGGCAGTCAGAGGGAAGACCGAGGGGGACAGAGAGAGGGGGAAAGCGGGAGTGGACAGAGGGGGGACAGAGAGCGGACATAGAGGGCAACAAAGGGAAAGGAGAACAGAGAGAGGGGAGACAAAGAGAAGGGTCAGAGAGTGAGGGGATCAGAGAGAGGGGGGAAGAGACAGGGGAACAAAGAGAGGTGGACAGAGAGAAGGGGACAGAGACAGGAAAGACAGTGTGGGGGACAGAGTGAGGGCATACAGAGAGTGGGGGACAGAGAGAGAGGGGCAGAGAGACGGGGACAGCGAGAGGGAGACACAGAGGGGGGACAGAGAGTGTGGAAACAGAGAGAAAGGGGACCGAGAGAGAGAGAGGCAGAGAGTGGGAGACAGAGAGAGGCGGACAGAATGGAGAGAGAGGGGGAGTGAGAGCGGGGACAGAGATTTGGGTACAGAGAGCAGAGGACAGGACAGAGAGAGGGAGATAGAACGATGGGGACAGAGTATAGGACGAGAGAGAGGGGGCAGAGAGAGCGGGATAGAGAGAGGGGGACAGAGAGTGGGGCATGGAGAGAGGGATAGAAAGATGGGGACAGAGAGTGAGAGAGGGGAGAGACAGAGAGGGGAAACAGAGAGAGGGGGACAGACAGCGGGGTACAGAGACTGGAGATAGAGAGACGGGGACAGAGAGAGGGGGCAGAGAGACAGATGATCAGAGCGGGAGGAACAGGGAGAGCGTGTTCAGAGAATGGGGAGGCAGAGAGTGGTGGATGGAGAGTGGGGGACAGAGAGTGGGGGACAGAGAGAGAGGGGGACAGAGAAGCGGTCACAGAGAAGGGGGAACAGAGAGGGTGGACGTGGGGGATAGAGAAAGGGGACAGAGAGAGAAGGGACAGAGAGAGGGGGGGACATAGAGAGGGGGAAAAGAGATGGGGCAGAGAGAGGGGGACAAAGAGATCAGGGCAGAAACAGAGGGACAGAGAGAGGGGAACAGAGAGAGGAGCGACAGAGAGAGGGGGAACAGAGAGACGGATACAGAGAGAGGGGCAGAGAGAGCGGGACAGAGAGAGCAGGACAGAGAGAGGGGGACACAGAGAGGGAATGGAAAGAAGCGGACCATGAGAGGGGTGGAGTGGGGGGGAGACAGAGAGAGGGGGACAGAGAGAGAGGGGAATCAGAGAATGAGGGATCAGAGAGTGGGGGACAGAGAGTGGGGAACAGACAGAGGAGGGAGAGAGAAGGGGAAGAGAGAGGCAGACAGGCAGAGTGGGAAGAGAGAGGGGGGACAGAGAGAGGCGACAGAGAGAGGGAGCAGAGAGGGTGGGCAGAAATTGGGACTGGGGGTACAGAGACACAGGGGGACACAGAAAGGGAGAGAGAGAGAGAGGCAGGCAGAGAGAGGGGTAAAGAGAGAGGAGGGACAGAGAGAGGGGGACAGTGAGAGGGGGACAGAGAGAGGTTGGACGGTGGGGCAGATAGTGTGGGACAGACAGTGGGGGACAGAGACAGGGCAACAGAGACAGGGGGACAGAGAGAGGGGACAGAGTGGAGGGACAGAGTGGGGTGGTCAGAGAGAGGGAGGTCAGAGAGAGGGGGAAAGAGGGCAGGGGAACGAGAGCAGGGGACAGAGAGCAGTGGACAGAGAGCAGGGGGCAGAGAGAGGGGTACAGACAGAGGGGGCCGAGAGATGGGTGACAGAGAAAGGGGGACAGAGAGGGGAACAGAGAGACGGGGAACAGAGAGGGATATGGCGCAGGTAGTGGGACAGAGAGTGAAGGCAAAGAGTAGTGTGATCAGGAAGAGGGGGGCAAGAGACGGGGTACAGAGAGGGTGAGAGAGAGAGAGAGGGAGAGAGAGAGCGGGGGACAATTAGAGGGGGCAGAGAGAGGAGTACAGAGAAAGCAGGAAAGAGAGGGGGACAGAGAGCGGGCGATACAGAGAGTGGGACAGAGAGAGGGGGAGGGACAGAGGTGTAAAGAAAGCAGCGAACAGAGAGGAGGGAGGATGGGGGGATGAGAGAGGGTGACATGGAGAGGGTGACAAAATTGCGTGGGGTCAGAGAGAGGGACAGAGAGAGGGGGACATTGAGGCGGGACAGAGATGGGGACAGAGAGTGTGGGGACAGAGAGAAAGTGGATAGGGAGAGAGGGGTCACAGAGAGGGGGTACAGAGAGAAGGGTACAGAGAGTGGGGGTCATAGAAGGGGGACAGAGAGGAAAGAGAAGGTGGTGAGAACGGGGGACAGAGAGAGGGGCACAGTGAGAGGGGGTACAGAGTGACGGTGGAGAGAGAGAGGGGGGCAGAGAGTGGGGGACAGAGAGCGGAGAATAGAAAGTGGGGGACAGAGAGTAGGGGACAGAAAGAGAGGTTAGAGAGTGGGGGGACAGGGGTACAGAGAGAGGGGGGCAGAGATCGGGAGAAATAGAGCGGGCAACAGAAAGCAGGGGACAGAGAGCTGGGCTCAAAGAGAGGGGTACAGAGAGAAGGGGGCAGAGAGAGTGGGGGCAGAGATAGGGGGACGGAAAGGGGGACCAAGAGAGGGGGATAGAGAGAGGGGGACAGAAAGAGTGTGACAGAGACAGGGAAGAACGAGTGGGGGAACAGAGTGAGGGCAGACAGAGAATAGGGGACAGAGAGATGGCAGAGAGGGGGACAGAGAGCAGGGTGGTACGAGAGTGGAGGTCAGAGAGAGGGGGGCAGAGAGGGGGACACAGAGAGGGGGTCAGAGAGAGTGGGGATAGAAAGAGGGGAGACAGAGATGTGGGTCAGAGAGAGGCGACAGAGAGACGGGACAGAGTCAGAGGGACAGAGAGAGGGGAATAGAGAGAGTGTGACAGAGAGAGGGGGACAGAGAGTGGGACGTCAGAGAGTGAGGAAAAGAGAGAGGGACAGAAAGACGGGGACAGAGGGAGGGGGACAGAGAGAGGGGGACTGAGATGGGGGAGAGCGTCAGAATGGGACAGAGAGAGGGGATCAGAAAGTGGGTGGTCAGAGAGTGGGGGATGGAGAGTGGGGACAGAGAGAGTGGGTGAAAGGGGAGGACATACAGCGGGGGGCAAAAAACAGGGGACAGAGAGAGGATGGAGAGAGAGAGGTAAGAGAGAGTGGGACAGGGAGAGGGGTAAGAGAGAGAGGGGGTACAGAGAGAGGGGCAGAGAGGTTGTCAGTGAGTGTGGAGACAGAGAGATAGGGGACTGAGAGAGAGAGGGCCAGAGAGTGGGAGTCAGTGAGAGGAGGTCAGAGTGGAGAGAGAGGGGGAGTGAGAGCGGGGACAGAGATAGGGGTACAGAGAGCAGGGGACAAAAGTGGGGGACAGAACGATGGGGACAGAGTATAGGGCGAGAGAGAGGGGGCAGAGAGAGGGGGCAGAGAGCGGGATAGAGAGAGGGGGACAGAGAGTGGGGTTTGGAGAGAGGTACAGAAAGATGGGGACTGACAGCGAGAGAGGGAAGAGACAGAGAGGGGAAACAGAGAGGGGGGCAGAGAGCGGGGGACAGAGAGTGGAGAGAGAGAGAGACGGGGACAGAGAGAGGGGACAGAGAGACAGGCAATCAGAGCGGGAGGAACAGAGAGAGCGGGGTGAGAGAGTGGGAAGGCAGATTACTGAGGGAGGAAGGGGAACAGAAAAAGGGGGCAGAGAGAGGAGAGACAGGCAGAGGGGGGACATAGAGAGGGTGAAAAGAGATGGGGGCAGAGAGAAGGGGACAAAGAGATGGGGACAGAGAGACGGGGGCAGAGACAGAGGGACAGAGAGAGGGGAACAGAGAGAGTAGCAACAGAGAGAGGGGAAACAGAGAGACAGAGACAGAGAGAGAGGGACAGAGAGAGGGGATGGAAAGAAGTGGACCGTGAGAGGGGTGAGAGAGAGGGAGGGGTCAGAGAGTGGGGGACAGAGAGTGGGGGACAGAGAGAGGAGTGAGAGAGAAGGGGAAGAGAGAGGCGGACACGGAGGGAGGAAGAGAGCGCGGGGGGCAGAGAGAGGGGACAGAGAGACGGTGGGCAGAAATTGAGGCCGGGGGTACAGAGACACAGGGGGACAGAGAAAGGGAGAGAGAGAGAGGCGGACAGAGAGAGGGGTAAAGAGAGAGGTGGGACTGAGAGAGGGGGACAGTGAGTGGGGGGGACAGGGAGTGGTTGGACGGTGGGGCAGAATGTGTGGGACAGAAAGTGGGGGACAGAGACAGGGGGGCAGAGAGAGGGGACAGAGTGGGGGGCGAGAGTGGGGTGGTCAGAGAGAGGGAGGTCAGAGAGAGGGCTAACAGAGAGGGGGGACAGCGAGTGGGGGACAGGGATAGGGGACATAGAGAGGGGGACAGAGAGAGGGAGGACAGAAAGCAAGGGACAGAGTAAGGAGAGAGAGGGGGTAGAGAGAGATAGTGGGGGACAGAGAGAGCGTGTCAGAGGGACCGTCAGGTAGGGGATGACAGAGGGGGGACAGAGTGACGGGGACAGAGAGAGGGGACAGAGAGTGGAGGGTCAGAGACAGGGGGACAGAGAGAGGGGGACAGAGAGCAGGGGAAAGAGAGCAGGGGAACTAGAGCAGGGGACAGAGAGCAGGGGGCAGAGAGCAGGGGATAGAGAGAGGGGGGTCGAGAGAGGGGGGACAGAGAAAGGGGGACAGAGAGGTGAACAGAGAGCGGGGGATAGGGAGCGCGGGACAGAGAGAAGGGGACAGAGAGACGGGGAACAGAGAGGGGTATGGCACAGGTAGTGGGACAGAGAGTGGGGGGCAGAGAGTGGGGTGGTCAGGAAGAGAGGAGTCAGAGAGGGGGGAACAGAGAGTCGGGTGACAGAGACAGCGGGGCAGAGAGTGGAGTTGAGAGTGTGGGGGATTGAAAGAGGTGGACAGAGAGAGAGGCGAGAGAGAGAGGGGGATAGAGACAGGGGACAGAGAGAGGGTACAGAGTGAGGGGGCAGAGAGAGAAGGGGGAACAGAGATGGGGGGACAGAGAGGACAGAAAGCGAGGGACAGAGATAGCAGAGAGAGGGGAGAGAGAGAGTGGGGGACAAAGAGAGAGGGACAGAGAGAGGGGGCAGAGAGGGGTTGACAGAGGGGGGACAGAGTGACACGGGGACAGAGAGTGGGACAGAGAGTGGGGAGAAGAGACAGGCGGATGGAGACAGTGGGACAGAGAGAGAGAGGGACAGAGAGAGAGGCGAGAGAGAGAGGGGGACAGAGACAGGGTACAAGGAGAGGGAGACGGGGGAGAGAGACAGGGGTACAGAGATAGGTGGACAGAGAGAGGGATTAAAGAAAGTAAGGGGCAGACAGAGCAAGGTGGGGAGAGAGAGTGGTGAAAGAGAGAGGGTGCAGAGACAGAGGCAGACAGGGGTTGATAGAGGGAGAACAGAGTGACTTGGGGACAGATAGAGGGGACAGAGTGTGGTGGGAAGAGACCGGGTACAGAGAGAGAGGGACAGAGAGCGGGAGACAGAGAGCGGGGGACAGTTAGAGTGGGCAGAGAGGGGAGTACAGAGAAAGTGTGAAAGAGAGGGGGACAGAGAGCGGGCGATAGAGAGAGTGGGACAGAGAGAGGGGACTGAGAGGGGGGACAGAGGGGGGGACAGAGACAGAGGAACAGAGAAAGGGGAACAGAGCGAGGTGGACAGAGAGAGGGGAAAGAGAGAGGGGGAGAGACAGAGGCGTAAAGAAAGCAGCGAACAGAGAGGAGGGAGAAAGGGGGGATGAGCGAGGGTGACAGGGAGAGGGGGAAGAGAGAGCGAGGGGTCAGAGAGAGGGGGACAGAGAGAGCGGGACAGAGATGGCGACAGAGAGTGTGGGGACAGATAGAAAGTGGACAGGGAGAGAGGGGACAGAGAGAGGGGGACAGGGAGGGTGGACAAAGAGGGGACAGAGAGAGGGGGAGAGACAGAGGCGTAAAGAAAGCAGCGAACAGAGAGGAGGGAGAAAGGGGGGATGAGAGAGGGTGACAGGGAGAGGGGGAAGAGAGAGCGAGGGGCAGAGAGAGGGGGACATTGAGGCGGGACAGAGATGGGGACAGAGAGTGTGGGGACAGAGAGAAAGTGGACAGGGAGCGAGGGGACAGAGAGAGGGAGACAGAGCAAGTGCTCATCAGAGCGGGGGTACAGAGAGAAGGGTACAGAGAGTGGGGTAGTGGAGACAGTGCAGAACAGGTTGATGGGAATGGTGCGGTGTATGAGGAATGTCAGCAATAAAGGTGGATTGGAAAGTTGGGGCAGCTCTCCATGGAGAACCGAGGGCTGATAAATCGCTTGTTTGAAGCTTTACAAGTGATGAAGGGTTTAGACAGCGGAAATAAAACAGTGGAAGTGCTCCTCCGCCTGAAAGGATCGAAAACGATTCGGCACAGATTTCAAGTCATTACGAATAGAAGTAGAAGTGACATGAGGAGGAAGCTTTTCACACAAGGAGTGGTTAGGTTCTGCAAGTCACTGTCTGAATGTGACAAAGAGGCAGGTTCTACTGAGTTATTGAAAACGGTATTCAACGTTTATGTTGAAAGTAGAAATGTGCAGAGTTACAGGGAGAAGGCAAGAGAATGAGACAAAGAGAGGGATACTTTTCCTTACTGTGGAAATCCCAGTCAACAGAATGTTGGGTGTTTGATAGTTGTTATGTTGACAAAGCCGGGACACATCTGCACAACAGAATATTACACGGCATGTCCATGTCACAGGGAGGATGGTGCAGAGAGAATTAGCGTGTGGAAATACTGCAACTATACCGCCACACAGACGGATGGCAAGCCCCGTCAAAAATAATCTCTTCAAGCCGGTGTCAGCAAGTCTCACCTTAAACCTGTGCTCTCTAAATTTCAAATCACCCCACTCTGGGAATAAAGCAACCTTGAATATTTAGTTTATTCATAACCCTCATGCCTTTATCAATCTTTGATAAGCCCATGGCTCAGCCCCCACGCCGGAAGGAAAATTGTCCCAGCCTATTCAGCCTCGCCCTACAGTCCAACCCTTGCAACCCTCACCACATCCTTGTCTGTATTTTGTGAGCAATTTCACGTGATTTCCTTAATTTTTCAAAGATGCCAATTACGCTGTACAACAACGACCTACTGGAAACGGAAAGGTGAAGCTTTAAATGGCTGCAAAATTCAGTGGTGGGCGATTTTGTGCAGCGGCAGCTGTGTGTGGAATGTGTTTCTGTAGTATAGTGGTTCTCACGTTCGCTTAACATGCGAAAGGACCCCGGCCTGAAACCGAGCAGAAGCAGTCTTTTCCTGATGGCAGTCTGGTAGATTGACATGAGTGGCCACTTCTTGCTTGCTGCGTTCATCAGCAAACCTGCCTTTGAATTTGTTCGCCTGTGTCTGCTGTAGCGCTGAAAAGGAATGCAACTCTGTTTAATTACTGTGTGAAGCATTGTTAAGTTGTTATCCTCCCTGGTTCTGAATATGCGCCGATATGTACACCACCGATGGTCATTCTGTTGAAGAGTGTAGTTCGCGTGCTCTGGTCCTTCCTTTAAAGCAGTAACGCATTTGCATTCTTTGCCCCGGCGGCCCGGTTCAAAGCCAAGGAGAAAGCTGATGTGCTGGTGTCAGAGTGCACCACGGATTCATAATGTAGCCTCTCTATCAAATGTATGCCAAAGCAGTCTCTGAAAGGTCTCATTTGGAAGCTGTCTGCCGTTTTTCAACGTGTCAAAATCAGCATTCAGAAGACCTGAACCATGTTTAGGAGTAGTTCACATGTCAGCAGCTCACTCCAGCAACAGGAATGAACGAATTAACACTCTCAGATGAAGCTCTGGACTTATGCTATCATCGAGTCACGAATATTAACGTGTACCCCTGAAATCCCTGCCATGTTGGAACTGAAACCGAGGAAATGACAGGAAGGCTGCCGAATGGTATTGTCTACATTTTGTTTTCTTTACATCACAGAGGAGTAGAAAAATGTAAGCGGGGTGTGTGTGTGTGTGTGTTGGGCGGGCGGGGGGGGGGGATGGAGGGGGGGGGAGGGGGGGAGGTGGGGGGGGGAATAACACAGCGAGGGACGTGCAGGTCTGCTGAAACTCCTTGCTGATTGCGTCAACAACAAAAGACGTGAAGGTGACTCAGGCGGGAGACCTTTTTAACATCGCTTTTAAAGAGCAACAGAGGATAACTAAAAAGGAAATACGCAAAGAAAAAATAAGGTTCGAAGGTAAACTGGCCAAAAATATAAAGGAGGGTAGTAAAGGCTTTTTAGGTACGTGAAAGGCGAAAATATGGTTAAGACTAAAATTGGGCCCTTGAAGACAGAAACAGATGAATATATTACGTGGAACAAAGAATTGGCAGAAGAGTTGAATTCACTGGGGAAGACACGAGCAAGCTCCCAGATGTAACAGTGGCTGAAGAACCTGAACTGAAGGGAATTTATATTAAGTTGGAAATGGTGTTGAAGAGAGTGATGGTCTGCATCCCAGGGTACTGAAGGAGGTGACTCTTGAAATCGTGGATGCATTGGTGATCATTTTCCAATGTTCTATAGATTCAGGATCATTTCCTGTGGATTGGAGAGTGGCTAATGTTGTCCCACTTTTTAAGAAAGGAGGGAGAGAGAAAACAGAGAATCATAGACCAGTTAGTCTGACCTCAGTGATGGGAAAAATGCTTGAGTCAAATGTAAAGGATGAAAATACGATACATCTGGAAAGCAGTAACAGGATAGGTCAGAGTCTGCATGGATTTATGAAGGGGAAATCATGCTCGACTAATCTTTTGGAATTTTTTGAGGATGTAACTCTGATGATGGACAAGGGAGATCCGATTGGTGTAGTATACCTGAACTTTCAGAAAGCCTTTGATAAAGTCCCACATAGGAGGTTAGTGTGCAAAATTAGGGCAGATGGTATTAGGGGCAAAATACTGACTTGGATTGAAAATTGGTTGGCTGACATGAAACAAAGAGTAGTGATAAACGGCTCCCTTTCGGAATGGCAGTCAGTGACCAGTGGTGTGCCGCAGGGTTCAGGACTGGGACCGCTGCGTTTTTCAATGTAAATTAATGTTATAGATAAAGGTATTAAAAGTAATATTAGAAAATTTGCTGACGACACAAAGCTGGGTGGCAGGGTGAAATGTGAAGAGGATGTTAGGAGAATACAAAGTGACCTGGACAGGCTAGGTAAGTGGACGAATGAATGGCAAATGCAGTTTAATGTGGATAAATGTGTAGTTATCAACTGTGGTGGCAAGAGCAGGAAGGCAGATTACTACCTAAATGGAGTCAAGTTAGGTAAAGGGGCAGTACAACGAGTTCTAGGTGTTCTTGTTCATCAGTCAATGAAAGCAAGCATGCAGGTTCAGCAGGCAGTGAAGAAAGCTAATAGCATGCTGGCCTTCATAACAAGAGGAATTGAGTACAGAAGCAAAGAGGTCCTTCTGCAGATATACAGGGCCCTGGTGAGACCGCACCTGGAATATTGTGCGCACTTTTGTTCTCCAAATTTGAGGAAAGACATTCTGGCTATTGAGGGTGTGTAGCGTAGGGTCAAGAGGTCAAGAGGAATGGCGGGACTATCTTACGCTGACGTATTGGAGCGACTGGGCTTGTATCCACTTGAGTTCAGAAGTTTGAGACCGATCTGTTTGAGACATATAAGATTATTAAAGGATTGGACACTCTGGAGGCAGGAAGCATGTTTCCGCTGATGGGTGAGTCCCGAACCAGAGGACACAGTTTAAAAATAAGGGGTAGGCCACTTATAACAGAGTTGAGGAGAAACATCTTCACCCAGAGAGTGGTGGGTGTTTGGAATGTTCTTCCCCAGAAGGCTGTGGAGGACAAGTCTCTGGATACTTTCAAGAAAGAGTTGGATTGAGTTCTTAAGGATAGTGGAATCAAGGGTTATGGGGATAAGGCAGGAACAGGATACTAATTGAGGATGATCAGCCATGATCATAATGAATGGTGGTGCTGGCTGGAAGGGCAGAATGGCCTACTCCTGCACCTATTGTTTATTGTCTAGCTGCATTGTATGATCTGATACACGGCCTGCTCAGATTTCTGCATTTTCCCTGCAGTCCAGAATTTTTTTTATGTTACGTTTAATCGCGATAGTTGTACCCTTTCGAGCAATGGGCAAAATCAGTTATCAAAGCAAGAATCTAAGCTGCGGTATGGTCATGCAGCTCATGGTTTCTTTATCGTATCATAACCGAATGTACGTTCTCACAGACACATTCCATTTGTGACTCAAACGAGTCTCAGAAGATAGACTCAGCTTCCCATTGATTTTTTTCTGGATTCATGGGCTATCGTTATCTGCTGCAAAACTGGTATTGTCGCTGGGCGTATCCCAGCAGCAGTGCGAACAGGACCAGGATGGTGCAACCATTTCCCTGTGACTTTGCTTCTAATTTTTCACAAGAGTACAATTGAAAATGTATGCGAAAAGCATCGCAGCGTGCCTCGCGCCGTGGCCATGACGTCTAATCCCCTGATTTAAGGTTTGTGCTTGAACAGAAACGTACGTTCGTGTCCCCTGCTGCCTTATGCACGTGCTGCGTGCTAAAGGCTGCTGCATTTAAATTCCAACATGAGCAGCTGGGTTTGTTGCTTGGAAACTTGTCTCTGATGTGGGAGAGTGCAGACTCTCCATCAGGTCAGTGTCCGTAGTGGAGTGACCACTTGCGCCTCCCACAGGAAACGTCCCGCGCTCCAGCTGCTCCACTGCTGCTTCATGTTCCAGGCTTGTTGTATTGTTCACTGTTTTCACTGAAACCCAGTGGAGATTGTTATGTCATCGCTGTTGTGAAACAAAATGTTGTAGTGACTGTACACGTCCTTGTTTGGTGTTCTGGCGAATGGGAAAATAATTCCAATTAATTGCGAAGTCATATTGTCTTGGATTTCTCTCATTTTCCTTCAGTTATGTCCTGGAGACGTAGATTGGTGATACGCTGCAGCCCTCCCGCATTGTTGATCGGAGGGAAAACTAATCTAACCGAGACTGTGATTAGTAATCTTCACTTTTCGTGACTTATTCATATTCTGTTCTTCCTTTTCTCTCATTTCAGCACTTTCCGGGAAGTGGCGGTGCACTAAGGCTCCAGTATGTTTGGAAAAGCAGTTTGGAGTTGCTCTGTTGTTAGTTGTGGAGGTAGCTTATGCCTCATTGCCCTCGGAATGTCTCACAAATTGCATTTGTGATTCGGTGTATCTGAAAATGCGTTTGGGTTTGACACTTTTGTTTGTGTTCCGCGTTAAGTGCTGTCCATCTTGCGATTCGCTCAATGCAGCACATGGTAACACGGTTTGTGAGGTAACTTCCAACAGCAAAATTCCGCAACTGAGGATCTGGGAATATTTCATGGAGTATGGTCAGTAGGGGCAAAAATAAGGAAGCCCTTCGTTTCTGCAGTGTTTCACAACACTAAATTCAAGCGCAATTGGATTTTAGTTTTCTGAGGCATAATTTAAACATATTGGTTAAATTCGAATTGTTTTCAATACAGCAACCAACACAGGTATCCATTTCATAACCAAAGCATACATGTTTTTATATTTTGCAGGACACACTGAGACTGCTAGCTGGTCATCACAGGTATTTGTAAGCTCTCAGTTCTGAAAAGCATTCACTCTTTTTAAGGTATAGTGCACGCCTTCAACTTCATAACACTGCTCTCATCACAAAATCCTTCAGCTTCTAATGTTGAGGACAGGAGTTTGGTTACAAAGGTCTGAAAAATGGGGGAGTATCACCCGCAGCCGTTATACCGCGTTGAAAAAAAAGAATTATACCCCTTTCCCATGGAATGAGCCATTCATGTGGAAAGAGTTTCTTTAAGCTGCGTCCCAGGGTTAGACAGGAAGCTGCTGATTGAAGCTGAAGTGGCTGCTTTCTGCTGGCAGTGGACGTCTGGAGGCAATGGTCTTTGTCCCGTCTTCCTCTGTGTGGAGCCCCATATCACAGAACCATGGATGGTTTGGGCTGCAATCCAACCTTGTCATGGATTTTCCGGTTTAGCTAGAGGTGGGGGTCACTCTTATACTCTGATCTGAAACAACGAAAGCTGCATACCTGGATAATGTTGAAGAACCAGCATTTTAACTTGCTGTCTGGTGCTGACCATTTGAGCCACAGAGACTGACGCGAATTAGGCGTAAAAACAATGACTGCAGATGCTGGAAACCAGATTCTGGATCAGTGGTGCTGGAAGAGCACAGCAATTCAGGCAGCATCCGAGGACAGGCAAAATCGACGTTTCGGGCAAAAGCCCTTCATCAGGAATAAAGGCAGAGAGCCTGAAGCGTGGAGAGATAAGCTAGAGGAGGGTGGGGGTGGGGAGAGAGTATCATAGAGTACAATAGGTCAGTGGGGGAGGAGATGAAGGTGATAGGTCAGGGAGGAGAGGGTGGATTGGATAGGTGGAAAATAAGCTGGGCAGTTCGGACACGTCCGGAGAAGTCAAGGGGACAGTGTTGAACTGGAGTTTAGAAACTAGGATGAGGTGGGGGAAAGGGGAAATGAGGAAGCTGTTGAAGTTCACATTGATGCCCTGGGGTTGAAGTGTTCCGAGGCGGAAGATGAGGCGTTCTTCTTCCATGCGTCTGGTGGTGAGGGAGCGCCGGCGGAGGAGGCCCAGCACCTCCATATCCTCGGCAGAGTGGGAGGGGGAGTTGAAATGTTGGGCCACGGGGCGGTTTGGTTGATTGGTGCGGGTGTCTCGGAGATGTTCCCTAAAGCGCTCTGCTAGGAGGCGCCCGGTCTCCCCAATATAGAGGAGACCGCATCAGGAGCAACGGATACAATAATTGATATTAATGGATGTGCAGGTAAAACTTTGATGGATGTGGAAGGCTCCTTTAGGGCCTTGGATGGAGGTGAGGGAGGAGGTGTGGGCACAGGTTTTACAGTTCCTGCGGTGGCAGGGGAAAGTGCCAGAATGGGAGTGTGGGTCGTAGGTGGGCGTGCACCTGACCAGGTAGTCACGGAGGGAACGGTCTTTGCGGAAGGCGGAGAGGGGTGGGGAGGGAAATATATCCCCAGTGGTAGGGTCTGTTTGGAGGTGGCGGAAATGTCGGCGGATGATTTGGTTTATGCGAAGGTTGGTAGGGTGGAAGGTGAGCACCAGGGGCGTTCTGTCCTTGTTGCTGTTGGAGGGATTGGGTCTGAGGGCGGAGGTGCTGGATGGGGACGAGATGCGTTGGAGGGCATATTTAACCACGTGGGAAGGGAAATTGCGGTCTCTAAAGAAGGAGGCCTTCTGGTGTGTTCTATGGTCGAATTAGGCGTGCCGATTCCCCTTACGCAGGAAAGTTAGGAGGGATCTGAAGGGCGGTGGAACAGTTGGATCTCTCACTGTTTTCAGAGTCTGTCACCAATTTTCTTGCTTTCATCACCAAGAGTGTCAGAGAGCTCGAGGGGTCTGCAAACACCCAGAGGGAAACGAACCATCACAAACTGGAAGTTACCCAGGCCCTTCGATGCCTGAAGTACATCACTTGTGGCTCTAGTACTGGGATAATTCAAACCCACGGTTTGACAGAAACTGAAACTTAAATACAGCGCTTCACGGCACTCAGTCCAACTATCTGTCATTAAGATACACACGTACAGAATCTCTTCTATGTAACCACTTCGTCAAATCCTCCCTGTCAATCTGGCCAAATGTTCAACTTTGCATCTCATCATCCATTTCCCCCAGCTAATGTGAACATTTTGTTTTCATCTACCTTATCTACATCAATCAAAAGCTTATAAGCTCAGTCACATCTCCCTTCAACTCCAGTTGCTCCATTGTATCATATATCATTCAGGCCTGAAACTCTAGGGGAAATGAATAAGCCTATTACCCCTCAAGCTCCTCCCATCCTTCACAATGTGTGATGATCTCTGTGTGAGTATACCTGGTCACCCTCGGACAAGAACAGGGCTAATGTGAGTTTCGGACATAAAAGAGAGAGTGCTGGAGGAACCAAATCGAACTGTTCGCTTTTGGGACAGGTAAGTAATGTTCATCTTTTGAGATAGTTTCTTACTCTCTTTTTATTACACTTTTCTATCTGCACTGATAGCGATGGATTCTGGAGGCTTCTTTCACTGAGGCTTTCACAAGGATGGATATACAGACAAAAACATCGATCAAAGTGCATCATTTGTCTGTCTGATTTCTCACTTGGACTGACACTGTCTTTATTAAACTTGCCTGAATACTTAAAGAGGATTCACAGAAAGGAAACACCAAACAAACATTTAATCAAAATCTGACACAATTGATCATTTCATGTGAAACTGAATATGAATAACCTTTGAGTAAGTGTTGAATCCTCGGTCATTACCACTCACTGCATATAAATTTTCCAACGTATCCCCCCTGACGATCTGAACCAAAGTCATATATTTGCATCCTATGATCAATTTCCTTTCAGTTAATGTGAACGCCTTGTTTTTATTTACATTGTCAAAACCAACAGTAAATGGTATATGAAAGCCTCAAATTATGAGTGTCTCAATTTGAAACATTTTGGGAAAGGAACCAATCTGTCGCCTCTCAGGGCCCCTGCTATCCATCCCAATGTGTGGGTGATTTGCCCCCTCTCAGAGACACTGACTTCCTTCCCAATGTGTGGGTGATCTTCCCCTCTCAGGGACCCTGCATCCTTCTCAATGTGTGGGTGATCTGCCCCTCTCAGGGACCCAGCCATCTATCCCAATGTGTGGGTGATTTGTCCCCCTCTCAGCGACATTGCCATCCTTCACAATGTGTGAGTGATCTGTCCCTCTCTCAGGGGCCCCGACATCCTTCCCAATGTGTGGGTGACCTGACCCCTCTCAGGGATCCTGCTGTCCTTCCCAATGTGTGGGTGATCTGCCCCCTCTCAGCGACCCCGTTGTCCTACCCAATTTGTGGGTGATCTGCCCCCACTCAGGGACACTGCCATCCTTTCCAATGTTAAAAATCACATAACACCAGGTTATAGTCCAACAGGATTAATTGGAAGCACACGAGCTTTCGGAGCGACGCTCCTTCATCATGTCCTTTCCAATGTGTGGGTGATCTGTCCCCTCTCAGAAATACTGCTGTCGTTCCCAATGTGTGGGTAATCTGCCCCGTCTCAGGGACCCTATCATCCTTCCAAATGTGTGGGTGATCTGCCCCTCTCAGTCAACCTGCCATCCTTCCAAATCTGTGCATGATCTGCCCTCTCACAGGGACCCTGCCATCCTACATAATGTGTGGGTGGTATGCCCCCTATCTGTCGTCCTGCCATCCTTCCCAAAGTGTGGTTGACCTGCCCCCTCTCAGGGACCCTGCCATCCTTCTCAATGTGTGCGTGATATGCCCCCTCTCAGTCACCCTGCCACCCTTCCCAATGTGTGGTTGACCTGCCCCCTCTCAGGGACCCTGCCATCCTTCTCAATGTGTGCGTGATATGCCCCCTCTCAGTCAGCGTGCCATCCTTCCCAATGTGTGGGTGATCTGCCCGCTCTCAGGGATCCTGCCATCCTTCCCAATATGTGGGTGCTCTGACCCATCTCAGGGATCCCGCTGTCCTTCCCAATGTGTGGGTGATCTGCCCACACTCAGAGCCCCTGCTATCCTTCCCAATGTGTGGGTGGTGTGTCCCTCTCTCAGGGACCCTGCATCCTATCCAATGTGTGGCTGATATGTCCCTCTCAGTCACCCTGTCAACCTTCCCAATGTGTGCGTGATCTGCCCCCTCTCTGGGACCCTGCCATCCTTCGCAATGCGTGGGTGATATGCCCCCTCTCAGTCACCCTGCGGTCCTTCCCAATTTGTGTGTGATCTACCACCTCTCAATCATCCTGCCATCCTTCGCAATGTGTGGGTGGTCTGTCTCCTCGCAGTCACCCTGCCATCCTTCCCAATGTGTGGGTGATCTGCCCCCTCTCAGGGATCCTGCTGTCCTTCCCAATGTGTGGGTAATCTGCACACTCTCAGTCACCGTGCCATCCTTCCCAATGTGTGGGTGATCTGCCCCCTCTCAGTCACCCTGCCGTCCTTCCCAATTTATGGGTAATATGACCTCTCTCAGCGTCCCTGCTGACATTCCCAAAGTGTGGGTGATCTGCTCCTCTCAGGGACCCTGCCATCCATCCCAATGTGTGGGTGATTTGTCCCCCTCTCAGCGACATTGCCATCCTTCCTAATGTGTGGGTGATCTAATCCCTCTCAGGGACACTGCCATCCTTCACAATGTGTGGGTGATCTGTCCCTCTCTCAGGGGCCCCGCCATCCTTCCCAATGTGTGGGTGACCTGACCCCTCTCAGGGACCCTGCTGTCCTTCCCAATGTGTGGGTGATCTGCCCCCTCTCAGGGACCCTGTTGTCCTACCCAATTTGTGGGTGATCTGCCCCCACTCAGAGACACTGCCATCCTTTCCAATGTTAAAAATCACACAACACCAGGTTATAGTCCAACAGGTTTAATTGGAAGCACACTAGCTTTCGGAGCGACGCTCCTTCATCATGTCCTTTCCAATGTGTGGGTGATCTGTCCCCTCTCAGGGATACTACCATCCTTCCCAATGTGTGGGTGATCTGCCCCCTCTCAGGGACACTGCCATTATTCCCAATCTATGGGTGATCTGTCCCTCTCTCAGGGACACTGACATCCTTCTCAGTCTGTGGGTGATCTGTCCCTCTGAGGGACCCTGCCATCCTTCCCAATGTGTGGGTGATCATTCTCCTCTCAGGGACATTGCTATGCTCCCAATGAGTGGGTGATCTATTCCTCCCTCAGGGACCCTGCCATCTGTCCCAATGTGTGGGTGATCTGCCCATTCTCAGAGCCCCTGCTATTCCTCCCAATGTGTGGTGATCTGCCCCTCTCTCAGGGACACTGCCTTCCTTAGCAATGTGTGTGTGATCTACCCCTCTCAGTCACCCTGCCATCCTTCTCAATCTCTGGGTGATCTTCCTCCTCTCAGCGACCCTGCATTCTATCCAATGTGTGGGTGATATGTCCCTCTCAGTCACCCTCCCAACCTTCCCAATGTGTGCGTGATCTGCCCACTCTCAGGGACACTACCCTCCTTCCCAATGTGTGGGTGATATGCCCACTCTCAGTCACCCTGCTGTCCTTCTCAATGTGTGGGTAATTTGCCCCCCTCAGTCACCCTGCCATCTTTCCCAATGTGTGGGTGATCTTTCCCCTCTCAGAAATACTGCTGTCGATCCCAATGTGTGGGTAATCTTCCCCGTCTCAGGGACCCTGCCATCCTTCCAAATGTGTGGGTGATCTGCCCCTCTCAGTCACCCTGCTATCCTTCCAAATCTGTGGGTGATCTGCCCTCTCACAGGGACCCTGCCATCCTACATAATGTGTGGGTGGTATGCCCCCTATCAGTCGCCCTGCCATCCTTCCCAATATGTGGTTGACCTGCCCCCTCTCAGTCACCCTGCCATCCTTCCCAACGTGAGGGTGATATGCCCCCTCTGTCACCCTGTCATCCTTCCAAATGTGTGGGTGATCTGCCCGCTCTCAGGGATCCTGCATCCTACACAATGTGTGGGTGATATGTCCCTCTCAGTCACCCTGCCAACCTTCCCATTGTGTGTGTGATCTGCCCCCTCTCACGGACCCTGCCATCCTTCGCAATGTGTGGGTGATATGCCCCCTCTCAGTCACCCTGCTGTCCTTGCCAATGTGAGGGTGATCTGCCCCCTCTCAATCACCCTGCCATCCTTCCCAATATTTGGGTGCTCTGACCCCTCTCAGTCACCCTGCCATCCTTCCCAATGTGTGGGTGATCCGCCCCTTTTCAGGGATCCTGCTGTCCTTCCCAATGTGTGGGTAATCTGCCCCCTCTCAGTCACCCTGCCATTCTTCCCAATGTGTGGGTGATCTGCCCTCTCTCAGTCACCCTGCCAACCTTCCCAATGTATGGGTGATATGACCTCTCTCAGGGTCCCTGCTGACATTCCCAAAGTATGGGTGATCTGTCCCCTCTCAGGGACCCTGCCATCCTTCCCAATGTTTAGGTGATCTGACCATTCTCAGATACCCTGCCATCCTCCCCAATGTATGGGTGATCTGCTCCCTCTCAGCGTCCCTGCTGTCCTTCCCAAAGTGTGGGCGAACTGTTCCGTATCAGGCACCCTGTCATCCTCCACAATATATGGGTGATATGCCCCCTCTCAGGGATGCAGCTGTCCTTCCCAATGTGTAGGTGATCTGCCCCCTCTCAGTCACCCTGCCATCCTTCCCAACGTGTGGGTGATCTGCCCCCTCTCAGTGACCCTGCCATCCTTCCCAATATTTGGGTGCTCTGACCCCTCTCAGTCACCCTGCTATCCTTCCCAATGTGTGGGTGATCTGTCCCCTCTCAGGGACCCTGCCATCTTTCCCAATGTGTGGGTGATCTGTCACCTCTCAGGGACCCTGCCATCCTTCCCAATGTGTGGGTTATCTGCCCCCTCTCAGCGTCCCTGCTGTCCTTCCCAATGTATGGGTGATCTGCCCTCTCTCAGGGACCCTGCCATCCTTCCCAATGTGTGGGTGATCTGACCCCTCTCAGGGACCCTGCTGACCTTCCCAATGTGAGCGTGATCTGTCCCCGTCTCAGAGACCCTGCCATCCTCCCCAATGTATAGGTGTACTGCCCCCTTTCAGCGTCCCTGCTGTCCTTCCCAATGTGTGGGCCAACTGTCCCATCGCAGGGACCCTGTCATCCTCCCCAATATATGGGTGTTCTGCCCCCTCTCAGGGACCCTGCCATGCTTCCCAATGTGTGAGTGATCTGTCCCCCTCTCAGGGACACTGCTTTCCTTCCCAATGTGTGGGTCGTTTGCACAGACCCAGCTGCTCAGTGTTCCTGAGAGTTATGTGTTGGAGGCGTAGTAAAGAGTGAAGAACGGTACCTCAGAGTACAACGCGATTTTGACCAGGTGGGCCAATGGCCTGAGAAGTGGCAGTTGGAGTATGATTTAGATAAATGTGAGGTTTTGCATTTTGGGAAAGCAAATCTTAGCAGGATATACTGATACAGTCCTGGGTAGTGTTGCTGAGCAAAGAGACTTTGTATCATTGCTCCTTGAAAGTGGAGTCACATGTAGGTAGGACAGTGAAGACGGCGATTGGTATGCTTTCCTTTATTGTTCAGAGTATTGAGTACAGGGGTTAGGTGGTCATGTTGTGGCTGTACAGGACATTGGTTTGGCCAGTTTTGCAATATTGCATGCAAATCTGATCTCCTCCCTATTGAAATGATGCTGCGAAATCTGAAAGTGTTCAGAAAAGATTTACAAGGATGCTGCCAGGTTTCGAGGATTTGAGCTATAGCGGGAGGCTGAGTCGGCTGGGACTGTTTTCCCTGGAGCGTCGGAGGCTGAGGAGTGACCTTATGTAGGTTTACAAAATCAGGAGGGGCATGGATAAGATAAATAGACAAAGTCTCTTCCCTGGGTGGGGGAGTCCAGAACTAGAGGGCAGAGGTTTAGGGTGAGAGGGGAAAGATATAAAAGAGACCTGAGGGGCAACGTATTCTCACAGAGGGTGATACTTGTATGGAATGAGCTGCCAGATGAAGGGGTGGAGGCTAGAACGTTGCAACATTTAAAAGGCGTCTGGATGGGTATATGATTAGGAAGGAGTAGATTGGGTTTGGATATCTGGTCGGCATGGGCAACTTGTACCGAAGGGTCTGTGTCCATGCTGTACATCTCTTTGACTCTATGGTATTATGCAGTGACCGTAGCACAGTGACATTATCCGCCCCTGGGGATTTCCTCAACTGTGAGATTTTTCTCTAAGTCCAGTACTTTTGATATCTATCCAGCTGCAGGCTCCGCAGTGAATTTCAAGTTGACAACAGTGACGTTGTTGAGCATTTGTGACAATTCTTCAGTACTTTGGAGTGTTTAGAGCTCTGACTGTTACCTGTGATAAGTTCTGCTGCTGTAAAGCTGGTGTATCTCCTTTAATGTGTATCTGAATCCATTTCAATATGTAGCTCTGTTTCATTTATGCCTTCCCTCCATCTCTAATATTGTGAGTACTTGTCTGTTTAATCCTTCTCGACCCTTTATCAAATCGTGTCTGGATGATGTTTCTACAACATTCCTTTGACCATACACAATACATTTAGAAGCTTTACTTTCCTACATAATGTTTCACGGTCAGGAATTGTTCGTACTACAGTCTTTTACAGTTTTACATTGTGCCTATCTGTGGTGAAACGGTTAAAAATTATGTCCCAATACATGTGTGAATCTAACCGGAATGGAGGTGTAACCAGAATGGAATGTGTTTTTTAGCCTTGCTCTGCTGTTCACATGAATGTTTATATCTGGAAGGGAGTATATCAGCTAGAAAAGTCTCCAGTTCGGTGAGTCTGCTCCGGGGTTACGTTTAACCGCCGAGCGTGGGTTGTTGGCAACCGCTCTACGAGAACTGACGGCTCCCAGTTTTTGTAACATGTAGAGTGAGTATAAGCCAGACCCTTTGTGCGACACTGCGGGGAATAAAATGCCCATATTCTAGCAGTCTCGCCTCTTGGTCGTTTGTTCTGTGTCAGACTACTCTCCTACGAACCTGACCTTGAGAATTTTTTAAAACACTATCTTAACCAAAAGGCTCAGCACCATGTTAACACTCTCATTAATTCAACATATCCTAAAACATTACCTTTGGATTACTCTCCATAGAGCTCAGTAAATATTGTCAATCCTCACTTAGTTCTGATTAAATTGATGACTGATCTTCCTGATCTATTGCAGTCTGCGTGGTGAAAGTGCAACTGCAATGCTGTTGGGCAAAGAGTTATTAAAATATCATGACGGTCTACTAATTCTTGTCCAAATAAACAACAAGTTATATTTTTCATTTATTTGATACAATACAAAAATATCTGATGACCTTGTATCATAACAATATTTGACACCAGGCACATATGTCATATTAGGGCAAGTGGCCAGAAACTGTGTCAAACAGGTTGACTTTTTAAGGAGTATCCTGAACAAACAAAGAGATGTTAAAAAATAGGGAGTAAATTCAAGAGCTTATTGCTATAGAATCTGAAATCATGCAAAAGGTGTAGAAGATGGCAGAGTTAAAATTGAAAACTACGGGAGGTTGCAATTCAGGGGTGAGCAAAAATTTTGGAGGTAAAAAACAAAAGAACTATGTATGCTGGAAATCAGAAACACAAACAGGAATTGCTGGAGAGACTCTGCAGGTTTGTCAGCATCAGTGGAGAGAAAGCAGAATTATCGGTTCAAGTCCAGTGACCCTTCTTCAGATGTAATTCCGAGGGTTGGGAGACTGCTCCCCAGAGGGAGGAGAATATCATGAGAGTTAGGTGTGCTGTCAAAATTTCAAATTCAAGGAGTGTTAGTGTGATGGTTGTGTGTCACCCAGAAATGTGTGTATTAATGAGCACAGGGTGAACAGCACACACACACGCAGCAGACTTTTGGGTGATCTCATGATTACAGGGAGGTGGAATGTGGGAGGACAGCTGGGAGGGTGCTTGTGGAGTTAATTCGAGAGGGAACAAAAGACTGAATGGGAGTTTCAGCATCAGACGAACTGAGATGTTACTGAGATTCAAATGTACGTGATCTTTGTAGTAATGGTGGGTGTGTGGTTAGAATCTCACCGTGGGTTGAAATATTCCTCCATGGTTGTGAACAGTCTGATTCAGCCTCCACCAGAAACATAGAACAGAAAATACAAAACATCACAGCACAACAAAGGCCGTTAGACCCTCGATTTTCTGCCGACTTGTAGGTTAGATAGGCTTCAGATTGGTTTCACAAAATTCCATTCTTGCTTATATGTTTATACAATGACCATTTAAACTCATAAAGCTGGCGAGTCTACTACTATTGCAGGCAGTGCTTTCCAAGACCCTACTACTTTCTGAGTAAAGAAACTATATCTGATAACTGTCACATATCCATTACTCCTCAATTTAAAGCTATGTCCCCTCATGCAAGCCATCACCATCTGAGGAAAAAGGCTATCACTGTCCAACTGATCTAAACCTCTGATATGCTTATATGCCTCAATTACGTCACCTCTCAACCTTCTTCTCTCTAACGACATCAGCCTCAAGTCCCCCAACCATTTCTGTAAGACTTTCCCTCCATACCAGGCAACATCCTAGTAAATGTCCTCTGAACCCTTTCCAAAGCTTCCACATCCTTCCGAGAATGTGTAAACCAGAACTTCATGCAATAACCCAACTGTGGCCGCATCAGAGTTCTATCCAGCTGCAGCACGATCTCATGGTTCCGAAACTCGATCCCTCCACTAATAAAAGATAAGATACCATATGCCTTCTTAACAGCCCTATCAACTTTGGTGACAACTTTGCGGAATCTATGCACGTGGACACCGAGATCTCTCTGCTCATCGACACTACCAAGAACCTTACCATTTGCCCAATGCACTTTATTCTGTTTCGTCGTTCCAAAGTGCATCACGTCACAATTTTCCTCATTAAACTCCGTTTCCCTTATCTCTGTCCAGCTCTACAGATTTTCTATGTCCCTTTGCAACCTACAACAGCCTTCTACGCTACCCACAACTGTACTGCCGTTAGTGATATCCGAAAATTTACTAACCCATCCCTCTACACCCTCATCCAGGTCATTTATAAAAATGACAAACAGCAGTGGACCTAGATCTTTGCTGCACACCACAAGTAACTGAGCTCCAGGAATAACATTGTCCATCAACCACCACGCTGGGTCTTCTTTCAGCTCGTCAATTTCTAAACCAAAACTTAAATCTAAAAATCACACAACACCAGGTTATAGTCCAACGGTTTAATTGGAAGCACACTAGCTTTGCTAGCTTCCAATTAAACCTGTTGGACTATAACCTGGTGTTGTGTGCTTTTTAACTTTGTACACCCCAGTACAACACCGGCATCTCCAATTCAAACCTTAAATCGTCCTTAATCCCACGCTTCCATATTTTGTGCAGTAGCCTACCATGTGGAAACTTATCAAATGCCTCATGAAATCTATATATACCACATCAATGGCTTTCCCTTCATCCACCTGTTTGGTCACATTCTCAAAGAACTTAATAAGGCTTGTGATGAACAACCTACCCTTTCACAAAACTGTGTTGACTATCCCTAATCAACTTATTCATTTCTCGATGATCATAAATTCAATTTTTATAACCTTTTCCAACATTTTGTAGACCAGTGAGCCCTACTTCGGTCGTGGTTAATTACCAGGATTGTCCCAACTCCCCTTCTTGATCAAGGGAATAACATTTGCTATCCTCCAGTCTTCAGGTACTACTCCTGTAGACAATGACGTTATGAAGATGAAAGCCAAAGGCTGAGCTATCTCCTCCCCGGCTTCCCAGAGAATCTTAGGATGAATCCAGCCCACTCTTTTAAGAATTTCTAACACCTCTTCCTTTTGAACCTCAATCCCATCCAGTCTAGTGGCCTGTTTCTCAGTGTTCTCCTCGATAACATGGTCTTTTTCCAAAGTGAACACTGACGAAAAATGTTCATTTCACGCTTCCCTTTATCTGCTGTAACTCCACGCACAACTTCCACTACTATCCTTGATTGACCCTAATCTCACTCTAGTCATTCTTTTTTCCCCTATACACGTATAGAAAGTTTTAGACTTTTATCTGAACCTATCCATCAACAACTTCTCATATCCCCTCCTCGCTCCTCTTAGCTCCCTCTTTCGGTCTTTCCTGTCCATCTTTTAACTCTCACTCACCCTAACTAAGCCTTCACATCTCATCCTAATGTAAGCCTTCTTCTTCCCCTTGTCATGTGATTAAACTTCCATTGTAAACAATGGCTCCTGAGCTCGTCAACTTCCTCCCTGTCTGGCAAGGGCGTAGCTACCAGATGCATGCATTACTTGTTCCTTGAAGCTCCATATTTCAATTGTGCCCATCTCCTGCACTTTGCTTCCCCATCCTATGAATCTTAAACTTGTCTAATCACAGTAATTGTTTTCCCTCTCGCTGTAGCTCTTGCCCTCCGGTGTATATCAAGCCCTTTCCATCGCTATATTATAAATAACTGAATTGTGGTCACGATCATCAACGTGCTCACCTACTTCCAAATCTAACACTTGGTTGGATTCATGACCTAGTACCAAATCTAATGTAACCTCGCCTCTTGTTGAGCTGTCTACGTACTGCATTAGAAAACCCTTCGCACACAATGGACAAAAACTGATCCATCTAAAGTACTTGAACTATAGTCTTTCCAGTCAATATTCGGGAAGTTGAAGTCCCCCATAACAGCTACACTGTAATTCTCATCGAGAATTATATTTGTTATCCTTTCCTCTAAATCTCTGGAACTATTTGGAGGCCGACAGGGTGACCTCTCCCTTCCTGCTTCTTTCTTCATTCCATACTAACTTGACTGACGAGTCCTCAAATGTCTTTTGTGCAGCCCTAATACTGTTCTTGAATAACAGTGCCACACCACCCGCATCTTTTAATATCTTCTCTGTTTTAACTGAAACATCTAAATCCTGAAACCTGCAACATATATTCATGTCTCTGCTCTAACCCTGTCTCCGAAATGGCCACAGAATCTAAATCCCAGGTACCAACCCATGCTGCAATTTCACCACCTTATTCTGGATGCTGAAATAGACACACTTCAAAACAAACTTTTGCTTATTGGTGCCTTCTTGTGACGTGGAAACCTCATTTCAGATCTCCCTAATCTTAAATTCCTCTATACTCGAACTACAGTTTGGGTTCAAACCCACCTGCTGAATTAGTTAAAGGGAGAGGATGGAGTCAGAGGTGAGGGGGTGTAGTTTCGCACCCATCCTGGATTGACATTGAACATGGTCTAATTAAATTTTAATTGAAGACACCCCTTTACAGGCTGGAGCAAACTTGGCAGCAGAATGGAGTGTGAACCAAATCTAATATTTATTGAAACAAAGGGGAGAAGTTTATCTGTTATGAAACACACTACACGGAAACCATAGAGAGCTATTTACAATTCAGTGCAGTTTATACTGCTCATTGTTAATAACTACAAATTACAAAGTAAGCCGTGAAGGATTCTGGGTAATCAAAGATGGAGGATGAGAAAAAATTGGCTGTAACAGGCTGCTCCTTTTTTGAAGTATTTGAGGTGTTGGGGGGTGATGTCCTCCAATTCCAGGAGCAGCAATGACTGTTGTTTATGCTGTTGCATTATTTTGGAACTTGGGAAAAAAATACGTCAAACAACAGCACCTTTAAAAGGGAGAGGAACAGACAAAGGCAACACATGGTGAGGTCAGTGCTGGAGAGAGAGAAAGAAATCCACACAGCTAACTGACACAGCAGTGTATCTGCGCAGTTACTGCCTTTGCTGTTTGAATTCATGTATCACTGGACATAGGAGTGCATCTGGGAAAATTAACAAACAGTGAAATTCACAATTGATCTTGGAGGAACCGATTTGGGAGAGGTCACAGAAAAGTGAATAGATTAAAGTGTGGCGTCGGGGCCTTACTGTAAGATTGCAACAATGATTCTTTCTTGATTTCTTTTTGGCTATGTCTCCTGATTAAACTTTAAAAATATAAGCTATAAGTCTCAAGATAGCCTGGAGCAGTGTTTTGTCAAGGAATAAGACGGTGCTATTTTCTGGGCCTCCAGATTGGAAGAAGCAAAAATGACCCCCAGTAGAATAACCTGCTCTTCCTGTCGGTTGTTGGAGCTAAGAAAGAGTTTACATGTTACTGAGGGCTATATCTGCAATAAATGCTGTTGGTAGCGAATCCTATCAGATCGAATTGGATGTTTGGAATGACAGCTAGAGGCAATGAGAAATTTACAAAAGCAAAGGGATGTGATGGATGGAAGTGAAAGTAAGGGAGAAAAGTTATAGATTAAGTCACATAAATGGGTTAATTCTAGGAAAAGAAACAGAGGTAGCAAGTAGTGCCAGAGTCTTCTGTGGCTATTCCCATTTCATACAGGTATGCTGTTTTGGAAAATGTAGGGAGTGATAGATTCTCAGGGGAACGTGGCACAAACAGCCAAGTTTCTGGTATTGAGTCTGGTATTGAGGGATCGATTGTTTTAGGGGACTCTCTAGTCCGAAGTGGAGCCAGCAGCGAAAAATCAGAATGGTGTGTTGCATCCCTGATGCCAGAAACAATGATGTCTCAGAGAGGGTGCAGAGTGTTCTCACGGAGGAGCGGGCCAGCAAGACGTCATTGTATACATTGGAACCAACGGCAAAGCAGGGAAAATGTTGAGATTCTGAAGGGAGGTTACAAAGTTAGGCAGTAATTTAAAAAGTAGGTACGACAGAGCAGTAATATCTGGATTACTCCAGGTGCGATAAGCTGGTGAGGGCAGGAATAGGAGTATAGAGCATATGAATGCATGGCTCATGAGCTGGTTTGTGGGAGAAGGATTCATATTTTTGGATCATTGGAATCTCTTTTGTGGTAGACGTGCACTGAACAAGAAGAACGGATTGCACCTAAACTGAAAGGGGACTAATATACTGGCAGGGAAATTTGCTCGAGCTGCTCGGGAGGATTTAATTTAGTAAGATGGGTCGATGGGACCCAGGGAGATAGTGCGCAAAGATCTGAGACTGGTACAGTTAAGTAAACAAGCGAGTCAAGCAGTCAGGGCAGGCAGGCACAAGGCAGAGAACAATGTAGGACTGATAAATTAAATTGCATTTCAATGCAAGAGGCCTAACAGGGAAGGTAGGTTAACTCAGGCCATCGTTAGGAACATAGAACTGGGATATCATAAGTATGACAGAAACATGGCTCAGGGATGGACAGGACTGGAATCTTAATGTTCCAGGTTACAAATGCAAAAGGAAGACAGAAGGGGAGGCAAGAGAGGAGGGGTTGTGTCTTTTTGTGATAAGGAATAGCATTACAGCTGTACTGAGGAAGGATAGTCCCGGAAATATATCCAGGCATGTTATTTGGGTGAAACTGGGAAATAAGAAAGGGATGATAACCTTTTTTCGGATTTTATTATGGATTCCTAATAGTCAGAGGAAATTGAAATAAACTTTGTAAGGAGATATCAGTTAATTGTAAGAATAAAAGTATGGTTATGGCAGGGGTTTTAAATTTACCGACATAAACTGGGATTGCCATAGTGTTAACGATTTAAATGGAGAGGAATTTGTTATTTGTGTACTGGAACATTTTCTATTTAGTGTGTGCATGTACCTACAAGAGAAAGTGCAAAACCTGACCTACTCTTAGGAAATAAGACAGGGCAAGTGTATGAGGTGTCAGTGAGGGAGCACTTTGGGGACCAGAGACCATAATTCTATTAGTTTTAAAATAGTGATGGAAAAGGATAGGCCAGATCCAAACATGAAATTTTAAATTTGAGAAAGGCCAATTTTAATGGAATTAGGCAAGAATATTTAAAAGCTGATTGGGGGCACATGTTTGAGGTAAAGGGACGTGTGGAAAATGGGAAGCCTCCAGGAATGAGATAACGAGAGTCCAGAGAAATTATACTCCTGTTAGGTGAAATGAAAGGCTGGTAGGTATGGGGAATGCTGGATGATCAAACGAATTGAGGGTTTAGTTCAGAAAAAGAATGAAGCATATGTCAGGTGTCTAAAGGATAGATCGAGTGAATCTTTATAAAAATATGAAGGCAGTAGGAGTATACTTAAGAGGGAAATCAGGAAGACACGAAGGGGACACAAGATGGATTCGGCAAATAGAGTTAAGGAGAATCCAAAGTGTTTTTACAAATACATTAAGGAGAAAAGGGAAACGAGGGAGAGAATAGGGCCCCTCAAAGATCAGCAAGGCAGCCTTTGTGTGGAACCAAAGGAAATGGGTATATACCAAACGAGCATTTTGCATCAGTATTTATTGTGGATAAGGACGTGGAGGATATGGAATGCAGGGATGCAGATGGTGACATCGTGAAAGATGCCCATAATACAGAGAAAGAAGTGTTGGATGTCTTGAAACGCATAAAACTGTATAAATCCTCAGGACCTGATCAGGTGTACCCGAAACCTCTGTGTGTAGTTAGGGAAGTAATTTCTGGGCCTCTTGCTGAGGTATTTATATCACCGATAGTCACAGGTGAGGTGCCAGAAGACTGGAGGCTAGCTAACATGTTGCTACGGTTTAAGAAAAGTGGTAAGAACAAAATAGGGAACGATAGACCGGTGGGCCTGACGTCGGTGGTGTGCAAGGTGTTGGAGAGAACCCTGAGGGACAAGATGTAAATGTATTTGGAAAGGCAAGGACTGATTCGGGATGCTCAACATGGCTTTGTGTGAGCGAAATTATATCTCTCAAACTTGATTGAGTATTTTGAAGAAGAAGCAAAGATGATTGATGAGGGCAGAACAGTAGACGTGATCTATATGGACTTCAGGAAGGCGGTCGACAAGGGGCCGCATGGGAGACTGATTAGCAAGATCAGATCTCGTGGAATACAGGGAGAACTAGCCATTCGGACACAGACCTGGCTTAAGTGTAGAAGGCAGAGGGTGGTGGTGGAGGGTTGTTTCTCAGATTAGAGGCCAGTGACCAGTGGAGTGCCACAAGGATCGGTGCTGGGTCCACTACTTCTCATCATTTATATAAATGATTTGGATGTGAGCTTAAGAGGTACAGTTAGTAAATTGCTGATGACAACAAAATTGGAGGTGTAGTGGACAGCGAAGAAAGTTATCTCCGATTACATCGGGATGTTGATCAAATGGGCTGAGAAGTGGCAGGTGGAGTTTAATTTAGACAAATGCGATGTGCTGCACTTGGGGAAAGCAAGCCTTAGCAGGACTTATACACTTAATGGTAAGGTCCTGGGGAATGCTGCTGAACCAAAGGTCCTTGGAGGTCAGGTTCATAGCTCCGTGAAATTGGAGTGGGAGATAGGTAGGATAGAGAAGAAGATGTTTGGTATGCTTTTCTTTATTGGTCAGAATATTGAGTACAGGAGTTGGGAGGTCATATTGCGGCTGTCCAGAACATGGTTTAGGCCACTTTTGGAATATTGCGTGTAATTCTGGT